>NC_133660.1:194220051-194567551 GCF_037893015.1 Macrotis lagotis
TTATGTCTTGAAAATGACAAATATGAAGATTTAGAGAAATTTTAGAAAACTTAGATGAATATGAATAAATCAAAACAAGAAAAAAAGGTGAATAATTTACACAATTATCATAACAATGTAAAAAAGAAATCAGAAAGACTTCAGAATTCTAACACTTCATTGTATATTGGCAACTTCAGAGAGACAGTGATAAAACTTGGTTCCTAACTCTTGGCAGAGAGATAAGGCAACCATTATCAGATAGACCTGGCCAATGTCTTGATTTGTTTTGCTTGACTATACTTCTTATAGGAAAGAGATCTACTGAAGGTGAAAGGAGTGTTTAGGAAGTAACAATGGGGTTAAAAAAAGAAGAAAAAGCTCAATAAAGCATCTAAAAAAGAAAAAAAAAAGGAAAGTAAAACAGAAATGGAAAATAGTCACTGAATAGCTGGTTCAACATGCAAAGATAAGCAATGGGGTACCAGCAGGAGTCAGTGACCAGACTGTATTGGAAGGACTATGTTCCTGCACTGGTCTTTTAGTCATACCCGAGTAGACAGACAATGATTGCTGCCAGCAGTATCATCTCTCAACACAAACGACAGTAATCTGAACTTAAAGTTCCTATAAAAATCAGTCAAAAGTCAGATAAGGGGCAGGTGACCGTTGTCTCCTGACACTTCAGGACTTTAACAGTCAAGCCAGATCCAAACTTTCTAGTTCTGTTCTGGCTAGAAGAAGCCAGGAAACTGACTCTGATTGGCAGAATGAAGAGAGAGACAGTCTAAAAGAGAGAGGGGGGGAAGAGATCAATCAACGTTGATACACCTAGTAAGAGCAGTAAACATATACCAAATTGAATTAGGTAGATGTTGCCTTCCACCTGTACTAATGGTAAGTGATAGCTTGTAAAATCCAGTCACTAGCACATCTTGCCATTCATTTTTCAAAGTGTGATTTGGAGAAGTAGAAGCTAACATAGGGATATTTATTCATTCAATACTTTTATTGAATTTATTAAATTCAATTTATTAATTCTATTTATTTATTAAATGCTTACTACACAGGCATACTTTGGAGATATTATTGAGTTCAGTTCCAGACCACTGCAATATATTATAATAAAGCAAATCATATGAATTTTTCTGGTTTCCCAGTAAACATAAGTTATATTTATATTATATCATATTCTACTATGTATGCAATAGTATTATATTTAAAAAAATATATGTACTTTTAACTTAAAAATGCTTTGCTGCTTAAAAAAATTGTTACTCATTATCTGAGCCTTCAGTTAATCATAATCTCTTACCTAGATGTTGATGGCTGCTGACTTGATCAGGTTGCTGAAGGCTGGGGAAGCTGTGGCAATTTCTTGAATAAAAGACAGAAATGAATTTTGCTGCATCAACTGACTCTTCCTTTCACTACAACATCTGGAGGCCATTGTAAGGTTATTAATCTGCCTAATTTCAAAATTGTTGTGTCTCAGGGAACAGGAAAGACCAGGGGTTGGGGGGGAGATAGATAGATAGATAGAGAGAGAGAGAGAGAGAGAGAGAGAGAGAGAGAGAGAGAGAGAACAGAGAGAAGAGCAGTCAAAACACATAGCATTGATTTAGTTCAATTTTCTTGTATGGGATGGTTTTTTTGGAACCCCCAAACAATTCCAATATCTAATATCAAAGATCACTGGTCACAGATCACCATAACAGATAAAAATTATATCATTATTACCAAAATGTGACACAAACACAATGTGGGTACATATTTTGGGGAAAATGGCACTGATATATTCCTGCTTGATATAGGGTTGCCAAAAATCTTTAATTTGTAAAAAAATACAATATCAACAAATCAGAATATAGTGAAACAATGAAAAGAGGTCATTTACACATGTATAAGTAAATGTATATATACATATACAATGTATTTTGCTAAACAATGGGAATACAAAGGCAAAAGTCAAAACAATCCTCACCCTCCACATTTAATATTCTATTAAATGAATACAACATAAATAATGGCCCATGGTTTTGTCAGAGATTAGGTCACTGAAAACAGATGCCAGCTGATGAGAGCTGAAATCATCCAGAAAAAGGGTCTAACTTTGACAAGTAACCTCATCATTCCAACGAATTGTATGAGAACAGAAGTTGTACAAGAATAGGTGGTTCAATAATACTTTCTTATTTAGTGCCATACCAATTAAATTACCAAAGAATTACTTTATAGACCTAGAAAAAAATAAAATTCATCTGAAGGAATAAAAGTCAAGTATCTCAAGAAAATCAATGGAAAAAAGGGAAAACAGGATGGTCTAGTAGCACTACAAACTGTAATACAAAGCTGTAGTCATCAAAACAATTTGGTACTGGGCAAGAAATAGAGAGGTTTATCAGTGGAAAAGATTGGGTACACATATACAGAAGTAAATGAGCACAGTAACCTAATGATTGATAAATGCAAAGATCGCAGCACTCAGTCGGTATTCAACAAAAAGGGGGAAAAAATCTGACAGAAATTAGATATAGAGCAACATCTCATTATATACCAAGATAAATCCCTAATGGATACATGATTTAGACAAAATAAAGACACCACAAGCAAATGAGTGGAACATGGAAGAAATTACCTGTCAGACTTAGGGGTAGGGAAAGAGTTTAGAACCAAACAAGAAATGGAGAAGTTCATAGAAGAGTAAATGGACAATTTTAATTACATAAAATTTTAAAGTTTTTGCACAAACAAAACCAATGCAGCTTAAAATAGAAGAAAAGCAAGAAACTGCACAGACAATAGGAGAGGGACTAGAAGAAAAACAGATTTTACAACTCTGGTATATTTTACTACACAATTTTTCTTGACTGGGGGCTCATAGCTGTAGAGAATTACTGATTCATAGATTTCAACTTCTCAGAACACATAAAGACCACTCTTCTAGGGCCTTTCTAATAACTGAATCTACAGTTTTAGCTGTGACTGGTGCCATTTTTTCCCTTTATTTCCCTTGGTTGTTCTCTTAGACTTCATGTGTTCTCCAGAAAATTATCATTCTGCAAAATCAAATCAACTTTGAAACTCGCACCTTCCTCAGCAGCCCCTGCCCCTAAAGTCTCTCTTTCCTTCTGGTTGAAAGGGTGGGAGATGGATGTTGGAGAACTTCTCCAAATCCCCCATTTAAGGAGGCCCAACAGGGCACTGACTTCATCATTTCTTAACAGCTGCTCTCTTGGACTTCATGATCTCCAGAAACTCAATAGCCCACAACAATAAATCAATTCTGTAACTCCTACATCTTCAGATCTTCATCATGTTCTTCACCACCAGGACCCACTCACCTTTAAACACATACTAGATACTCTTCCCCCTGCCTTTTTCAGCTTCTTCAGTGTTATTTCTCCCCATTCAATAGATTGTGAGGTCTTTAAAGGCAGGAGATGCTACCTTTCTTTGTAAACCCACCAATAAAATGCGTGGCACACAATAATCACTTATTGATTATGAAGATTATTTCAACAGGGGAAAGATATTCTAGGTATAAGGGCATTATTGGTTTACCTGCTTAAATATGAAGCAAGAAGAGTGAAGAATTAGAACAGGGGAACAGCTAATAACTAATTCAGTTTACTAGAAGACAATGTCTGAATAAAAAAAATCATTTATTAGTCACTTTGTAAAAATCTGGGGATACAAAGAGAAAGTAAGATGATTAGTGTTCTGAAGCTCACATTCTAAGGAAAGAGACAACAGAAGGCTTCTGCTGCAAGTCAGATGGAAAGGTCACTTGATCCTGAAGATACTACAGCAGCAAGCTATAGAAGCCAGGAATTCTGATGGAGAAAAAGGAGCTGGCAGGTGCCACGCTTGCCAAACCACCATGACCTACTCCACCACTATCTACCTTCAGAACCCAATGGAAACAGTACTCAAAGGGAAACTATGTGAAACATAAATTCAGATAAGAATGCTACCTTGGAGGCAGCTAGGTAGCACAGTGGGTAGAGTACTGACCCTGGAGTCAGGAGTACCTGAGTTCAAATCCAGCCTCAGACACTTAATTGCCTAGCTGTGTGACTTTGGGCAAGTCAGTTAACATCATTGCCTTAAATAAATAAAAAAAATAAAATTGAAAAAAAAAAAGGTTACTTTGGAGACAGGAGGACTTGGGTTCAAATTCGGCTTCCAGATGTGTGTTAGGATTAAGTCATTTACCTCTCATGCTTCAGTTTAAATGGAAATGAGGCTCCAGTGAGATATTGTATGTAAAGGGCTGTGCAAACCACCTCATAGAAATTATTTTTTGCCAAAGGTGTGGCTTTGGGTTAAAAATGAATTTAAACTGATTTTAAGCAAAAGCTAGAAAAAATTAAGGTGGTGAAACAGTTCTCATCCAGTAGCTGTTCTAGAAATAAACAAAAGGTAGGAGAGAGTAAAGAAATGTTCATTTGAAAGCAGTCAGGCATAACAAACTGTGGTTTATGTATGTAATGGAACACTATTGTTCTATTAGAATCCAGGAAGGATGGGAATTCAGGGAAGCCTGGAAAGACTTGCATGAACTGATGCTGAGTGAGATGAGCAGAACCAGAAAGACATCGTATACCCCAACAACAACATGGGAGTGATGATAATCTTAGTGGACTTGCTCATACCAACAGGGCAATAATCAGGCACAAATTTTGGGGTATCTATGACAAAGAATGCCATCTGTGTGCTGAGAAAGAATGGAGTTTGAACAAAGAATAGAGTTTGAACAAAGACCAAGAACTGTTATCTTTAATTTTTTTTAGTTTTTTTTTTGCAAGGCAAATGGGGTTAAGTGGCTTACCCAAGGCCACACAGCTAGGTAATTATTAAGTGTCTGAGGCCGGATTTGAACTCGGGTAACTCCTGACTCCAGGGCCGGTGCTCTATCCACTAAGCCACCTAGCTGTCCTGTTATCTTTAATTTAAAAAAAATTATTAAGTAATTCTGCTATATCTCATACTATGTTTCTTCCTTAAGAATATAATTTCTCTCTTTATCACATTCAACTTACATCAATGCATACTATGGGAATGATGTAAAGACTAGCAAACTGCCTTCTGTGGGGGGGAGGGAAGCCAGATTGGGGGAAAAATTATAAAACTCAAAATTTTTTTAAAAATTAAATAAATGAAAAAAGAGAAAGCAATCAGGCAAATGTAACTTATACTAATACCAATAATAATCATCTATCCAAAAAATGAATCCCATCAATAACAGTTCCAAGAATTCTACAGGACTTGTCTAACCTTTCTTCAGCTGGGCCCATTGGCCATCATGGAGTGTGGGGGGCAGAAAGAGGGCAATTATAGGGCAACCAGAACTCAGATTCTGTAGTCATTCATTCACCCATCATCAGGGCATCTTTAAATGGAGCTTTAGACTTCACTTACGATTTCCTGTTTTCCAGGTAACAAGTTTACTTGGGAAGAACGTATGTATGTCTCTACCTACCACTTAATGACACTGGTGCATTATTACATGGTTACTATCCTTATACCTGCAAGTTTCATTGTGAGTTCACACAGTTGCGGTCCCCAGGAGATAAACCTGGCAGGAAGTTCAAGTACAAAAAGCTTAAGTCTAAAACAATGGTGCCAAACTCAAACTGAACTAGGGCCATTAAATCAGGGCCTAAAGGCAACATATTGATTTAGTTTTTTTAATGTAATATCTTTTTATTTTGTTAAATGTCTTAATTATATTTTAATCTGGTTTGGGCTGCATTGAAGCTGTGGACTGCATCTAGCAAGACTCTCTGGAAAATATCTTCTGGGAAGAACTTGGAATAAAGGTTACATTTGAGAAGTCCAATTATGGATTCTTGTGAAAAAAGAGCAGACCCTGAGTCTTGTGAAGGTTTGTGAAGTATGGGAGGATTGTTATTATTGTAGTTATTCAGTTGCTTTTGGTCATGTGTTATTCTTTGTGATCCTATTTGGAGTTTTCTTGGCAAAGACACTGGAATGGTTTACCATTTCCTTTTCTAAAAAGGATAACAGTATCTACAAACCATTGATTCAACACATATCACTTTTCCACTAAGCTGTCTTTAGTGAACTTTAGTGATTTTTTTCTTGTCCTCTTACCACTTACTTGCACTTTGCAGGAGGTTGGACTAACTGAATTCTAAATCTAATAAAATTAAGCATTATTCTTCACAACTATAGCTCATATAAAAGGCTAGCCATGTGTCCATTTTACAGATAGGAAAACTGAAGGAGTGAGAAACTTGGTTAAATATCTCAAGTCATGTTAGTACTGAAAAACAAAAATAGGAAGGCAAGCAGAGTGATGTCACCTAGCTCTTCCAGAAGCTAGTTAGGATCTCAAAGGAGGCTCCCAAGAAGAGCCTTGGAGGCCAATGATCACAAGTAGTAAAGGTGAAGAGGGGGTACATTCGAGGTATGGAGGAATGCCTGTGTAAAGTCACAGAGATGCACTATCAAGGCCAGGGAAGAGCAAAGAGACAAGCTTAGCTAGAATGTCAATCATTCAAAAGGGTAGAATATGCAGCAATGATAGAAAAGTTGTCTATAGTTATATTGTGAAGACTGTAATGCCAGAGTAAGGAGTTTGCATTCTGTCCTGGAGCTGGAATGAAGGATTTCATTTTCTATAAAATTGAGTTATAATACTTCATCCCTGTGACCCCATACTCCCTCCCAGCATGTTATAACAATAAATGAGATAATCATCATCTCATAGCTCAGTGCTTTGAATTACTTTGATGAGGTTTAATTTCTTAGTATCTAGGGTTATATCCTCTATCTTCAAATTAATTGACTAATCCTATATATTTCTGGTCAAAAATGACATTGTATAACCACATCCAGAGTTTGGCAATTTATTATAGTTCCTTTTACCATTGCAAACTGCAAATGTTTACTTCACCTATCATAATCATTTTGAACCAAGAATGCAAGCTTTCCGTCTTCCCTGAAAGTACTGCTATAGCATGTTTATTAAATGTAAAATGACCTTGACAAATTGGCAAAGTTGGGAAGATATAAACATAATCTCACTCCATACCCATAACTACAAAAATGTTTGCCTTGTTTCTCCTTGGCAGATAGTAATTTCTCTATGAAAAAAATAGTTCTATTTATTTTTGAATATCACCAAAATGCCTTAAATAGAAGTAGGTTATCTGTGGAAATAGTGTTAAAAATAATAGCAGTTTCCCCAGACCTTCAATGATAAATACATATACCACATAAGCAAATTGGATATAGATTCAAGATCTGAAATTAAACTAAAATCTGATTTCCACTCCAATTTGACCTATGCAAACATGACTGACTCTAGGTTTACATATTGCCTGTTATTTTGCTGTAATGGTATTACTGTGTGCTTAATATGCATATATATTTTTTAAAATCTCCATATCTTTGAGCCAGAAATATAGGACCTGCTTTGAATAGTGCCTAATGTGATATTATGCATGATTAAAGGTTTAATGCATTTTTTTGTGTAATCATATAGAAATGCATTCTTGTTATATAAGATTTCAGTGACTGCTAAGAGTAGCACTTACTTCAGCTTTGGAAGATGTAATAACTCTGATTAATGTAAAAACCAACAATTCCAGAGAAGCAATAAGAATGTTATCTACCTCCTGACAGAGGTAATGGATTAAGTAAGCAAAATGAGATCTACTTTTAGACATGGTTAATACACATAGATATGCTTTGACTGACTATGCGTATTTATTACATGAGAGTTTTGTTTTTTCTCTTTCTTCAAGGAAATGACAGGAAAGAGAATGCTTTTTTTTTAAAGTGGTACTTCCTAGCAAATTGTTCTATAATCTCAGATAACTCTAGGATGCTGGCCTCTCTCTCTTGACCCAAGAGAAGGAAATATAATTACCTGACAAACTGAATGTTCTGAAGATGGCTGAAGGAGCTTTTGGGCCTTTAGTTACAAAAAATATAATCAAGCTACAAGGCAGAATCCTATTTCTATTCATGGGGGGGGGCGATCATTTGTGTGAATTCTCTCTCTTAATATGGGATTTTGTACACCTTTCAGCTTGACAGTCATCATTGTCACCAGGTTCAATTTAAGCCTTTTTATCCAAGGCACTATCTGTGATTCGGCTAATGTTTATTTTTATTTTTGTTGTTTTTAGGTTTTTTCGAGGCAAATGAGGTTAAGTGGCTTGCCCGAGGCTACACAGCTAAGTAATTATTAAGTGTCTGAGGCCAGATTTGAACTCGGGGACTCCTGACTCCAGGACTGGTGCTCTATCCACTGAGCCACCTAGCTGCCCTTAATATTTTCTTAATAAATGAAGCCCTCTATGTTAGAGGTGACTCAAATTATTTGTACCACAACTAAAATTCCAATGCAAAGCCCAGAGAAGTTCATTCCTTAATTGCTCACTGCCTGCAGTTTGTCTGCTATCCTTCTACTATAGAAGTAATTCCTTACTACTAGACTTGCTTGACTTTTATTATGCAGCTCAATGACACTTGTACTTTATTTGCCATTTCTGTTTAGCATGAATTTGAACTACTGGCAGAGTCAGGGTTGTACCATTTGATTTAATTGTAATCCTTCATCCAAATATATCAAACTACATCAACTAAAATACAATGACAGCAAGAGATGAAACTTTTCTCTATATAATTTGTAGGCCTTTCATCTCAGAAAAAGGATAGTCAACTTCATATCTAACTGAGCAGTGCATTAAATATGGCTTCTTTCAAAATACTGTGGGGCAACAGTGCCTAAGGCAAAAGCTCTCTACTAAAGTAGTATGAAGTATTAGCAAATATCTACAAACTTCCTCAGGGCAAGGGGCATGCCTAAATTACCAGTCTACCTCCTCTAGCAAAGGACTTCACCCAGACTAGACACTTAAGAAATGATTGCTAAATAGCCAAGACAATTTTATCTTTTCCCAACCTTCATAAAATTAACACTTCAAAATGTATCCTCTATATAATAACTGCTCTTAACACATGTGTCAAAGTATAAAGTAGTATTTTTCTTTAGATTTCATAGAATAATAATAATAGGGCTAAAGACGACTGATGATGCTGTACTATCCAACCTCCCTCACTTTACAGATGAGAGAACAAGGTCCAGAGAAATAAATGACCCATTCAGTTTCAGAGAAACCTAACTAGTTCAAGTTCCTGTGGGTTATGTAGGTAATCCAGTTGAATACCTAAGGTCTTTGTTCATTTTCTTCTAATACAAAAGTTCTTAATTTTTTGGTGTCATGCACCTCTTTGGCAGTGTGGTAAAGATCATGTTTTTAAATGCTTAAGTCAAAAAATATAGGATTACAAAATAGTGAAAGTTCAAAATTTTTTTTTAAATGTTATGTTCTAGACTCAGAAAATCCATTTCTGGTTAAGATCCTTGAGGATAGTCCTGAAACATAGTCTTGAATCTTTAAAAGTGTTTTACATATTTATCTGAAGCAGACTACCCACAGATCCTATTGTTTTATTTCTTTTGGAAAATTTCACTTAGGACAGAACCCCACATATAGTGGCTTCTAATTATATAGCTGCTGAAGCAACAAAAAGTTGTTGAAGTATCAACAATACCAAAATAAGCTCAAAATCAAAGTCCACTATATAGCTGGTAGACCAAGTCAACAGAATAGTATTCTGACACTACTACCTTGAGAAAGTCTTGTGTGCTTCCATTTCTCTATTTGAGCAATATAAGTCATAAGAATACTCTAGGATGTATTAGAACTCTATAAAAGCATCTTGACCTCTTTGAAAGTTACCATACAAACAGCACACTTTCCCACACTTTTCCCATTGGCACAGTAAACAAAAGCTTCATTTGTAGGCATGGCAAGGGACAGATTTATCACCCATACAACGGTAACCATAATATTACGCTTCATGTCTTGGAGTGCTGTAAGTTCAGTCTGACTGCACACAGAGTAAAAGCGTCACTTAGTAGCCTTAATGGTTTTTCACCCTTGCCCATATACACCCAACTGTTTCATTCATCTACAACTCAGCCAGAACATAATTGTCACTGGGCTGAAACATGGCCTTGAGGGATCAATTTCCAAATGCCAGAGTTCATAAAGGGAGTCAGGGTACAATTAAGAACAACATTGTGTAAACAGATTTATAGAACTGAGAGTATTTTGCATGTGTAATTAAACACACTAGCCAGGGACATATTCATGAAAAAAAATCAATTTTCAGTAAATCTAGGGGTGTAGTTTCTGTACTTAACACTTGAATATGATCAACCTTTTTTGTTTTATTTGATTTCCAGCAACAGCTTTTGCTCAGAAACTAGAAGGGTAACAAGTTAAAGGTTATTCATCCTGATTTAACAAATAAAACATTTATTTCCCTATATTAAAATTTATATTCTGGAAATATTTAACATTTAGAGACAAAATTGTATCAGGAATTTTGAATTCTACATTGCTCCTAAGAATTAAACTACTGCTCACATATTGTGCTTTTCATTAGAAGATGTAATATCCTTGACTTACTATGATACCAAGTCCTATCTCCCTATGATCGAGTCCAGTGAGAAATAAACTTGGTAAGCTGTTTAAATGTGCTCTGTTCAAATGCAGAGTCTAGAGATAGTTGTCATAAAGTAAGCACAGACTGAAAGGAATCTGGTTTATTCCTCTTGAAATCACACAACCTGTGGCTCTAGGTACAAGATCCCAATACAAATAAATCTGTAGCACATGTCTTTCTGCTAGACCTTCTATTAACAATGTGAAAATATTGATTAACTTTTCATACTTATATGGGAAATGGGTATGTAAACATTCAGATTTTATAGCCTCATAAACTCAAAGTTCTATTGTAATTTTTTTTTAATCAGTATTCTTCACTATTGTAAATGCTAAATGTTCTAAAGAGGATAATTAAGGTTCTTTTTGGAGGGTATAAATAAGAAAACAAAATATCCAGCTCCAGGATTTTAAGCGATATTTAGTTAGCCCCCCCCACCAAAGTCCAATTCTAACTGCTCTTTAAAACAGAGGGGACACCTAGGATATCCAAAGGTTATGCCAATGAACTTAAGCTTCTACCTACTTATAAAGGCTTTGGGGACAGGTAGCATTAATAACTGGAACCAGAACCAATCTAAGCTACATTCAGAAATTCATGCCAGGTCAGTAATAAATGTGGCTACAGCGACTCCTGGAATGGCCTATTAAGACATAAAAAGGAACCTGACACTTATCTAAAGTTCACAAAGCCATTTATCTCATTTGAGCTTTACAATGATAGATATTATTCTCATTTAAAATTAAGGAAAAATAAGCTCATTGAGATTGACTAACTTGCCCAGTGAGTGGTCCAGGTCTGGAGTCAGAAGACTTGAATTCAAATCTGGCCTCAGACACTTAACTAGTCATGTGTCTCTGGGTAGGGTACTTCACCCGTTTGCCTCAGTTTCCTCAACATCCTCCCAGAGTTATTGTGAGGATCAATGAAATAAATCTGTAAAGTGCTTAGCCTAGGGTCTGACCCACAGTAGGCTAAGGAAGGGCTTATTCCTTTCCTCTTGTCCAAGGTTACAGATCCAGTAAGTAGTGGAGCTGAACAGAATTCAAGCAGAAGTTTCTCCTGCTTCCAAGTCTAGCACTTTGCGTAGTGTGGTGGGGCATCCACACCCATAAGTACCACAGCAAAGGTGTTGTATTTAATCTAATAAGAAATCCATTTAAAAGAAAGGGAACCTTATCTCTTTAAGAGATAAATTTAATGATACAGATGACTATGGATTACACTGAAATTTAGTTATATAACTGCACAAAGATAAAAATTTCATAAAATGGGAATTAAAATTGGTAAAAGACATTAACTCTTAAAGAGGCACCCCTTTATATGCTTCATGGTATTAAGTCTTAGCAAGAATGCTACAAATCTTGCAAAATTTAAAATATTACTTTTCTTATTACAAATAAAATACAAAAGATGTCTTATGCATGAAAACAGTAGAATAAAAGCCCTTAACTAACATTTAGTAATAAGATTTGATTTAAAAGTCCCATTTTCTAGAATTCTCCGTACTCCAAAAACAAGGGTAAGGAGTGATCATTTGCCCCCAAATCTGGAAGTTTTTTTCCCCCTAATTTTGCACTACACACACAAAACCAGGGATGTTTACATAAATGTTTAATAATCCACTCTCTAAAAACAAAAACCCACTGTATCCATGAGTTAGAGATGGATGCCCAATGATTAGGGAATGGCTGAAAAAATTGTGGTATGTGATTATGATGAAATGCTATTGTTATGGGAAATGATGAACAGGATGCTCTCAGTAAGTTTAATCTTCATTATTAACATTTCTTCCCATCACATTCCTAAATCTAATCAACAAAACAATAAATCAAGCACTAATGGGCTTGGAGAACTGGCTGATTCCCAAGATATAAATGCTCACACTGAAAATCACAACCATCAATTCTCACAAGCCAAGAGAAGCTAGCTCTGTCACATCATTGTCTATAACTCACACATCTTCAAATTTCTTATCCTACCTTATAATTAAAAAAAAATGTCTCAGGGTAATGATGGAGGGAAGGCTGTAAATAGGATGGAGGGAAATACAGTTACCAATAGTAACTATGGGAAAAAATATTGAAATAAATTTCTCTGATAAAGACTTCATTCTCAACATTGAGAATTGAGTCAAATTTATAAAAAAGAGCTAATTTATCCCAATTAATAAATGATCAAGGGATATTTAGTTTTTAGATAAGTTTATCAATGCAATCTATTCAAATCTTTTTCAAAACTGAAATAACTCACTATTAATAGGAGAAAAGCATGTTGGAAAATTCTGAGGTACCACCTTATATTTCTGGATTGGTTAAGACAGAAGGAGAAAAAGAAAAATTTTGGAGGGAATTTAGGGAAATTGAGACATTGATGTACTACTGAAGGAGTTGTGAAGTGATTCTGCAATTCTGTAGCACAATTTGAAACTATGCCCAAAGGGCTATAAAATGATGTCTACCTTTTGGCCCAGTGGTGCCACTGCTAGGTCTATATTCCAGAAGATGAAGTACAGGAAGGGAAAAAACACTATATAGAAATACTTACAGCAGCTCTTTACTGGTGGTGGGGAGTTAGAGATTGAATGGCTGAACAAATTATAGTATGTAATTATGATGAAATACTATTTCTATTATGGGAAATGATGAACAGGATGCTCTCAGTAAAAAAACTTTTATGAGATGCTGCATTGGGAAATATACTGAATACAAAAATAACAGCTGTGAATGAATGACCTACCTTTTCTCAGCAATGCTGTGATCCAAGACAACTCTGGAGGAATTAATACTACCATCTCAAAGAAAGAGTTGATGGTGTCTGAATTCACATTGAAGCATATTTTTTCCCCTTTATTTTCTTGAGGTTTCTCTTTTTTTGGGGGGGAGGGCTATATTTATTTTTACAACATGATTTGTGTTCTGATAAAAAGATATCCATTACAACCTGACTTGTGGTTATGTTTTTTCATGATTTACATTTTTAATATATATCAAGCAACTTGCTTTCTCAGTGGGGGTAGAAGAAAGGAAGAGAATTCAGAACTCAAGGTTTTGGATGTGAACATTGAAACTTGTTTTTGCATGTAACCAGGGGGAAAAATAAAACAAAATTTTTAAAAATTATAAAAAAATTTGAACAAAGACCAAAGACTATTACCTTCAATTTAGAAAAAAAAAGTTATCTTATTATGTAATTTTGCTATCTCTTATACTTATATTTTTCTTCCTTAAGGATATGATTTTTCTCCCATCACATTCAACTTAGATCAATGTATACCATGGAAACAACGTAAAGACTAACAGACTGCCTTCAAGACTAGGGGCAAAATTATAAAACTCAAATAAAAACTTCCTTTAAAAAAAATTATATGGGTGGCTAGATGACGCAGTGGATAGAGCACAGGCCCTGGAGTCAGGAGTACCTGAGTTCAAATCCAGCCTCAGACACTTAATAATTAACTAGCTGTGTCGTGTGGCCTTGGGCAAGCCACTTAACCCCACTGCCTTGGAAAAACCTAAAAAAAAAAATTATAAAAAAAAAGCATTGCACTATGACCTAAATACTAGCTAAATAAATATATGAATATCCTCTTTGTGAAAGGCATGCTACGGTGCACTAGACAATCTATCACAGCCCAAAAGAATTCCATTCTGCAGTGTCTGGTTTACTACAAAGACAATGAATTTTCTTAAGTTTCACTCACTCATTCCTCCAAAGTGTAGACACATTCTAACCAATCTATTATTAGTGTGTAAAGAAATCCTAAGTCTTTATAAACTGATTTACAGATGGACCAACAACTGCTGTAAAGGATGAGGTAGAAGATGGAAGCTAAATTTGACAGTCACACAGGAACAATATCCATTAATTTGAGAGAGAACATTAAGAAATCAACAGTGCACAGGAGTTCATTAACACTAATGCTAAATTATATTTAGTTGAACCTATTACTCCTAATGTTCCCAAGGAGTAAAACTGTACAGATGTCCGCTACATGTCCTTAATACCAATCCCTCTAGCTGTGAATATTGTTGATTCAAAGAATCAAAGCTCAAGTACATCAGCACAATTAGGAAAGTTAATATTTTAGAGACAAGTAGCATTTTTGGAATTTAATTGATAAAAACAACATAAATCTTTTCACAGTTTGCAATCTTAGCACTGCAGGCTTTCACAGTTTTAAATTGATCATGGAAATATAAAAATAACAAATACAGAGCATTCAGGATCTTACAAAGAAAGAAGAAATGGAATAAAAATAGTACATTTTGCTGATTAAAATTTTTTTAATGCTAAAGAAGCCGAATAACCTCCTTCAATAACAAATGACAACTGTTAAATGTAAACTCTTTGTGACACTTACTTTTTTAGAAGCAGAAAAGACTGAATTCCCTTCCTCATTCAATTTATGTTTGCTCTAAAAACTATAGTTCTTCAGGCAGTTTTAAAAAGAAACATCAGCAAAAAGAAATGTCCTTCCAGTAGTTATATTTCTGGAAGATGAAGCAGATTTAAAGAAAAAAATGCATTGTGTTCACAAGATAATTTACTGTTTATTTCTTTGGTACAAAGAAAAATTAAGATATTCTAAGAAATAAAAACATCTTAGTCCACCTCCTTAATAAAAAAAATACAAAATAAGTGTAGCCCGGATTATGAATCGAGGTTAGATTCATGTTCTTCCACTGCATCCACCAGACCAGTAGATACATCCCCAATACTTTCTTGGTTATTTGCAGACTGAATTAATTCTTCCTGCTCACCAGGAACATGATGGGATGAAGATTCCTCCTCTTCATCTTCATCTTCCTCTTCTGCTTCCCCATCATCTTCTACATCCATTTCAAACACTCTCACGTGACGGAGATTAGAGCTTAACTAAAGAAATGTGAAAGTTTTCAGTTTTAAAGATATTTTAAGATTTTAAAAACTTTTAAATCAATACCTTTGAGTAGCCTGATACATATATTTTTTCAGTAATTGTAAAACAAACGGAAACTTTCTTAGAAGTATTTTTTTTAAAAGGAAAATAACTCATTTATCTCAATTTATATCAAAATCACTAAACTTAATCACTAAACAAAAAATTATGGCAGTAGAGGATTTAACTTGGGACTCTCTGAACACAAAACTAAATAGCTAAGATCCAAAGTATTCATGTAATATTCCATAATCAATTTAAAATTTAAATACTTACTACACAAGAGACTTTCCGAAAACCATTCACAGCCACATACTGCGCTTTCATATTCTCCAATATTCTCCACTGACTCTCCAGGAAGACAGTATGTGTAGGTATAATTTCACTCTGCTCATCTAACCTACACAGAGTAAAACCACAATAAGCAGATTATTTTTTCCTTATTTGTTGGGGAAAGAGAGAGGCAGTTAAACCTATACCTTCAACTTCTATCTAAATTCATCTAGAATGTTTCTTGTGAGAAACAAAAAAAAAACAAAAAACCCTGCAATTTTAGGATCATAAGTTCATAGATCTACAGATGGAAATGACCTCAAAATTCATTTAGTCCAATTTCATTTTACAGATGAGGAAACTGAGGCCCAGGAAGACTAAAAGTTTGCCCAAGGTTCCACCATTAGTGAGCCTCAGAGATCAGATTCAAATTCAGGTCTCTGAGATGACTAAGCAAAGTTTAGGCTAGGAAAGTATCTTTGATTAAACAATCAACCAAGACCTCTGTGATCTCTCTAAATATTTTCTCACTTCTCTACTATTTTCTATTTCCAATACCACTAATCCTAGTTTTAAGTCATCATATGGCTATAATTTCAAACAGGTAAAATATCTGTAATATTAACTTAGTTAAAGAAGTTATATTTTGATTCACTTTGAGAATAAGCTAATAAATTTTAAAAGAAGGAAAAGTCTAGTTCTTCAAGTCTCAATCATTCAAGACTAAAGATGGCAACCTAAGGTTCTTATGGCTTATAATTCTGCACTACTGCAGTGAGGAATAGAGGAGAAAATGAGAGTTTTCTCTATTCTCCTGTGTACCTGGTATCCTTTTTTTTTCCAAAGATAAATTTTAGAGACAAGACTATAGTCACATTCAGAATTACCAGCCTTCCATTAAATCTTTGCTAATGCTGTTCCAAGGCTCTCTGCTCTTTTGAGATGTGATTTTGAGGAAATTTCATTCCAACCAAGTACATCTTACCTTATTCGAATAATATCTCCTCTATTTCAGAACAGTAAAAGAATAGATGGAAATTCCATTTTTCAGTTACCCAACATTATACTACACTTATCAATACACCCTAAGTAACTGAGTTTACATTCTATTATCAGTTGAGAGAAGTAACATTATCAATGTCTCTACCTTTTACAAGTTGTCCCACTGAACTCCTTTTCTGGAGTGTCTTCTTTAAGATATATCAAAGACAATGGTAACTGAGCCAAGACTCTTTCTTTGCCTTCTTGTTCTTCATTCTCCTTAAGAACTACTGTTATTGTTTCATCATCATAAAAATGTGCATCAAGACAGCTGTAGGAGCTGAAATAAAATGGAATTTATTATATGTAAAGATCAACCATTAACCAAGTAATCACTTTAAGCATGGGCATTAAACTGGAACTGCAGGGGGAAAAAAGATCAAGTCACTTCTCACTTAAGAATATATTTCAAGATTTATTATATTTGGAGTCATTTGATTTTCTTCTAAATTCCCACTGACCTTGTTCTCTAATTAACGATATATAGATCTAACAAAATTTTTTGATTATCCATTCATGACACCAAGAATATAAAGACAAATTTACTTTGTTCATGGTCACAGAACCTACTTGAAATCAATGTTCAGATTTAAGCCCTTATTCTAGTCAATCACTTTCTCTGTGGAGAGTTCCAGAGGACTTCATCATAAACAAAAGATTGAGAGTTAGTCTCAGAGTTAGGAAGATCTCTTTCTCAGAGCCAGGAAGATCTCTTTCTCAGAGCCCTGGGCAACTACCCAAGAATAAGTTACAAAGAAGGTGCCAACCTGCATTGCTAAAGTTTTCTCAACTGGAAGTTTCTCTTTATCATTGACATCAAAGGTGCAGTCCTTCTTGTTATCTTTATGAAACATGTTACCATAAGCATGCATAATTAGTTGAATACAGATTCTTTCATGCACAAAAAAAAAATGCAAGATTTTTTTCACCATAGCAAATACTAGCAGTATTATGGTATGATTGATGTTTCTTAAGTTCAAGTGAAATATTGGTATTCAAGAACAAAATATGCCTCAAGTAAATGACTACTACTAATTAACTGTGTGTTCTCTAGACAAGCTCAAGATATACCTATTTTCGAAGCTTTCACTTGCTGTATTCAAGAAATTTCCAAACTCAACAGCAAGCAGTCCATTATTGACAGACCTTGGAGAAATGAAGAAAAAAGACAGAATATCCTTTGGGTCAATCTGGATAATTCAATAATTGAAAAGCTTTTTCAAGTTTCTGATAGGAAAACTTAGTTCATTACTTACATAATATAATTAAAAGAAATATAAATTTAACTCTCACTTCAAAAAACATAACATATATATATATATATATGTTGCAAGGCAATGGGGTTAAGTGGCTTGCCCAAGGCCACACAGCTAGGTAATTATTCAGTGTCTGAGGACAGATTTGAACTCAAGTATTCCTGACTCCAAGGCCGGTGCTCTATCCACTGTACCACCTAGCCGCCCCCTCAGAAAACATATTATATTAAAGCATAAAGATAAATAAAATCTATCATCAATAACCCCTAAGAACATTATGTCATGAGTGAATTAATTTGGTTATCTAATATCTAATATCTTTTTTCCCCTTTTCTTAGCAGTCTCATTAAGATTCCGTCAAACTCAAGCATGAACCCCCTTCTCCCCCATATTTTTTAAAGGAACTGACAATCCCCGGAATCACTTCTCTTTTAACTCCAATCACTGGCCTCAGCACAACAAAAGAAGCTGTTATCAGTATGGAATACTTAATAAAAGACAAATTTGAAAACTGAAGTGAAACTCCATACTGTAGTAAAAAAAGAACTAGATAAACAGTAATCAAACTCTGTTTGATTAGAAGAAATTTGTAACATACTAATTGATTTAGGGGTTGTTTTGTTTGCCTTTATTGAAGGGAAGGCTAAACTTAAATGACATATTTTTCTTTTACATTTTTGCAAGGCAAATGGGGTTAAGCGGCTTGCCCAAGGCCACACAGCTATTATTAAGTATCTGAGGCCAGATTTGAACTCAGATACTCCTAACTACAGGGCTGGTATTCTATCCACTGCACCACCTAGCCACCCTTAAAATGACATATTCAAAAGCATTTTCCAATATACTAAAGAATCAGAAAATTGGAGTCTATCTAATCTAAACCTTTCATTTTTACCAATGATGAATGTGAGACCCAAAGAGATGAAGTAACTTGATCAAGTTAAATTAGTAGCAAAACCTATATTCAATTAAGAATAAGGAAGAAAAAACTCCTTATCTATTTGAGGAACAAGGCCATGCATATCAAATTTTTTTCCATTTTAACTTAATACTAACCTTGATATGTCAGTATGTCTTCTCAAAATGTAAATTTTAGAACCTGAACTATCTAACATAGTAAAGAGAACATAATGTAGGCTTGAAGATTTGTCATTCCAGCTGAAAAAAAAGTAAAATAAATTTAAAAATGAAATTTAGTAACTTCAAAAATTTACTAACTACAAAAAACTGTCAAGGATAAAACAGACAAAGGCTTACAGGAAGGGCAATTTGAACAATCTGGGTGTAGAATCCTCACTGAAACAAAAGGAAAAACAAGTCAGCAAATTCTAAATTTGCTGCTGAATTATACAGTGAAAATGTAGAGGAAAAATACCTTCTAGCAGCTTTGTATAAGGGAATACAGACAGCTTGATTCACTGATTTTCCAATAACATCCTATGAAAATAAACGTAATTTAAAACTGAATTGAACATGTTTCTTGAGACATACACAAGTATTCTAAGAAAATAAAGCAAACAATTAAAAGTACCTGGTTTCAGTCCAGTTGCTGTGTAAAATTATCTAATAATAAGAATCTTTGTTTTTTCAATTCTTTATAAAGTACTTTCCTCCATAATACTCTCATCAAATATGAAAACTAAAGCATCAGTCATGTTTGCCACCTTTCTTTAAAACTGTAATTCTTCACCTATCTTCCAGTTTCCAACCTCCCCTTTCTCCAAAGTTCACCCTAAGTAATGTTCCTAAAGCACAAGTCTTATTCCCTTTCCCTAAAGTTTCACAAAGTTTCCCACTGTTGATTCAACAGAATATAAACTTTGTAGCCTGGCATTTAAGGTCTAAGTGGCCAAGATCATTTCAGTCAAAGTAGGCTATTTATTTGCAAGTGATCCCCTTCATCTCCTGCCTGTAGAATTAAAGGACTAGCTGCAGTACTTACTACTCCTTCAATGAAGCTTTCTCAATTCTTCTCATCTAAAAAGTGATTCCTTCCTCTTTCAATAGTTTGAGAATCTCTCTTATGAACTTAAATGACATTCTAATTTGTTAAAGTGAGCTCATTTATATAGACATCTCTTCCACTCTACTAGATGTTTTCTTTATATTTCCAGTCCCTAGTCCACTGTGATTTCAGAAGACACTTAAAAGAGGTTTATTGAATTGGAGTAACTTCTCTCACCATTGCCACATTAGTAATAAGAGTCAGGTCCAGGGACTCAAATTCAAATCTACTAACCTCAATTCCAATCCTTTTTCCATAATCATCACTATGTTGATCAAAACCACACCTCTTTTCTAAAGCAACTTTAATGAGGGTAGCAGAGGAACAGAAGACAATAGAAGAAAACTGCATACTCTTAAGCTCACATCCTTTTAAGACTTAAGTGGTACTAACCAAATGTCTTTATGCTACTACTGTTCATAATGAGCTTGTTCAGTGATTGAAACACTCCAATGCTTTTAAGACTACTCATAATTTTCCTACCCAATTTTTTAAATGACCACAACAATAATTATTTGTATAGGATTATAAGTAGTTATATCCTGAATTATTCTTCCTGATGCTGTCAAAAGAACATCTCTAATGCTTAAGTCCATTTCCTCACTTAAAAGTCATCAGTATCTCCTAACTGTCTATTAAATAAAATTAAAACTTTTGGGAATTCAAAGTCTTCCATAATCTGGCTCAAATTTTATCTGAAACTTACTGCTGGTTTTTGTAAACAACGATCGATTATGCCCTCCATCTGTCTTTTCACGAAATGCAATGACTTTTCAGGATAATAGGGAAACAGCAAAGGACTTTCTGTAAACAAAAAGTTATGACTTACTATACAAAAAATTAGAAGAAAATATCAACTATTAAATAAGCACAACCAATAGTCCTACTCTCATTAAAGAATTCAATTTGGGTATTTCAATGTCTTACAAAGATTAATTATATTCAATCAGTCAACAAGTATTTAATTGCTTATTCAGTATATTTTACTGAATAGATGTTAAAAAGAATTCCATTTAAACTGGTTAAATTTGTTTTTAAGTTTTTTTCAGAAGGGCAACCATAAGATGGAAAACTCAATTATGTGAGGCATTTTACAGTAACATTACCAAAAACTCATAACGTAATACGGAGGGATAGTGATTGTATCTCTGATTTCATTGAGGTAGGGTACTCCCAGGTCTAGAAATATTCTCTGCCAAAATAGACAGGCACCTTCTCTGCACTTTAGCTAGAGACCTGCCTGAAGCACTGGGTGATTGTCATTGCCCAGGCTTCAGACCTTATCATTCTACAGAATTTGCTCTCTCCAAACCACCCAATGACAGTTCCAAAACTACCAATGATCTCTCTTATTGACCAGATCTACTGACCTTTTCCTCAATTCTCATTCTCCTTGACCTCTCCAAGGGCCTCCCCCATTAGAGTGTGAGCTCCTGCCTTGAGGACAAGGACCTCAGGCTTACTTAGTCCAGTACCTGGAACATGTGAGGAGCTTGATACACGTTTCTGGGTTGACCCCTTCTCTCCTCCCATAGCTGTCACTCCAACTTGGGCTTCATTACTTCTCTGTCAGGTAACTCAAGCAGTCTCTTAATGGAGCTTCCTGCCTCAGTTCTCTCAACATTTTAATCCAATAAAGTCGTGGTCAAAGAAATTTCCCTTAAGCACAGATTTGATCATGCAACTCCCCTAAGCAATCAATGACAATAACTTCCCAATGCCTCTAGGATCAGGTACAGACATCTCCAGTTAGCTTTCCAAGCCTCTCACAAACTGTTCCCCCATCTTGCTTGAATCTCCTATGCTGTCCAGCCACAGCAGCCTTGGCCACACCCCCGCACCCCATTGGTCCCTGACCACAACTCCACCTCCTTTAAGAATGGCTGCAACATCTTCTTCATTAAGTCTTCCCATATCTCCCTCGGTTCTATATTGTCTTTCTCAAATGACCTTGCATTGAACTATTTTGTAGATATGTGTGTGTATATATATAGTTGTGCTTCACATACATGGATGTACATACACACAGATACACATATATGTGTGTAGGGGTTGTGGATGAGCATGTGTTAAAAAATTTCCCTACTAGAATACAACAGAGCACATACATTTTCTATTACAGAACATAAGGTACAAAATACAGCTCCAATCAGCACATAAAGGTCTCATGTGTGGTCAGCCAGCATTCATCTTTGTGGATTGTACTCAATAGTCAAATAGATCTTGGGATGCCATAAGTTCTCAAGTTTATACTTGTACCCTCTACTCTTAGCATGGTGTCTAGATAGAATAAATCTTTAATAAATGCCTTGACTGACTGTCTCCATGGAGCTATATACTTTATGTTATTTAAACACAGATCTCTTATTCAATTCCTACTTGCTGTGTTTCTTCATATGACTGAAATGAACACAAAAGGAATTACTGACTTCAAAAGTGCTTGAACAGAGCTAAAATAAGTGCTCATTAAATACTTGATTATTAACTGGCTTATAGAGATTTAAATATGGTCAAAGACTATTTATTGTATTAACATTATCATTAAATACCTTTAAGGTGAGTGCTATTCTGAAGAAAATCATACCATTGGTTTCCCTCGATATTAGGTGGTGACACAAGATCATCATCTTCATCTTTCAAATACTGGAAATAAATTATTTAGAACATAAACTCAAGAAACAAAGAAATTGTGTTAAGAATAAAAAGTGCTTCTAATTAATGTTATTCATCTATAGAGGAACATCCATCTCACTTTTAGATTTCCTGGATGTGATTCCATTATCATAAGCCATACAAAGAATAGTGCGTATAAAATTACTGAGTAAATAAAGATTATTATACTCTATAATATCTGAAAAAAAACAGACTTCAAATTTTCAGTACTCTAATTCTAGTAAATAAATTTTAATTACGTTATTAGTTATATAATTAATTCACAACTGTTTACAAATGAACACTATATCTGTTGTGGAATCTAGAATACCACTACCCCTCAAAAGTGTTAAGTCTAATATTACCATAAATTTTTACAGATTTTATAGATTGTTAAGGAGATAGCATGATAGCCAGTTCAATAAAAACTTTTTACCTGACCAACTCTTTCAACATTAAAATATTTTCCTTTTCGATTATAAAGCTCTGGAGCCTAGAGAAAACAAACATGATTCAATACAAAGTCAATCTCATTTACTTAAAAGTAAATTGTCAATTAGTGTTTTATAATATAGCATATGTATTTTCCATTATAGAACATGAGGTCAAACACAGCTCAAATAAACTTATTCAAAGGTGAGATGTGTGATAAATAAGCATCGCTGTTCACAATTTACTCAATAGTCAAATGGATCCCTGATGACATTAGTTTTCAGTTATTTGAGAATTGATAATGGCTTTTATTAAACTAGAATAAATATTACATCTTTTTAATTAAAACAGGGTCACCACTTTGGTCGTTAGAAGACAATATTATAAAACATTCTGATCCCTACCTCATTGAAATGCTCAGTAAGAAAATCGGCAACAAATGTGATATCTTTTTGAGTCATCTGCCAAAAAAGATAAAAGAACAAAATGTTAGAAAAGCATCTATACAAAGAAAATTTTCCAAATAAAAGAAATAGTTAAAATAACAAAAAAAAGCATCATTTTGTCACTTAAAAGAACAGAAAGTCATATAAATGGTTTATTTTTTCCAAAGTAGTTCCAACATTTAAAGTTCATACAATAAGATCATGAATTCACAGGGCTGTAAGTGGCTTGGAAAGGCATGTATTAAGAAATGAAAAAAACCTGTTTCCCTGACTCAACCAAGCAAATAGCTCTTAAATTCCTTATATCCTTAAGAGGTCTTTGAAGGGAACTCTCAGGATTAAGAGTGAGCCAGCCCCAACTCCAAAGATGGCTCATGACCATACTCTACAGTATTATTAATTTCCTTTTCATCCTATTTTCAATGAAGTCTGGTAGTTTCAAAAGTTTGATTCCAGTTCCAGTTTCACCCTTCATCTTTAAAGGCCATGATATAGTTGTGATTGGGTAAAACTTCTTTAATCCAACTCTAAAGCTATTACATCTCAGAACTGAAAACTCGTAACCCATCTGGTGTATAGTATTTAATAACTGTTCACTGACTGACTGATTACTCATACTGAAAATAATCCTACACAAGACATTCAGAGCATAGAGCATTAGGAAGATTGAACTTGTTCAATTAAAACTGATTTAGTCCATCTGGCTTCAGGCTAGACAAACTTAACTCATCTTCATCACTAATTTTTAAGATACCAAAAGGAAGGAGATTCCACTGTCACATCTGACAAGTCATTTAAATGTTCCACAGTCCTCAGAATTAGAAGCAAAAATTTTCATCATCAGGAACCAAACCTGTATTACATCAATTAAGAGTATTTAATCCCTATAATCATCAAGAAGAGCTGCAAAGGAAATAGACTTCAAAAAGATAAAATGCAGACCACAAAGACATTTGTTCTGTGCACAGTGAGATCATTGATTCATTACAGCAAAGGTCAAAATCAAAAACCAAATTAAAAGGATAGAGATGAAAAGGTAAAACATGATATCCTGACCTGATAACAAAAAATTGGAAAACAATAATGAAAAAGAAATTGACATGTATTATTTTTATTTTCTACTGAAGTCTGGGTAATCGCAATAACTTGGTCAAAGAGTCAAGAACATGACTAAGCCAGCAAGTATATGATTTTTTTTCCAAGTAGAGAAGTATGTTAGGTAAAAGAAACACCAATTTGGAATATAAACTTATTCAGAAAATGTTAAGATTACAGACAATATCCTCTCCAAAAATAAACAAATTGTTGTAGAAGGAAAAATTAGTTTACAGAAAGTTTGGCATAAGCTCCAGCCAAGACAGACTATCAAGAATTTTTAAAGGTAAAACTGGAAGAACAACAAAGAAACATAAAAGGTAAAAGATATGTCAGCACTGCCACAACAAGCTATTTTCATCTTCAATGACAGTGGACTGACATTTGGACTTTAATATCATAAATCCCCACTATATTGAATCAACAAATAGAAATGGCACAAAAGAAAACAAAGTTATCCAGTTGGGCTAAACAAAGCAGATACAATGAAGGTTTGTGCTGAATATTATACAGTACTGAGAGACTGATTCTCAAACTCACAGGTTTATAAATTTAGAACCAGAAGACTGTGTAGGTCAGAGGTCCTGGTTAGTATAAATTTCAATTCTGCCAATTGTTGCTGCTTCCTTTTCCTTAAATATAAAAGATTCTACAATTAATGGCTGGGTTCCCATGTACTTTTCAATCAATGAATTAAGAGATCAACGCTAGTTCAAATCTCTCATTTTGCATATGAGAAAGCAGAGACACCGAATTGCTAAAGGTCAACATGCTGGGATTCAAACTCTGATCCTCTGGCTCCCAACCTAGTGTGCATTTACACTGTTACCAACTGAAAGGGGGAAGATTCCAAATGATTAAGAAAAATTAGTAATAGGCTTATTACCCAAAAAAAGTGTTCAAGAAAACATCAAGAACTATAAATGTCAGCTACAACTACTATTACCATCACTAAAATTACTATCATTATTTTAATTGGCCCAAATGATTACTTTTTCATTTCTAATCATTATGAAAATGATCTTCTTAAGTACGGAGAGCATATTTGAGGAAAATGAGATGGAACAGTCAAATTTTTACAAAACTTTCTACAGTAGACTCTATCTTCCTTGATACAACTGACAGACATTATAAATTATAGACATTATAAGATCCTCCTGATTATAAAAAGAAATTCAGTAAAATGCAGATTTAAATGCTCTCTTCCAAAAAAAAATACATCCTGTGCACCTTTAAGATCACACAAAATTCACTCAAACAAAAGAGATAACCTTATCTAGCGTGTCCCTGATTATTAATATCAATTAAGATACAAAACAGGGAGATATATGTTCATGAAAGATATCTATCATTGTCTGAGGGCATCCTAAAGTCCAAATGGTAGAGGCATTCCTTAGAGAACAAGACATACTCCAAAAGACATGGTGCTGACTGCATCAATTCACAAAAAATGTTAAGAAGCTTCCTCAGTAGGATTCACAGTCTAAAGAAATAAACCTCATCCATAAAGAGAAAACCAAATGACTGAAAATGTCTACTGATGAGATTACGGCAGGAAGCTGAATAGGCAGCCCAGTGAATTACCCCAACAATACATGTATCTACAGATAGCCAATGAACTGGACACAGAATTGAAGAAAAAAGCAAACTGGATTATATTTGGAAAACTGTGAAGTGTTTAGCATAGCAAAATTTGGCTCATAAGTAGGTACTTCATAGAGGTTTACTAATTAACAGAATGTCTTCAAAAAGTTCAAGCTGTTCTCTAACACAAAAAGCAATTTTTAAAATATTCTTCCAGTGATGTTATAGCTATGGCAGTAGAATCCTTCAATTTAAGAAGAATCAAAATTGGTGGAGATCCAAAGGACAATAGAGACGCATGCAGCCTGTAGCATACTGTCAATGATGGCTCACAAGCAAGACATAGTGTTAAAGATATCATTCAGGAAGTATATGATCAGAAAAAAGAAAGGACCAGTCAAATAGTGGTAGTAAAAGGAAGGGATAACATATGGACATTCAATTGTCTCATTAGTGTGCCAGGTAGACTCTGTGGAGGATTCATGAAAGGATATGCATAAGAAATGCATGAGATTAAAAAGGCATGAGTGATCAGCATCCATGAAAAGGAGTATATACAATGACTGGATTAAGAATCCTTTGAATTACTAAAGAAGTTTTATAATGTATTTATACAACATCTGCTATGAAATAAAAATTTGACATTTATTGAATCTCTAAATTAATTATGTAACACTGCTTGTATTGCCAGGGTAGTTAAGACTTTCTAAATCCTAGTAATTATCTGTACTAAGAAAATACACTACCTTGTTCAGTTCTGGAAGTACATGGTCTTCTGACATTCTCAACATTGCTGGAAAGATAAAGTTAAAATTATCTTTCAATGAAAATCACAGAAACATTTAATAAGAAATTTAGTGTATATTTTTTCTTTCATGGAATAAATTTCTTCTTTCTATTAAAATAGTACCTTCAAGCACAGAATACTCCAATATTTTCCTTCTAGAACTGGACACTATAAATTAGGATTAAGCTCTTCATCCCCGATTCAAAAATGACCTGATCTACCTTTTTCTTTATTCTGTTCAATTTTTTTTATTCCTTTCAAACATCATTGACTTTACATTGATTTTTCCATTTCAAATTCTTTGTCTTCCTTTGTTCAAATGAAATATCACAAGTGAAGGCTTTACAAAGTTTAAGACACTATAGACAGGACTATGTAAATGGTAGCTTCTATTATGACAATGATGTCTAGTTTTATAGGAGCTCCTCCCTCTGAGCTAGAGAAAATTTGTTAAATATCAGTTTCTCCACAAAGTTTTACTCCATTACCAAAAAATATTTGTACTATTAATTATGTATAAATGCTTCACTTGAACATAGCTAATATTTTAAAAGTTGCTTATATGTCAGAGACCCTTTACATTCACTTTCAGATGTTATATTAGAAAATGTACTTTGGGTAATGTCCAATACAATCATTTTTAAAAATAATTATTTAAGATTTTTAAATGTTAGGGGCGGCTAGGTGGCGCAGCGAATAGAGCACCAGCCTTGGAGTCAGGAGTATCTGGGTTCAAATCCGACCTCAGACACTTAATAATTACCTAGCCATGTGGCCTTGGACAAGCCACTTAACCCCACTGCCTTGAAAAAAATCTAAAAAAAAAAAAAGATTTTTAAATGTTAGATGGGGACTTAAGAATTTCATAAATTAGAAAACTAAATGATAAGCTCAAATGTTATACTACAAATTAGTGACAGAGCCTGAACCCAAGCCTCTTAACCTGTTGTTTTCTCTTTCCTCAAATGACACTATGATGAAGATTCATCAGAAACTGGTTTCTATGATTTTTTTTTTGGTTAAAGTTCACTTCAGTAATCTTTGATTTTATCAATGTGTATTTCCTTAACCAACAGAGATTGAGAACAACTATACCTTAGTAAATGATATTTGAGAGTTGCAGCAACCAAGCAACATTCTTCATTTACCCACCATTCTTCAGGTTCTGAGTCCCTTCATAAGTAACTGGGTTGATCCTTTGTCAAAAGATCAAGTCTTGTTGGACTTTCCTTCAAAGCTTTTCCAGCCTGGCAGATTCTACCCATGTACCACTGGCATAGCACTCCAGAACCTAGGTGCACCCTCATGGTAAGACCAAGCAGTGGAGCAGGAATTGGAGGTGGGAACAGAATAGCCAATTCCTATTGTATAATGCAATCAAGGCAGTGTGGTGCAGTGGCTAGATGTCAGTATCAGAGTGAGGAAAAGATGTATTTAAATAATCACTCTGACACATCCTGGCAATGTGAGCATGAGCGAGTCACTTAACTCTCAGTATTCCCCAGGCAACACTCTAAGACAAACCACAAATAAGGTGCCAACCTACACTGGCGAAAGGAGTTTCTATCCTGAGAGTGCCCCCCCTGAAAAATAACATCCCAAGTCTAGACTCCTCCCCAAAAATGTACAAATTATATAAAGTCACATAATATTTTTTATGAAATCAGAGAAATTAAGAGTTAGAAGCTGCCTCAGATGCTTGTCAGTTGCATGACCCTGAGTAAGGCACTTAACCTTTTTCTGCTTCAGTTTCTTCCTATATAAAATAGGGGATAATAGCAGTAGTACCTACCTCATAGCATTGTACTAAGGCTTAAATGAGATCACATATTTGAAGAACTCTGCAAGCTTTCTAGTACCATCATCATCATTATTATTGTAATATAGGAATTCTGGTAAAGACCCTCTTATTTCCCACTATGATTAGTAGTCTGGGCAAATCACTTTACCAATCTAAGCCTCAATTTCCTCATCTGCAGAATTAGGATGACAGTACCTACCTTTTAAGTTGTTGTGAAACTACAAATAACATCTTAAATACAAAGTTCTCTACAAACTTTAAAGTACTATATATAATGTAAATACAGCACTGAGAGATTGTTTCCTGCTAGGACTACTAGGTAGTCAACCAGGAAGCTTCACTAGAAGCTTCACAAATGAAGCTAAAGGGCCAATATCTATTTTGGGAACAGCAAAGTGATCAAGTAAAACCATTATAAATTTTAGGTTTGGGGTCTTCATTGGAAATGAAAGTTTTGAACATTATGGGGAATATAAGGTTATTAATCTCTCTCTGTATTTCAGGGTTTTAACAGAAAATAGTTAATATACTCAGAATCTAAGAGTTGGAAGACATTCAGGGCTATCTTCATCCAACCTACACCCAAATAAGAAACCCCTCTACGAATATCTTGACAAGTGGTTATCTAGCCTTTGCTTTGCCTTTCCCCAGCAAGAAGGAATTCATTATATCCTAGGGAAGCCCATTTCACAGAAAGTTATAAAGTTTTTTCTAATAGCAAGCCTAAATTCACTTCTTTGCAACATCTACCCATTTCAGTATAATCTTTCTTGAACATGACAATATAGACTTTAAGACGATTTTTATGTCTCCCTAAGTCTTCTCCCTTCTAGGTTGTTACATCCTCCAACCAACTCTCATATAGTACAAACTTAAGGTTATTTACCTTTAAGCTTGCCAGATGTTCACAGTTCTTCCAATATTCTATATGTGATTTTGACTATGCCCTGTAAGGTAGACTATAATTAAATTAACTTTTGGGTCTTAAAATCATACCACTAATAAAATCCCTAAGACTCTCTTTCAAATGAACTATCTAGCCAAGCCCTCTCTAAATTGTACTTATGAAGTACATAAACTTGTACTTCTACTCTGATTAAATTTTACCTTAATAAATTTGGTCCAATATTCTAGCCAGGATTTGAAATCCTGAAACATATGCTATTAATCTCCCCTAGTAAGCTGATAAAGATACCACTTACATCTCCCTAAAAAGTTCAAAAACATATTCACTAGACACTTATGAAGCACAATGCAACCAAAGCCCAGTTGATACTGGGCACTTTGGGTCCTGCCATTCAACAGTTCTGTATCCACAAAAATATATCACTCTATCTCTCTCACACATCACTCTTGTCATTTGATAATGAGGCTTTGTCAAATGTCTACCACATTCACCTAATCAACCTGTCTAGTAGCTCTCTCAAAAAAGGAAAATGAAGTCAGTTTGTCATATCCATTCTTGAGACTTTCTGAGAATAACATTTACTAAAATCCAAGTCAAGCTTACAGGTCTACAGTTTTCAGACTTGACTCTCTTCCCTCTTTAGAAAACTCAAACAAATTCGTCCTTTCTCCAATCCTGTAGCACCTCTTCATTCTTGATGGTCTCAGCTAACAATGATAGTAACTCAACAATCAAATTTCCCAGTTTTCTGTATTCTAGGAAAAGAGTTCATGCAGGACAAATGATTGTTTTCCTTAGTTATACTGAGTATCATGTCTCTTATTAGCCATTTTTGTCCTGTTCTTTCCTATCTAAACATTATTGTCCCTGGCAGAGAAAGTGGAAACAACTAAACCATACATAAAAAATTAAATAAGAGTTTACTTTTTAAAAAAACAAGACAACAATATAAAAGACGACATGAAATGTATTATATGAAGAAATATGTAGATGTTCTTTTTGGTCTGAACTTCTGAAAACAAAGCATCAAAATGAGTGAAATATGTAATAAATTCTGTGAGAGCATACAGATTTTTTTAAAAATATAGGTAATGGAGAAGAGAGTGGTTACTATTATTTTACTCAGTTGAAAAAATACAAAAAAATTATTTCAGTATTGAGTCTAGAATTAAGTTATTACCCTTACCCATTAAGAACAAGCAGAAAGAAATATTCAGATAATCTTACCTACATATAACCACCGGAAAAATGCTTTGAAGTTTTTCATACTACTATCTATTACTCTAAACAAACAAAACAAAAGAGGTTAATAATAAATTTTGGGTAATTAGTACCACTTATTTTTTACTTAAAATGAAGCAGAATTTTATATCTAAAAATTAATGCCCTATATATTTCATTGTAACTACATGACAATTAGAATTTTAAGGACAAAATTCATAAACCTAACAAATCCAGAAATCATATTCCAGAAGAGCAAATTCACTTCCAATTTAACATCAAGGCAAATAACTCAGATTCTACCTGGTTCTAAGAAAACTTGCCACAAAATATGACATTATTTCCGAGCATTCAGGAAAGTGTGAAATCCTTTTCTAACTTTGCAAATATAGGAAATCAGAAAAACTGTTTTCAGCATTATCTTCAAAATATGCTCACTGGTCAAAATAAAAAAAATCAACACCAAGAGAAAATCATTTTTGTGGAATTTCTACTGTGACAATTCCTGTGCTCTCAAATGATATTGTGCTTAGAATATAATTCCTGACCTTCACAAGTACTAAAAGGACTGGAAAAAGTGAATTTCAACCTCTTTTATATAGAGATTTAAACTCAAAATAAGTTTTACAAGGCATTTTTCATTTTGCTTCAATTCCTTTCTGGATATAGAAGGATATCTGGATATCTTTCTGGATATTATAAGCTAATAAATGTTAAGATTAGAGGCAGCCAGATTGCACAGAGGATAGAGTACTGGCCCTGGAGCTAGGAAGACTTGAGTTCAAATTTGGTCTCAGACATTTAATAATTTACCTAGTTGTGTGACTTTGGGCAAGTCATTAAACCTCATTGTCTTGCAAAAAAACCCAAAAAACAAAACAAAACATAAATGTTAAGATTTGAAGTTAAAAAAACAAGACTTTTGGGGGCACTTATCCTCTCCAAATCTCAAAATCCTTTGCAAATATTAAATCAAATAATATTCCTAGGGAGATTAGTCAGTATCATTGAACTTGCTGTATATAGTAAGAAATTTGAAGTCAGAAATTTTAGGTGACTTATTTTAGATTCCTGAGCAACATCTATCAGCTCCTACATGTTTACCCCACCACTACTTCAAAGAAAAAGAAATGTTTATCACTTCCATCAGCTTCAGGAATGTTGGATTTATACACCACAGTCTGAGAACTGGGAGAAATGTTAGGTCACCTAGGCCAATCTTCCACCCCACTCAGGAATCCCATCTATTAACATCTATTTAACAAACTTTTACAAAGCATCTACTAGGTGCAAGATATTGTATGTTAGAGCACTGACATGTGGTTATATGGCCCCTGCATAATAACCCTAGGATTGGAGATTCACTGTTCCAAGATGCTGGAACTCCCTTCCCCCACTATATGTTCCTTAACAAGTTCTAAATCACAGTTTTAGACCTGGAAGATCATCTCATCCAATCTCACTCATTTTACAGAAGAGAACAATGTTGTTCAGAGAGGTTCAGTGATTTGCTCAAGATCACAAAGGGAGTAAAAGGCAAGTACCAGAAATTTTTCAGAGGTACAAAATTTAAATGAGATGCTCACAGATGGGGTCACACATGGGGTCACACATTTAGAAAATGAAATATCATGGTCTAGACCAACATTTTATGCTTTATACACCACTACCATTTTTGCATGTGGTACAAAATTAACAAATGAATTAATAAGATCCAAGTTTACATTAGTTATTTTTTTTAGCAACCTCACACTGTTGACTTATATGAAGGTTGTGTTCAACAGATATGCCAAGGTTTTTTTTCCCACTGTTAATATATTTAATCAATATTTAAGGCTGCATTGCATCTTCTCTTCAGCAAGATACTATATCTCAATTTCTTGAGAATAGGCATAAGACAAAGCATTTAGTAGCTCTGGCTAAGTGACTTTAGGCTATTTCACTTTTATTGCCTCAGTTCTTTTTTGTAAAATGGAATAAAAGTACAATATCATAATTACTGCAGAGAAAAAATGATTTACAATGTAAAAAATTTTTTGGTTTTTGTTTTTCCAAGGCAACGGGATTAAGTGACTTGTCCAAGGTCACAGAGCTAGGTAATTATTAAGTGTCTGAGGACAAATTTGAATTCAGGACCTTCTGACTTCAGGGCTGGTACTCTATCCATAGCGCCACCTAGCTATGCCCCTAAGGTGTAAAAATCAATGAAATTATCTTTATGAATAGGAAAAAATTCATCTTTTTTCTTTGGCTTTCTTATTGCTTTCTCTCTTCAAAAAAACAATTTAGATTTTGTGATATAATCTGTATTATGAGGAAGAAAAAAAACCCTTCATATAATCATGTTACTTACTGAAGAAGTTCATTTGCCTTTAATATGAAAGAACCCACAGAAGTAATAGCATCTATGAAGGGGGAAAAAAAAAGATTTTACTTCTAAGCAAAAACAATTTTAATGTAATATAATGAGAAATAAATTGACTACCTTCAATTCCAGTGGCATCTAGTCCAAGAGGTTCATATTTTTGTCTCCAAGAAGCCATTCCTTTCAGTTCACTCAAATGGTACAATAAGGCCTCAGAGCCACTGTCAAAGTTAAAAAAAAACAAACCCATAATCGTTCAGTTATTCTCATCACTACCTACTATCACCATGGGTACTAAACACACAGTCTAAAAATTTACAATTTTTTAGACTAGAAACTGACAATAAGTTTAATTTGAGTTTTATTTTATAAGTTACCCCTTAGAACTTGAATGTTTCATTCCATCCTCATGCCTCCTTGAAGGATAAAATTAAAATGCAATTCAAATTGCATTACAATGATATTATAAAACAATCTTATTTGAGACTAAAATTAAAAGACCCCAAATAACTAAGATCCCATATAGGTTTTAATAAAGTTTAAATCTTAAACACAACATTACTTCCTAATTTATTTTACTTCCTCAAGGCAGAGTAACAATCCCATTTCCAAATCTTCTCAAAACAGGTGGGAAAATAAGTCAATCTATATGTGATAGTGAAATCAGTCTGGAGGTGATAGATGGACTCAAGTCATTTGCTCTTTAAGTCCTACTTCTAAATCCATTTCAATGATTGATCAACCAAAATCACCAGCTCAAAAAGATGTAAAAGTTTGGAGCCATGGGTAAGGGACAGTCACCAGGTGATAAACTACACTACAAAATTCTAGTTAAATCAATTACAACAGCTACAATGCTAAAGAATTTCAAATAATCATACCTCTGCAAGTGACTTATGACCAATTTCTGTATACTGGAATATGAAGATTCTATAGACTGGCCAAGCTTCTTTAAGCCCTAATTAAGAAACGAGAAATAATTGAGCATGCACCTAAGAGAACAAATGCTACTTTAAAAGAAGCAATAAAATGTTTTTTGCATTCCAAAAGAGGCAGTGTGGCATAATAGATAAAGTTCTGGCCTTAAAGCCTAGAAAATCCAGGTTCAAATCTCATCTCTGTCACATAAACTGCCTCTAACCTACCTCAAGGCTCCAGACAACATATTAAGATGCTGACTGACTAATGGTGGGAGAAGGGAGCCTATACTGATGAAAACACAGATCTAATTCTTAGTCTTTGAAATTCAGAGTCATTTCAAAACACACACATACTGAATTATTAATTATACCTTTACTGTTAACTGGTTCATTAAGAGGGACTGAAGTTCAAGGCTAAAATGAAAAAAAAAAACAGAATTTTAATAATTTTTCTCTATTTTAAAAACCTCTATTTCTCTTTTACATTTCTGAAACTAAAGGTTTACAAACTCCATGCAAGAACTGAACACATTTAATGTACAAACTAAAAATTATCCCTTTACCTTGCTTTCCCCCATAATAGTAGCTGCATGAATTCATCCTGCACTGAAGTCGTTGTGTTCTTTTCCTAGTGGTCAAATATTATTTTGATAATTATTTTTATTTTAACAAGAAACTAAATATTTAAAATGTACACAGAAGAACACAATTCCTACACCTTTACTAAGTCTTCCCTAAAAATTCATATTTAAGTTGGTTAATAGAATATTAGTGACTAAAAGAAAACTAATAATTTTTATAACATTTACTCTTACTAGTTGTTTTATTTTATACAACTACCTGCTCTGTCATCCCTACTCTACATCCAATAATCCTCTCTGCCAACCTTCCTCAAGTGACCACACCATCCTCACAGCAAATAAGTCAATTATTTCATAATTACGCCAAAATGGAAAGCATGAATGACAGTTTATAGGATAAACTATTCTATTTTTAAAATTACTTGAGTAGTTATATCAAACTGAAAAATTATTATTCTCAAACTAATATTTCTCCATTTATAGGTTTTCTTAAATGCCTAAAATACAAACTAAAAATAAATAAGGAAGTTAATGCATTACTTAATTTTTCCACTGGCTTAAGTAATAATACCTGTACAAATTTGGTAAGACGAGAATCCATCTGCATCAAAATTTCTTCCCAGGCCTCACACATGCAAGTCAATGATAACCTAATATACTATTGGTGAAAAAAGCAAAAAAAAAAAAAAATATTAGACAATGAAAGTATTTTGATCTAAGATATTACTTACAATTTTTATTTTTATTGTTTTCTGACTCATAATAACTGGAAATTTATCTTCTAGTTTATTTAGCTTTGAACTACATAGGAAAAAGATTAAAAAAATACAAATAGCAGTCAGTGTCAAGATATATTTCAGAAACCATTCTATTGAAAATTTGGACAAACCTACTGAAATGCCATGTTTAAAATTTTCTACAAGCAAATTTCAGATTATACTCAACTGTCAAAATAAATGTTTGGCCAAATCATGTAGTTTAATATAAATCATAAGTTCTGAAACAGAATTAGATTATACACTGGCTTCTAAAAGTACACTGCCATTTAGAATTAAGTAAATGAGATGCCATATAGTTTACAACACCCTATGAGATAGTTTTCAAATTAATCTTTAAAGATTCATAAAGTAGTATTTGAATTGTTATAAAAAATGTTGGATTTTTAAAGAAACTATCAACAAATTTTCCATTCCTTAGGATAATACTAATTGACCGTAACAATATTTATCATATTGTGTAGAGAAACCTCAAAAAATAAAAGTTTATGCACTTGATAAGTAAGGACCAGAAGAAATCAACAACTTAAGAATTGCATAAAACAAATTTTAAATAAATACCTGCAAAAGAGTTGAAATATGAGTAAACTTTCTGGCCATCCGAGTAACTTCAGGTAAGTAAGTGGACAACAGACTAGTATCAAGCTGTAAAGCACAACAGAAGAAATTGTAGTGAAAATCAGATGCTTACTTTTTATCTTTACTTAAAGTTAAATTACTATATCAAGAGATGTGACCAGGGAGACAGAATATTATAAAAAATACAAGCTGTTTAATGCATAGTTTAGTGATCAAAACCCTCTACTTCAAGCCTCATAGCATTTTAAAAAATATCCAACAGATGACTGTTTTTTTTTGCTAATTTTAAGTAATACCACTTATACCCACATCATATGAAATCCCTTTCTTCTTATAAAATATGATGCTTTTATTGCAATCTACAAAAGAAGGTTTTTACAAACAGTTTAATCAGTTATGTTGGCTTTAAAAACACAACATTTCAGTTGTTGGACAAAGGATGCAAATCTTAGGTTTTTCTAATCTATCTTCTGGATCACAACTCTTCTTCATAAAATTAAAATAACTTTAACAATCTATTTCTGAAGATTATTGGGAATAGTTATCCAAAATGGATTATAAATTCACATAGATGATTCATTAAAAAAAATTAGGTCATCAAAGTATATATCTTTACACATATATATGTACCTCAGTAATGCACTTTGTATATTTTTTTGTCATACTACCTTTCTAATTGTAAATTCCAAGAAAGCAAGGATTGCTTTAATGTTCTATCTTGCTCTAATGTTTCTATCTTTTCCAGCTTGTAGCACACTATTCTACACATCAGTTATCTATTCTGTCTGCTGAATTGAAGAAGAGAAGAAAAGTGTACACAGATGGGCCACTCACTGGATCCTTTCAAGTATTCTGTTTATGTGGGCATCTGATTAGGTGGTTCCATATCTGAGGCAGGGAGAGGAGGGAAACTTCTGCTTAACAGCAGAATCAATGAAATATAAACAATTCAACTTTGTCATAGCTCAGTTTTCTTATCCTATCAAATGAGATATTTATAAAGTGCTTAGCACAGTATAGAGCCAAGCACCTGACAGGCAGTTAACTTATGCTTGTTGCTAGCCCTTCACCCTTGTCCATACCTACATGCAAATTAATAATAATCAATAATAATCAAGTTTTTGTTTTCTTTTTGCCTTAAATTTTTTGGTCTTTTGTGTTTTTTATCTCAGTGAAAATTCAAGGTATAAGGTTATTTGATATATGTAGAAGATCAATAATGCTCCTGTTTCTAGGCTAGAAACTAGAACTATGTTCTAGGACATAGAACATAGAAACCATAGACAGTTTTTCGCTGTTGAATGATAATTCCCAAAAGAGAATTCAAAAAGAGTGATAATTTTTTGGGGGGGTTTTGCAAGGCAATGGGGTTAAGTGACTTGCCCAAGGCCACATAGTTAAGTATTAAGTATCTGAGGAGAGATTTGAACTCAAGTCCTCCTGACTCCTGGTCAGTGCTCTATCCACTGTGCCACCTAACTGTCCCTAATGTTTCTATGATGAAAGAAATAGCAGCAGGCTACAATAGCTATGTGCCAGTTTGATCATAAGGGAAGAAGTTCTGGAGTCACATTCTGTTTCTGACAATCTGTTGTGGAAAAATTGTTTTTACCATGTGACTATGGACAAGTCATTTTTCTCTTAGACTTAGGTTCCTCATCTGTAAAAAAGGAGATAATATTACCTCTGGTACCTATCTGAGAATCATGTAAAGCTCAAAAATGATAATATATGCAAAGACCTTTGCAAGTCTTAAACAGCTCTTTAAGTCAGTTATTAATATTACTAAGTTATAGATCATCAAAAAAATGGTCCTTAACCATTGGAATCAATAGATTCCAAGCAAGTTACAATAAACTGCATTTTACACAGTTCTGCAGTTCAATTTTACTCACCTGAAAATATGAGATTTCAGATATAATACTGGTGGAATCTCCTATCTCTGTAATAACTGATAATGATTTCAAGTCACTTGATAAGCATAAGCCAAGACATGAACCTGAAACCTGGAAAAGTAAAAGATTCTAGTCATAATTTTGTTTATTCATTTTACTCAAATAGTGTTTTTAATACTAATGCATTACTTTATACATGAGGCTTTAAAGAAAGGTGCATGCAACCTAAATAAATCTTCATTGTTCAGGTTCTCGACTTCCCTCTCTCATGGCTAAGGGGGTTGGGGAAGACATTAAACCTAGCAACACATTTATAGACTCAATTCAGAGAAATGACCTTACTCTGTTTCTTCTCTCCCTGCCCACCCTTTGGTTACCCTGGTTAGGGTCAGTTTCCATAACTACGTTTTAGTAGCAGAATTCAGCACCTCAGCCTTCACAATTCTTCCTTCTCTCTCTCTCCCCATGAGGTATAGAAAGAGACTTGAATTTAATATGGAACATATTCAGCACTATGCATTTAGTTCTGGTGGTAGGAAGAGAAAGAAAACTGGTTTTGATTAATTTAGCTTAACTGTTTTTTAACCATGAATTCTAACTTTTATCATATCAATATCCTTTTTTAAAAAGATTTCCTTTAATTCCATTAGCAACTAAAAGCTCCTGCTCTTTAAGGGCAGCATATCTCTTATTTTATACTTCGTATGATTTCTAAGTGAAATCCCTAACTTCCAATTTTAATTCAAAGAACATAAGATAATATTCATTATTCCTTACCAAAAAATATATTCATTTAGCATTTAAGGAATAGTAATTTCCATCACTGAAAATGAGAAAAGCTGGTGTTCAAATCTTCTCTTATAAACCAAATAACTACTACATTTAAAAAGAAATTTTAGGGAAATATAAAAGGAAAACTTACCCCTTTAACAGTTGCAATTTTGTACATTCCATAAGCATAGATCTCAATGAACCCAGAGTTTCCTCCAAGGACAAGAGCATTAAGCCTAATTAAAAGTAAGACAACAAGCTAAGGACCAATCAACAATAGAAATAATCAAGTTCTAAACTCAACTCTAAATGACTACTTCTATATAATCTACAAATTAAGACTTTCCTGCAGAGGAAATTGATATACCAAAAGAAGTCTATTGATTTGCAAATTCATGCCTAGACTTTTCAAAAGTAGTACAAAAAGAAAAGGCCAACTGGAAGAAATCGGGTTATAGGCAAATAATAACAGAAAAAATTATAATTAAGACCCCAATACAGTACATTTCAAATTTGTGGCTAGCATTATCACAGCTCTAGTAGGATGCATGACTTTGTATACATTAGCTTTTTAGAGTCTTACAACAAACCTATAAGTTAGTCACCACAACTAGAATCATCCCGTTTTACAAAGAAGTACATATGATCCTTTACACAGCAAGATTTAGAAGGACTGACTAAGCTGACCATACTATGTTCTTGGTTTTCCTCTATGTGCTATATGCTCCTAAATATTTGACAGGGTCTATAGTTTTAAAAATGCAATGTAACTTCCAATTCTAAGACTTCTTTACTCCATTAAAATTTATCCTCTTGAAGAAAACAGGATAGGGATGTTATACGACTTTTAAAATTTTTTTAAACTGAAAAAATGAAAGGCCCAGGATAAAAGCAAGTTAAAAAAAGAATGCTTATATGAGCCAAAAATTGTACACACACATAAAAATTATCCATTTAAAACTTCCTCCTCAATGAACAACTATGATGAAAGAGGTTCCTGTCAGCATTCAGGGATCCAGGACAATCTTGAGACTTCTTATGGAAAATGCCATCCGTCTCCAGAGGGAAAAAATTATGGGGTCTGACTGGAGAGCAAAGTATACTGTTTATACTTTTAAAAACTTCTTTCATGTTTTTTCTTTCTTTCTCATGATTTTTTCCCCTTTATTTCTATAAATGTAAAAAAGGAGATATTACCTCTATAAATGTAAAAAGGAGATAATATTACCTCTTTCATAACATGACTAATATGGAAATATGTTAAACACAATTAATTGTACATGTACAACTTATGTCAGATTGCTGTCATGAGGGGGAGGGAAGGGAAGGTGGTAGAAAAATGTGGAACACAAAAGCTTATAAAAAGATGAATGTTGAAAGCTATCTTTTGCAACTGGAAAAAATAACATAAAAAAATTCTCCTCAAATTAAGTGATTTTTAAATATAAGAAATCCATACTTGCCACCACAGATGTTTCAAAGAAAATTTACCTGACATCACCCAAGAGCTTCATTATTTCATCTGATTTTTCTTCACTAAAATATGAAAATAACTGTTACAACACATCATTTAAACAAAAAAAAATTTTCTTACTTGAAAAAGTATCAAAAAAAAATCTTTCTTACCTAAAAATTTTTGCAGTGGTACTATAGCTATATAAGAATAGAAAAATTGAGAAAATTAGTATTTTAAACAAAAAACTAAACAAGATATTTTCCTAATTTCAAACTAAACAAGGTAGTTTCAAATGAACAAGAAAATTATAACTAGTTACTAAGCTATTCAACTTTGATGCTTACTTTTTCGGCAATGCAGGTAACTTAGGCAGGAGGAGATTTGATTCATCCTCAGCATTATAAAAGGATGTTAAAACACTAGAGAAAAAAAGAAAGTTCTAAAATGTTAAAGATGTAACTTTCTACAATTTCAAAATATTTTCACCTTTCAAAGAAATAGAAATAACAAAGTAAACAGGTCTTGAACTTAAAATAAAAATCTTCAGTATAAATTAAGAATAAAATATTCATATATTTTCTCTATTGAGAAACATGTAATTTTCTTGGTACTCAGTTCAAAATAAATGCTGTGCCACAAAAATGGAATATTACTCAAGTTCTAAACATCTACAGCTACTATTTAAGTTATGAAATCAATCACCATAAGATTGATTTGGACAAACTCAACATACCACAAAGATTTAGGTAAAAGAGTAGGCAATAAGTTTCATAACAAATATACATCATTCCATGAGAAAGGGCAATTTTAATATAACAAAAAAAATATTAAGAATTATCCTTGGGTGGCTAGGTGGCACAGTGGATAGAGCACTGGCCCTGGAGTCAGGAGTACCTGAGTTCAAATCTGGCCTCAGACACTTAATAATTACCTAGCTGTGTGGCCTTGGGCAAGCCACTTAACCCCATTGCCTTGCAAAAAAGCAAAAAAAATTAAAAATTAAAAAAAAAAAGAATTATCCTTAAGGGAATGGTTGAACAAATTGTGGTGTATATGAATGTGATAAAGTACCTCTATTCTGTAAGAAATCAAGGGGCGGGGGGGAGCTAGGTAGTACAATGGATAGAGGCCCCCCACCCTGGAGTCAGGAAGACCTGAGTTCAAATTCAACCTCAGACACTTAAGAATTGCCTAGCTGTGTGACCTTGGGCAAATCACTCAACCCCATTTCCTAGCCCCCCCAAAAAAAGAAGAAATCAAGAGGGATGGAACTTACAAAAAGCTTATGAAGACTTGTAGGAACTGATGCTGAATGAAGTAAGCAGAACCAGAAAAACACTGTATCCACTAAGAGCAACACTGTGTGATGCTCAACTAAGATGGACTTGCTCATCTCAACATACAATAAATAAAGGCAATTTTAAAGGACTTGTGATGGAAAATACCATCCACATCCTGAGAAGGCACTATGAAGTCTGAAAGCAAATCAAAGCTTACTATTTTCAATTGTTAAAATTTATTCTAAATATAATGCTCTTTTTCCCCCTCATGATTTTTTCCCCCTTTTTGATTTGATTCTTCTTTCACAACATGATTAATATAGATATTCAACAGAATTATACAAGTATAACCTATATTAGATTTCTTTCTGTCAGGGGGAAAATAATAAGAAGGGAAGGAGGGAAAAAATGTGAAACTCAAAACCTTACAAAAAATGATTGTTGAAAACTATCATTGCATGTAATTGAAAATTTTTAATTTTTTTAATAAACTAATTTTAAAAAAAGAATTATCCTTATTCAGAAACAGCTTTAGTTTTGCAAGGGACAAATGTATCTACTTTATTCATTAAAAGCAGAAGTAATTGAGGGGTTAGGTGGCGTAGTGGATAAAGCACCGGCCTTGGTCAGGAATACCTGAGTTCAAATCCAGTCTCAGACACTTAATAATTACCTAGTTGTGTGGCCTTGGGCAAGCCACTTAACCCCATTTGCCTTGCAAAAACCTAAAAAAAAGAAAAAAAAGAAAAAAAAACCAGAAGTAATTTACTTATTTAACGTCACAAAATTACTATTAAGGTTGTGAAATTATAGTTCAGAAACTCAATGCTCTTCCAAAAGTCCATATCATAACTCTACGTGAAGATATATTTTAAAGAACACTGCTATAATTATGCTGGCTTGGTGGTCAGTACTGTGGTTCACACACAAACACCTGACAAGCAATTCCACACTGAAGACAAAAATAACCCTGAAAGTCTTTGAATCCTCAGCATAATTTTAATAAATCTGTATATGTACCATAACTACTAAAGTAGTTTTTTAAATTTTAAAACATTTTATTTCAATTTCAAAAAAATTCCTAAAAAAATAATGAATTACAATAAACTACTAAATTTAGAAAAAATTTTACAAGAATTTCTTGTCAAAGGTACAACGTGGAAACAAAGTAAAGACTGACGGAGTGCTATCTGTGGGGTGGGGGTGGGGGGAGGGAAGCAAGATTGGGGGAAATTGTAAAACTCAAATAATACCCTTAATAAAATAAATAAATAAATAAAAATTAGAAAAAATTTCTTGTCAAGAAGAGTTTATAGTGCATTTTAAAAGTAATCTTAATTTCTTTCATAATTTAGAGTTGATCAGATTTTACACACACACACACACACACACACACACACACACACACGGATGGAGTCCTTAAGACATTGTTGTTTAATAAAAGAAAAGAATTTAGTAGATTATTACAAAAAAAGAAACTATTTTGGTAAGGTTGAGAAGATGGTCCCAAAGGTACTCCTAAAATAAATCTAAATTAACCTTTGATATGTATTTTGAATTTTTATTAATGCAGATTTAAAAATTTTTTTGACCTACCTGCTTTCTTCAGTTACTTCCATCCAATGCATGTAAGTAACAGGTGTATCCACAGAAAAAGAGTGCAAGCTTTCAGGCTTTTCAACATCACATAAAATAACTTTCTTGGTGTCAGCAAGCCCAAAGGCCAAAACTACAAGAAAAAGGTAATCAAATACTAGATGATTAGCATATAAAAATACAAGCATATCAAAAAAACAAGTTAGAAAAGAAAATTATAGTTCAAAAACCTAAATAGTTAATGTTTTTAATTTGTTACTATTCAATTTTGTCCATTTAAAATAGATCATTGCAACTATAGCTAAGAGTTTAGAATTCTACTTTATGGTAATAATAATAATGCAATGTAAACTCTTGAGGTATTTTTAAAGGCAAAAAAATCCATAAAGGATTTTTATATGTTAATTTAAAAATGGACCCACAAACTTTCATGTGTAGTATTAATATAACATAATCATTTGCATATCTTTATATACATATACATATATATGTGACTTTCAAACTAAGATCAAACACTTTCTCATTTACACAATTAAACAGCTCACATAGTAGAAATTCCTAGATTAGAAACTATGTCATCTGGCACAAAGCATTTAGCAGATAAACAACAATGATATACTGCCATATGACTTCTTTATTGCAAAGATATAGTAGAATCTATAAATAAACTTAGAAGAAATTATTTGATCTGTCTAGTTTTCCCTTTATGTTTCTCTACCAAGTGAGAACATGAGAATCAGAATACATTTGACAATTAAATTTTACTGTTTGGAGTCTCTGAATGGGTCATTAAAAATTTTTTTTAATACATTAAATTTTTTCACTGAATTTCAAATATGGACTCAAATAATAACATCCAGCATTTACTAAAGTACAAATCTGTACAAGATCCTTATAAATTACTGCCTCTCCTTCCTTAAAAAAAATTATTTGAAATAACTCTCAGCCTTTATTTGACAGAGACACTTATATTTAATTTTTAAAGTGATAACTCTATTGTTGATTATTTAACTAACACTTACTGTATGATCTTTTATAAGTTTTTGTTTCCTTAACACTTAGTGCAATGCCTGGTACACAGCAGAAGACTTGATACTCATTTACTAATAAAACTTTTTGATTTAACTATATATGTTAATTTCACTATGGTTTTTTCTCAAGACTATACAAATAAAATGCAGTTGAACAAAATCCCTCAAATTATATGTGCAAAGGGACAAGGGAGAATGCTAACCATTAAAATATTAAATGTAATAAATAATGTTTAAAAATTAGAGCCTTTCTTTGGCGTTTCAATGCCTCTGCTGTGAATATGCTGTCATTTATCCGTGCCTTCTCAATAACATCTTATATGAATTCTCCGGAGGACTTCTCTGATATACTTCTAGATCTCTGAATGTTTTGTGAATTTCATGGAGATCTTCAGACACATTATTATTAGTTCTCACTCTATCACAAACAAAGCTCTGGTCACAAATACCCTTGGTGATAGTCTTTATGGAACTTCTCCTATGTAAATCACTGGTGATAATAAAATAGATCACAATAAAATTGTTCAACTTTGATTCTTACAATACTATTATATTCTGGGACTTGAAATCATATAACATCACTAGAAAAAACCGGAAGATTTTCTTTGGTAACAAGAAGCAGACTGGGAGAATTAGAAGCCCTATGCAATTTCCCCAATGCTATTCAGTTCAGTCTATCAGAATTGCCTTTTCAAGGTATATCAGCTAATAGAGGTTGCTAAGCCAACTCACGATTTTTCAGATTATTCTTTATTTTTTTTTGTGTGTGGTTTTTTGTGGGGTGTTTTCCCCCCACTATAGCTGTATAAGCTATTTTCTTTTGAAAAGTCTCAGATCTCTCTGCTGAAGCCCTGTCATATTGTTCAGAGCTCACAAACAGTTGCAGAAGCTCCTTCCTTTTAAGAATGAAAAAGGAACTATCTCCTTCATTTGGATTTCAAATCAGTCAATAAGCATTTATTGAGTACCAGGATACAAAGAGTCACAAAACAGTCTCTGCCCTCAAAGAGCTCACAATCTAATGGGAGTTAAGACAAGAACAACAACCACCAGATCATATACAGGATAAAGAGGAAATAGTGAATACAGGGATGCTACTAGAATTAAGAAGGGTTGCAAAAGGCATTCCACAGATGAAGCACTTTTAGAAGGGACTTGCAACAGGCAGCTGGTGGGGATAAAGAGAGAGATCATTCCACATATGGGGAACAGTCAGAGCCAAGAGATAAAGTGCCATGTTCAAGAAGCCAGAAAGCCAACATCACTGGACTGCAATGTCATGGAATGAGGTGTAAGAAGTCTAGAAAAGTTGAAAGGGGCTAGGATGTAAAGGATGTTGCATGCTAAAACATGGATTTTGTACTGACTCCTGGAAGTGGGAGGGAGCCACTGGAGTTTACGGAAAAGGAGGGTGGCATGGTTGGAGTTGCACTTTATGAAGATCATTTTGTGACCAAATGGAAGATAAATGGGAGCAGAGGGAGGTTTGAGATTGATAGACCCAGTAGCAGGTTACTGCAGCCCAGTCCAGGTGTAAAGTGATAGGCCTGCATCAGAGGAGAGAAGAGGACATGTTTGAGAAATGTTGATAAAAGTCAGACTGGATGGGGGAGTTGCTGAGAATGATTCCAAGACTGCAAGCATGAAAGCCTGCAAGACAGGGAGGAGGGTGATGTAGGGAGGGTTTAGGAAGAAAAATGATGAGTTTTGTTTTAAACATGTTGAGTTTAAAATATATACTGGATATCCATTCTAAAATTTTGAAAAGCAGTTGTAGATGCAAGACAGAAGGTTGGCAGAAAGGTTACAAAAAGATAGGCAGACTTGAGGCATCAGAATAGAGACTGTAATTAAATGTGTGTGTATATTAATTTTATGCCTACCTAAATAAAGTAAAAAAAAGTTGTTGAAAAAATTATTGCTGTGGTTTCACTTATCACAGAAGCTTTTACTAGTTTTATCATATTAATATATACATAAGAGTCAGGTATAGGGAAGAGACGTTGAAACTGTTCTTTGTCCTTTCACATTCATTCATAATACTTAATCAAGTATTTACTAGGAGCTTACTGTCAAGTACTGGGGATACAAGTAAAAAGAAGCCTAATCTCAACTCATAAGGAGCTGGCAGGCTCACAAAGAGGAAATAAGTAGAAATATAAATATATGCAGCATAAAGTGAATAAATATGCAAGCTTGTTTGGGAATTAGAAAACTAGTAGTTGGAAGGATAAGCTCCATGTAGAAGACATCTTGGTTGCATCTTTTTTTTCAAATTTTTTATTTATTTAAGGCAATGAGGTCAAGTGACTTGCCTTAAGATCACACAGCTATGAAATTATTAAGTGTCTGAGGCCATATTTGAACTCAGGTCTTCCTGACTCCAAGGTCAGTGATCTATCCACTGTGCCACCTAGCTGCTCCCCTGGTTGCAGCTTAAAGGAAACAAGGGGCTCTTTGAAACAGAGGTAAGGAGAGAGTGCATTCCAAGCTTCTGTATGTCCAGTGGAAAGGCACCAAGAAAGGAAAAGAGAGCATAATGAGTGAGAAACAAAGAAAAGGCCAGTCTGGTTGGATCACACAGAGTGGGAAGGGGAATAACATCCATTGAGATTGGAAAGGTAAGTTGGGACCAAGGTTGTCTAGGGTCATAAAAGCAAAGAGGAAGTTATATTTGATCTAAGAACCAACAGGAAGCTCCTGGAGTTACTGTAGAGTACAAAAGAAAAGGCTCCAGAGAAAAAGAAGATGTTAAGTTTGAATCCTGTTTTTGATATTTCCTATTTGTGTGACCCTGGCCTTTTCTGAGCCTCAATTTGTTCATTTATGGAAAAGGACAGTAATATCTACAAAACCTACCTCACTGGGCCACTGTGTTCACTAAGTATTACAATGTTTCTACAAAGGACTCTGCATACCTGAAATTCCTATACAGATGCCAGTTGCAGAAAGGAATTGTTACAGTTTCATTTGGAGTTTTATGAAATTGGAAATTTTTAAAAAGAATTAAATATTTAAGAACTCAAGGAAATAACATGAGCATAAAATTTGTTCTCAGAACTAAGTTTCAGTCAAAACTACCTTATGTGACAATAAAAATTTCTACAATAGTACTATAGTACTATCATTACTTTTTCCATCTGGTCTCCAAGCCAATGATGTCACTTCTTTTCCAGTATTTTCATTTGGTGGCAAACTCCAAACCCGCTGAAAGTTTGCTAGCCGATGAAGTAATACCTGAGAAACAGATAAAATATCAGATATTTTAAAAGTTTCCTACTTTACATGTATAAAACAGATTCTTAAAAAAAGATAATTTTAAAATAATAATAAAAGATAATAAACCAGGTCACTAAGCATTAAGTGCTCACTATCTGCCAGATACTATGATTAGTGTTAGATATATGAAGGCAGAAACACTGTTCCTGACCTCAAGAGTTGTAGCAAGAGGAGACCAGGAAAAATCACTGCAGAAGGTGGAACTTGAGCCAAGTCTTAAAGTATGGCAGCTATAAAGATTAAAATTCTTATTTTCTAAATCGTCTACTAGCTATGGATGGAACGATAGTTGTTCACAGATAGTACTGTCAGAAAGAATTGTAAATATATATTTTAAAAAATTGAAGAAAAGAGAAAATCTAATTTAATTATGCACCCAGGAAATTATCTAACCTTTTTATGTCAATAGAAGGCCAACAATTAATATCATAAATGTAGGTGTGTTTCTAATTAGTGCTGGGTAAGGAAAGAAATGTAAATATTCCTCTTCTCACCACATTAACACTATTATCTAGTAGAACTGAAATTTACAGTTTTTTAGCGGTTTTAATGAGTAATCATTCCATATGCTTCAACTGTATAAGCAACATAAGGTGGTTCTGTTGGTAATGAATTAACAAAATGAGACTTCTTGAAGAAACATTAGTGCATACAGAAACTTTTAAAAATTAAATAACACCTTGTAATGGCTTAGTCCTACCTGATCTAAAATGATATTATAAACCATCAGTCATCAAAACTGTCTGGTATTGGCTAAGAAATAGAGTGGTGGATCAGTAGAATAGGCTGGGTTCAATAGCAGGAAATGATTATAGTAATCTGCTGTTTGATAAACCCAAAGAATCCAGCTATTGGGATAAAAAACTCTCTTTGAAAAAAACTGCTGGGAAAATTGGAAGTTAGTATGGAAGAAACTTAGATTAGAACAACACTCCACAGCCTATACCAAGGTAAGATTCAAATGAATACAGGATTTAGACAAAAAAAAAACATATTATGAGCAAACTTAGAAGATCGAGATACAGAACATCATTCAAAACAAACTAAATAATTTTGACTACATTAAATTAAAAAGCTTTTGCACAGACAAAAACCACTGTAACCAAGATCAAAAGAAATGTAGTAAACTGGGAAACAATCTACAACTAATGTTTCTGACCAAGGACTCATTTCTAAAATACACAGAGAACTGAGTCAAATTTTCAAAATAAACAAGCCATTCTCCAATTGACAAATGGTCAAAGAATATGCAAAGGCAATTTACAGATGAGGAGATCAAAGTGATCCATAGTCATATGAAAAATTGCTCTAAATCATTAATTAGAGAAATGCAAATTAAAGCTTCTCTGAGGCACTACCTTACACCTCTCAAACTGGCTAATATGACCAGAAAGGACAATGATCATTGTTGGAAGGGTTGTGGGAAATCTGAGACACTATTACACTGTTGGTGGAGCTGTGAATTCATCCAGGCTTTCTGGAAAGCAGTTTGGAACTATGCCCAAAGGGCAACAAAAATGTGCATACCTTTTGACCCAGCAATACCACTACTGGGCCTATACCCTGAAGAGATGATGAAAAAGGGTAAAAACATCACTTGGACAAAAATATTTATAGCAGTCCTGTTTGTGGTGGCAAAGAATTGGAAATTAATTGAATGTCCTTCAATTGGGGAATGGCTTAGCTAACTGTGGTATATGTATGTCATGGAACACTACTGTTCTATTAGAAACCAGAAGGGATGGGAATTCAGGGAAGCCTGGAGGGATTTGCATGAACTGATGCTGAGTGAGATGGGCAGAACCAGAAAAACATTATACACCCTAACAGCAACATGGGGGTGATGATCAACCTTGATGGACTCGCTCAGTGTAACAAACAGGGACAATCTGGGGCTGTCTGCAATGGAGAATACCATCTGTATCCAGAGAAAGAATTGTGGAGTCTGAAAAAAGAACAAGAACTATTACCTTTAATTTAGGGGGGGAACGTCTGATTATCTTATTGTCTGATCTTGCTATCTCTTATACTTTGGTTCTTCCTTAAGGATATGATTTCTCTCTCATCACATTCAATTTGGATCAATGTATACCATGGAAACACTGTAAAGACTGGCAAATTGACTTCTGTGGGTGATGGGGGGAAGTTAAGATTAGGGGGAAAAATTATAAAACTCAAAATAAATAAAATCTTTATAATTAAAAAAACAAAACCAAGGGATACTTCATATCTAACCATAACTGTCACCAATGCCTAATAGAATACTTTTAATGAGATTAATTCAAGAAATTCCTTGAATACATTCTAGGCTTTACTGCTTCCTTGCTAATTTGATAGCACTGAACAACATGAGTATAGATTCATGCCTTCTTTCCATCTGAAATAGAATGATTTTGGTCAAAATATCTGTCAAGTTTCACCAGAATTTCAATTTAATAAATTTCTTTGAAGGTAAAAAAAAATTTTGGAAAATAAAAAAAAGGCAATTTCAATTATTATAAAAGGAGGTTAGCAGAAGATGACCTCAGTTTGAGGTAGAGTTATGTTCTTTTTCTAACACCTGTTCCAATAAATCTTAATTCTGGCAGTACTTGGGATAAGAGATTTTGTAGAAATAAATATTAGCAATCCAAATTATTTTATGACAGGGAAATCAGTGCATTTTGGAAAAATCTAACAACACTAGACTCATCCTTGAGCACAATAACCCTATTAACATCCATTCTTAATCAGGTTTGTGTCAAGGACCTATTTGACAATCTGATGAAACCAATGGAACCTTAGAATAATGTTTTTAAATGAATAAAATACATAAGATTACAACAGAAACTAATTATATTGAAATGCATCAATTTTTTTTTTTAAAGTTCATTGTATCAAGGTTAATAATCCATGCCCTGGAAAATCTGATCTTGCTCTTTTTTCTAACTACTTCTCCCAAGCTTGACAATTTAATAACCAAACTTAGGTTCTTTCTAATTAGGGTTCAATCAAAAGGAGTTTTTGTAATATAATATTAGCCTCCAAAAGTTGATTATTTAAGAACTTGGACACAGGATACTATGACCCTGAAAAATAACAATCAATCAATCAACAAGCATTTTACAGACTTGTAGAGTCTATATACTTTAGACCAGGCATGATACTAGGGATACAAACACAATAAAATAAACTCTATTTCTTATAATCTAACATCATAGATACATAAATGTACAAAGAAAGAATATAAAGAGAATAAAAAGTAATTAAATACAAGTAGTTTTGAGAGACATGACATTAGCAGTTGAGAGAATTAAAAAAAACTTCATGTTCAAAGTGACTTTTAAACTGCATTTTGAAGAAAAAGGATTCTTTGAGGTGAAGATAAGGAAGAAGTGCATTACAATCACTGGGGATAGCTACTGCAAAGGCATGGAGATGGGATATGGAGTATAATGAACAGAAGGTCAGTTTGATTAGATCCCAGAGGGTGGAGAGGTACAATGTGGTTGGGAAAACAGGTACTGTTGAGATTATGAAGGACCAAAGCAGCAAACCTGAGAGACTGAGTGATGATCTTAGACAGAAACTGGGAAGTTGGGTAGAGGCGTGATTGAGGGAAAAGATGAGTTTGGGATGTGATAAGTTTGAAATGTCTCTAGACATCCAGTTTGCTACTAACAATCAATCACTAAACATTTATGAAGTACCTACTATATACTAGACATTATCCTGGGTGCTGGAGGGTACAAATATAAAGAATAAAATTCTCTCCATGTTCAAGGAGCTTACATGTATGGATGATAGAAATGTTTAATTGTTCTTCTCTAGCATTTGTCTCCTTTCTATCACTCTAATTAAACTCCAAAATTGTCTTACTATGTGTGTATAACTATGAAATCAATTAACCTCTTAGCACCTGAGATGTACATTTCCTGGTAGAGGAAATTTCCTCAAATTCCTTAGACAGATGAAATCAAAGGTCAAAAAAAGTCCAAGATCTTCCATGTTATAGTTCCCATTACAAGTAGACTATCTTTCCAGAACCATGTCACACTACTTCCCATTTTCATAGTTTCGTTAGATTTAGAGCCATCAGTCAAGGATCATCTATTAAGCATTGTGTATGCACTCAAGATACAAAACCAAAAGTAGATCTTTAGTCCTAGCCCCCTAGAGCTTACATTTTAATGACACAAAATATGCACATGGTAAGTATATACATAACACAGAGGGAATGAGTGCAGGTTGGCACTAGCAGCTGGCAGGATAAGAGAAAGTGTAGCAGGCATGAAATGTAACAGAGACTCCAAAAGGCAGAACTGAGAAGAAAGGGCCTTCCCACTTTGCAGGACAAAGGCAGGAAATGAAGATGGTAGACTGACCTGACTGAGACACCCAAAGGTGTCTTGTTCAATATCACATATCAAATTAGTATTAACAGAACTGACACAAACCTATTCTTTTTTAGCCACAAATCCAGTCAACAAAATGGCTTACTCCATTTCCCCCCACACACACTCTATGCTTTTATACATTCTCTTCTCTTAATCTTGGAATGCTTTTACCCTGCATTTTTACCAATTGAACCCCTAAAAATGCATTAAGGCCCAGTTGGAAAATTCTCCCCTTTGCAGCACATCCCACCAAAAATGCCAGAATACTTTGCACTTGTGATTGAATGACAAGTCAAGTACTTGCTACATTGATGATGATGATGTCCTTCAACCTTTCTTTTTTTTTTTTTAGGTTTTTGCAAGGCAATGGGGTTAAGTGGCTTGCCCAAGGCCACACAGCTAGGTAATGATTAAGTGTCTGAGGCTGGATTTGAACTCAGGTACTCCTGACTCTAGGGCTGGTGCTCTATCCACTGTGCCACCTAGCCACCCCTGTCCTTCATTCTTGAAGAGGACCATGACATCAGGGAGGTGATGCCATGACAAGCACATGGATTGGATTTGAGTGAGGGGGCGCTGTGCTAAGTCACAAGTCTCACTTTCTCTTCCAGAGTCATCTGGATCCAGTGGCCAGGCATAAATCAGAATGACAGGCAATGACTCTGGATGCCATGGAATAAGGGTTAATTGACTTGCCCAAGGGTCACCCAGCTAGTGTCAAGTGTCTGAGGTTGAATTTGAATTCCTATCCTCCAGACTCAGAGTGCTTTATCCACTGAGTTACCTAGCTGCATTACTTTAGGTAAATCACTTCACTGGGTTGAGGCAAAATAGGGATGCTTTTACTTTCCTTTGTTATCTATGGTGTTTGAAACATGACAGATGCTTGCTGTCCGAGCCTTATGTTTCCACCTTTACAAATCTGATATCACAATCTTTTAACCTCTAGCCTCCTGGGGTGAATGTGTTTTTTTTTGGGGGGGTGGCCTTTCCTTTGTCTTTTCATGTAGATATGTGAAAGGGCAGACAATGGATCAAAATAAAATGTGCAACTTCTTTTTTTTTAATATTTATTGAATATTTAAGCTATGGCGACACACCTTGCTTATTTTTTCCATTTCTGTACCTGTTATTTCTGGGTTTTTTTTACTTTTTAATTTTGGTTTTTTCAAGGCAATGGGGTTAAGTGGCTTGCCCAAGGCCACACAGCTAGGTAATTATAAAGTGCCTGAGGTTGGATTTGAACTCAGATACTCCTGACTCCACTGTGTCACCCTGCTGCCCCTATTTCTCCTTCTTTGATGAGGCTGGATGAGCTCTTTTTGTGTAAAAGAATTCTTAAATAGGGAAAAAAAAAATGAAGAAAAGCAAATTCACTTTCTAAAGAAAAAGAGAATTTTTGTTTTCTCTATCAGTGAAGTTTTTTGGAAGCTTCTTCACCAGATTTTGTGAGGAAAGTGTTATAGTATATACATAATATAATATATAATATAATGTGATATAATGTAATGTGATATAATATAATATAATGTAATATAATATATAATATTACATATATATCCGCATTGGCCCAGCCCTGGGGTAACATAAAAGAGAGCTGGAGGGGAAACTGAGGCACTTACCTCCCCCACTTTGTTGGCCAAGGCAATGAGGTCCCTCTTGGGGGACCAGGCCATGAAAATGATCTCCTGGGGCAGCTGCTTCTCCCCCACTTGTCGGAAGGCCGGCATCGTGGAGGGGGACCTGCAACGACAAATGCCGCTCTTCTGCCCGGACGCCGGCTCCCTCTGCTCCCGCCCACCCGGCCTCACTTCCGACTCCCGACCGCCGGCTCCCAGCCCCGCCCCTCTCCCGCTCCCCGCGCAGCCGCATTACCGGGTAGGTGCGCTCCTCCGAGGCGCGAACCCGGCCCGAGAATTCCGCGATCCAAGCAGCCTCGGCGGCCGGAGGGCAGTGGGAGGCACTTCCGGGGGCGGGACTTCCGGTTGTAGCGTCTCTCGCGCGCGCCTGCCCAGGTCTCACGCGGAGGGGGCCGGATATCCGCTTACGTCTTTTATTCCTCCCAGACCTCCGAGCGAGGTCCGGTCTTACCCTCGTGTGGTTTATAGTCAAACTGCGGACAAAACACCACCAGAAAACATTCTAGCAAACTTGTACAATGCATGAACTAAAAATGCGTGAAATAGTTAAAATTTTTTTTTAAGTTCCTGAGCTCTGATTGTAGGTGTATCAGGTTACAGATTACTCGCTGTCAAGGAGGGGCGGGAAGGGAGTGTGTGGGACAAAAATCCACTAAAAAAAATGGAGAGAGCAAAAAAAGAACGTTTATTTTGGCTTTTCTCGAGAAAAGGGCACACTCTGAGTCACAAAATAGCGAAGATCAAGGAGCTGCCTCCAGGGGACAGTCAAGCAAGATTATATGGCCTAGCACGTGTCCTGTCCCTTAGGCCCCTTTCTTCCAACCTGATTAAGGTTTTCAGAGTTAGAATCTTTACACAAAAAATCTACACAGCAACAAAGAAGAAGAAAATGTTTTTATAAAATATTACCTCGCCATCCAGGTGGTGAGGGTATCAGAAGAAGATTTCTAATGACCTTTTGTTGTCTATCTGAATTAATGTCTGACTATGCAAGGTCTTCTAAAAAAATCTACTGTCTTCTTAGTTTAATACTTATCATCAAACAAGAGAAGGCAGGCTACTGTTCTCCCAGTCTATCATCAAATAGGTGGCTAACTAAGAATGCAAGGACTCTTCTCTGGAAGTATTCCACTATTTCTCTCCCTAACAGAATCCAGAGGGTGCCTGACTGGGAATTCAAGGTCTCTCTCCCTCTTTTCTTCTAAGAATGGTCGGTCTTTGTTTTAATGATTTTTTTTAACCCTGAGAAGACTTCACTAGGAATATTAACTCTAAAGAGGGAATTTTCCACTCAGGAGAAAGGTAGTACTCAAAATCTTATGAATGTTGAAAACTATCTTTACATGTAATTGGAAAAAATTAAATTCAAATTTAAAAAGTTCATGAGCCCAAGGGAAGAGCTCCTGCTTTAGAAAATCATTTTTCTGATATTTTATTATTTGCACCTTTCCACCTGGCGATGTAACAATCAGCATTGAGTTCCTTCTAATTAAAGTTCAAAATATAAGGAAGTTTTTATGGTTTAATTATTGGTTTGTTAAAAAAAAATTAAAAAATAGTTGGTTTGTTTTTTTTTTTTTCAAAAATTGAAACAGCCCTCCTTCCACTGACAGGAGCAGACTGCAATCCAGTATTGTAAATAGGGTTAAACAGGCTACTCTGCTTTCTAAAAGGGTGACTAGATCACTAGATCACTCAAAAGGCAGGCCTGGTTTTCCTAAAACCCCATGCTTAAGTCTGGAATGCTCTCTATTCCCTACTGGACTATTGACCTGTCATTAAAAGAAATTAAGTCCTTGTGGTGGCTAGGTGGTGCAATGGTTAGAGCACTGGCCGTGGAGTCAGGAGTACCTGAGTTCAAATCCAGCCTCAGACACTTAATTACCTAGCTGTGTGGCCTTGGGCAAGCCACTTAACCCCATTTCCCTGGCAAAAAAAACTAAAAAAAAAAATGTAAGTCCTAACTAAAATTCCACCTTCTCTAGGAAGCCTTTTCCTAATTCCAGTACCTTCCCTTTGTTATTTTCAATTTCTTCTGAATATAGTTTGTTTTGTATATCTGTATTTGCACAGTCTCCCCATTAGAATGTGAGCTCTTTGAGGGCAGGGACTTTCTTTGCCTCCTTCTATCTTCACATTGTGAAGAAGGATTAATAAATGTTTAGTAATTGAATGATGTGTTACCACCATTCAGAATCTTCTGTGTTGAATATCATGCAGGTCAAGCTCACAAAATGTTGAGAATGGTTATGTACCTATAAATTTGCCAAAAGATGTGCTTTTTCCAAAATAACAATCAGAGTTATTGTTGTTGTTTGTTCTTCCAAGAGGACCTTGACTTCAGGGAACTGATACCAGGACAAGGCAAGTGAACTGATTTTAGTGACTGCAAAGTCCCCAGCCCCACTTTCTCCTCCTGAGCCTTCTGGGTCCAGTGGCTAGTCATGGATCTAGATGACCAGAGATGGCCCTGGGTGCAATTGGGAAAACTTTCCCTTTGTAAGCTAAAGTCTTTATCAGAAATTAGATTATAAGAGCTGACAAGACTGCTGTTATCAGGGAAGAATTGCCATGGTGAGTTAGATTTCTTGTAGGAGAATAACAGAAAGTTCCTCAAAATCAATCTGCTTCCCCCAAATTAAACAATCAAGGGGAGTTTTGAGGCTTTTATGACTAAATTTGCATGACAGAGTTGGAGGACTTACACTGGGGAAAAATTTATGAAGATTTAAAATAGGCCAGGTTATGGATCAGAACTGTGAATAAAAATTATCTGTTTAATGTCAGTTTTATTCTTAGTATTTCTTTTGGTATCAAAGGGTCAAACTGGTTGAATACTGAGATTGGAGACATCTGTCCATATTTTTATGAGAATTTTTAATTTTTTAAATTTTATTATATTTATGGGGAGTAGAGGGTCAGGACTATTTCTTCTAGTTCAGTTATTGAGCAAACTGAAATCTATTCCATAAGATGTGAAATTTTACTTAAAATTTGAAACATTCCTCAGAGAAGAAACCAAAAAAAGGAAGACTTCTGGAAGGAATTTGATTTACCTTATTTCAGGGAGAATTTACTTGACACTGACTGTAGATATGTAAATCTCCCTTCTCAATCAGGTCATTCTGAACCTTCCATATGTGGTTTAATTTGTAGCCTGACTTAGTTTACCTTTAAGTCTGTTTAACTAGATTTTTCTCCCCTTAGAGGATGTATGAGAATATAATTCTGCTTAACTAAGTTTTATTGTGCTTTATGACATTCCACAAAGCATGGAATTATATGTGTAATATATATATAGGTATGGATATACAAATATATATTTCACTTCTGTGACTTGCAAGAACAAATGAGATCACACAATATGTAAAAGAATTATTTCTCTGTCTCTCTGATGTAACTTTGTCTATAAAAAGCCTTGTTAGAGTCCTAATCTTTGTTCAGGGTTTGTGTTTTTTTTTAAGTTCTGAAGCTGTGCTTAAACATAATAAAACAAGATTTTTACCTTTATAATTTCTGCATTATGGTAGATTTATTTCAGCAGCATTAACTTTCCCCTTGAACTGGAGGAGATATTTCTCCCATGGAGTCAGCTTCCTTGAATATAAAAGGGAGGCCCTCACAATGACATTTGCAAAATGTCTGACTAGCTAGACCTTTTTTTCTCCTAAGGGTCATTTGGATTTTATAACATCATTCACCTGCTGTATTTGGCCAAACATTTAACTTATTCTTAAAAAGCTCCTAGATTTGTTGATTTTCGAGTCCTGTCTGTGGTTACTACAGCAGCACCAGATGAGAGTCTTATACAGCTCCCCCCCCATGGGCCATTTCCCCTACCCCTGACCTAAACAGATAAGGGAAGCTAGGTGGCACAGTGGATAAGATACCAGGTCTAGATGGGAAGTTTCATCTTCCTGAGTTCAAATCTGACCTCAGACACTGGGCAAGTCACTTAATCTTATTTGTCTTAGTTTCTTCATCTATAAACTGAGTTGGAGGACACAGTAAACCACTCCAGCATCTTTGCCAAGAAAACCCTAAATGGGGTCACAAAAAAGTTGGTCACAACTGAAAACAACTAACAACAACCCATCCATCTATGGTCCAGACTTGTGATTTCTTTAGTGTAAGTATAATGGTATCCAACTTAGGTTGAGCATGTTTAAAAGGCCACAGTCTTCCTTTAGAGCAGATTAGTTCTAGATTGGAAGTCAGAAAAATCTAGGTTTGGTGAGCAACTCTGCTTCTCACTTTCCTCATGTGTAAGGGACTGCATATGATGGCCTCTGAGTTCACATTCCAGCTCCAGATGGTTTGTGATTTTATCCTTAGATATTCTCTAAGGCCCCCCTTCAGAACTAAATCTAAGCCTATCATTATGCTGATGAATGTCAATAATACAAGGTCAATAGCAGGGGCAGGACATGTATCCAAAGTAGAAACTGGACAACTATGTACAATGATGCATATAAGGGTAGACAATTAGGGCCAGAGAGAGGAAAAGTTCAAATTTAGCTTTAGACATTTAATAGCTATGTAATCTTAGGCAAGTCATTTAACCTCCATTTACACCCCCATAACTATAAAATCAGGAAAATAATAACAACCTGTTCCCAGAGTTGTTGTGAGAGTAAAATAAGAATATATTTGGTTTTTTTTTTTGCAAGGCAAACGGGGTTAAGTGGCTTACCCAAGGCCACACAGCTAGGTAATTATTAAGTGTCTGAGACCGGATTTGAACCCAGGTACTCCTGACTCCAGGGCCGGTGCTTTATCCACTATGCCACCTAGCCACCCAAGAATATATTTGTAATGTACATAGAAGAGTGCTTGACAGAGTCACTATGTAAATGCTAGCTATTATTAACTGCCAGTTTTATTCCCTATAGCTTTTTTTGCCAGATTTATGGAGAATCAATAAAGTCCTTCCTGTACAGTACATATATCATCCCTGAAAGAGTCAAAATTTCTAAGGAAAGTGATACCTTTCATAACTATGGATAAGGCAGAGTTCCTTCCCAAACAAGAGTTAGAAAATAACAGGAGAGAACATAAACAATTTTGATCCCATAATACTGAACAGGTTTTGCAGGAACTAAATGAAGTTAAAATTTCTAAAGATTTTATTGATTTTGGACTTAAAAACAAAATAAAGCAGGCATTTACATATAATATGTAGGTCTTCATCCAGGTCATCTAGCCCACCTACCCTGAGTGTCCCAAAGGGATCTGTCCTTAGCTCTTTTCTCTTCTCCCTCTATATTACTTCACTCAATAACTTTATCTCCCATAGGTTTAATTGATGATTCTCAAATCCACCCTATCTGTTGACCTTTTCTCTGCTGACCTCCAATTTTATATCTCTAGTTGCCTTTCAGACATCTCAAACTGCATGTCCTAATACTTAAACCTAATACTGATCTTGATGTCTGGCAAATAATAGGTGGTATTTAAAGACTAGCTTAGTAAAGGGAAAAAACTTTTTAAAAATGTACAATATTAAATATGATATATAATAAATTCAACATGTAACTTTCAGATTGTCCTATTTATGATTCTTTCTGTTCTTCCTTTTGTTCTCTTTAGCACATTTTAATTAAAAGATGATCCATTGACTCTCTTCTTTTTTTGCTACCCTTCCCCAATCCTTTTTTCCCCTCCTCTCTTCCCAATGAAAAACCAAAAGCATTTTGTAAATTGCTAAATTTGCAAACATAAAATGGTACAATGGGATAATGGACTCAATCAACAAAATAAGGATACTTTAAAATCACTATTACTAATCCAGATGAATGGATTGAATTTACCATTCAAAATGTTGAGATCTTGATATGCTTGGTTCAAATTGCTGCTCTCTCCTACAATCTGTATCAGATTACAGTTATTCTAAATTGCAGTGGTTCAAACAGGAAGAATAAGTTATCTTTTGGTCTCTGCAGTAATTTGTGGATGAACATTTCTTGATTTAACCTAATTTTCCAATTAAAAAACCTCTCATTTAAAAAAAAATTGGACCCTCGACCTCTGTTCTCAGTCTAGTAGAGGAAGTGTTGAGCAGAAATTCAACATGTCTATTCTCAAGATCCATGGAGAGAGGTCTTTGACTGTCAGAAGTCCTACTGATGCATTTGATCTCTACAATGGGAAAGGTCTCTTTGGAGCTGTTGCACTCAGTGGTGCTTCTACTAGTATCCATGAAACCCAGAAGCTCCACAACAATTCTAAGATCCCCTACATGGGGAAATCTGTTTCAAAAGTAATTGAACACATCAATAAATCTATTGCCCCTAACCCTCATTACCAAGAAACTGAAGGTTGTGGGACAGAAGATCAACAAATTGATGACAGAGAGAGATCGCATCTAAATTTGATGCAAAATGTCATATTGGGAGTGTCTCTGGTTGGTTATAAGGCCAGAGCCGCTCAGAAAGGTGTTTCCCTGTACTGATATATTGCTGACCTTGCAGACAATGATGAAGTCATACTGTCAATTCTGGCCTTTAATGTCATCCATGGTGGCTCCCAGGCTGGTACCATGTTGCTAATGCAAGAGGTCAGGATCTCCCCATTGGAGCAGCAAACTTCAAGGAGGTCACATGCATTGGAGCTGAGGTCTACCAAAACCTAAAGAATGTGATTACGCAGAAATATGGACAGGATGCACTAATGTAAGGGATGAGGGATGGCACTTCCAGCCTAAGAAGGCCTGCGATCAGCAACTCTAAGGCAGGGCTTGAAATTCGATGAATTTAAGAGCTTTTCAATTAATTAAATGTTTGATCAAATATAGCAGGAAAATGATGTTATGAATATACAAATGACCCTTGACAGAAAAAAGGGTCCCCACCACCTTGGTAAAGAATGCTATTGGTAAGGCTGACTATATCGATGAGGTCATAATTGGCATGGATGTTGCTGCCTCAGAATTCCTTCTATCTGGGAAATATGACTTGGACTTCAAGTCTCCTGATGATTCCAGTCAATACAATCTCCCTTATTGAGCTTGTGGACCTCTATAAGATCTTCATCAAGGACTATCCAGTACCTATCCTTTAACCAGAATGACTGGGAAGTTTGGAAGAATTTTACTGCTATTGCAGACATCCAGATGGTAGGGGATGATCTCAGGTGTAGAATCCAAAGTCCATTGAAAAGACTGTGAATGAGAAAGCCTACAGCTGCCTCCTACCCAAAGAGAATCAGATTGGCTCCGTAATTGAATTTTTCCAAGTGTGCAAACTGGCCCAATTCAATGGATGAGAAGTAATGGCTTCTCATCATTCTAGAAAGACTGAAGATACCTTCATTCATATCTGGTTGTGGATCTCTGCATTGGGCAGATCAAGACTGGTGCCCCCGCCAATCTGAGCATCTGGTCAAGTAAAAACAGCTTCTCAGAACCGAGGAAGAGATGGGCAGCAGAGTTAAATTTGCTGGAAGAACTTTAGAAACCCTTGGCCAAGTAAGTTCCATGGCCAGGAGACCTTAGGGCTAAGCAGGCACCAGTTACCTCTGGAGAGGTCTGCTCCCATCCTAAGAATGGAGCCAAGCAGTAGACCAGTTTTATTGGGGGGGGGGGGTAGTAGGGCAGCAGCTTCTGCTGCTTAACTGCCTTCTCACCTCTACCTTTCTAAGATGTTCTCACTACTTCACTAGAATTGTCTTATCTGAACATGATCATCGAGCATTCTGATGGAAGTTGTTATCACCTTGTGACTGAACTAGAATTGACTGTTCCTACCTCAATCCCTGGTGTTTATATGTGACTTGTGATGTAGCCCCAAGTGCACAGGCCAGATACTAAGTGGCTTCTATGTGTGGGATAAAAAAAAAGTGGAGAAAAAAATGAAGTTAGTTTTCCTTTATATGAGTAATTTTCAAAGGAGGTGCCATGCATGAGTTCTGTTAGATATGCTCTGAAGTTGTGGATTTTGTCATTTAAAAAAATTATAATTTTAATATAAATTACACTTATCCAGCATACATTGCATGCTAAGAATAGTTTTCACGCAACAAAAACTTGCCTATTAACACTAACCTCAATACACATCAGACCTTGAACTGACAAAGATCTCAACAAAAACAACTGCTATTATTGAAAGAAAATCACAGATGCTCCAGACTCTTTATTCTCCCTTACTGTAACTAATTTAACTGCTCAATGTGCTGTGAATCCTCACTATAAAGAATATTGCACAACAAAAAGTTTGAGAACCATTGTTTTACATTCTCTCAAGTACTTGCTAAGACAATTAACTTCCCCATTCAAATTTAAAATTATTAGGATTAAAATTTCAAATTGTGTAATTTTCACAAAATCATAGAATTTCTAGTTGCTCTACTGGTTGAAAAATTAAGCTGAAATCTGCCTCTGCACAACTACTACTATTTGTCTCTTAGCCTTTTCTTAAGCAGAGTCCCAATTCCATGTGAAACCCTGTCCAATAATGTATCAACTTGCTTTGACAGTGTCTTGATGTACTCGGCCTTGCCATTCCCTTGCCACTATACCCCTCTGGTTCCTCAGCACTGCCATGTTGATGTGTCCTAAGGACCCTCAAAGACTCTACCATCAAATAGAAAAAACCTCTGATTGGCATTTGAAGCCCTTCAAAACCTTTCCCCACCCCTCATCTTTCCATTCTTCTTACACCTTACTCTCCTCACCTACTCTCTGACCAGGGGACACTAGCCTTTCTTGCTGTTTCACAAACATCTCCTGAGGTCTAGATCTTTCCATTTACCCTACAGCTGAAGTCTTTTTATTATGTTGTCTCCCCAAACTATAGTGTGAATTTCTTAAGAAGCTCTCATTTTTTCCCCTTTATCAATCTCTAGGACTTGTCACAGTAAGCACTTAATAAATGCTTCATTCACTCATTTTTTTTTAGGTTTTTGCAAGGCAAATGGGGTTAAGTGGATTCACTCATTTTCAATAATAATTTATTACACAATTACATTATATATCAGGTACTGTGAAAGGGATGGGGGATACAAAGAGAAATGAAAATAACTGCCTTCAAGGAGCTCATATTCTATCTGGAGAGATTGATGGACATCCCCCTCACCCCAAATATCCAATCCAAACTCTTACTGTTTTTTACCTCAACAGCATTTCTGACATCTAACCTCTTTGTCCACTAACAAAGCCAACACCTAAGTTCAAGGACATTATGATCTCTTGCTTAGACAATTGCAATGGCATCCTAATTTACTCAAGCATTTCCCGACTCAATTCCCTCCTCCATGATTTTCCTCAAGCACAGATTTGACTGTATAAGAGATATATCATGGACATGTATAATTCACAAAGGATATGGGCTCCTCATGAATGAGAAGGAGAAATAACATATTGATGGGTAGCCTGCACCAGTAGTAAAAAAATTTTAAGTGAACTATAGTAAGATGTTCAGTGCAATAAATAGATCTTCTATAAAAGCTTTAGAGAGACATGGATAAGAATTCCACTGTATGTGAAGGCATCAACAGGAACAGCTCTTGCAAAAAAAGGCATAGCTATCAAAGTAAGCTCACAGAATATCTATGAGAATATAAAATATAGAGGAAATAAAATGTAAGGAAAACTACTTTTGGATAGAGACATTGTATATAAGTTTGAAAAAGAAATAGAAATGTTTCAATACTAATATTAGCAGACATCTAAACATTTTTGCTTTAAAATGATATATTAATAAGGTGTTTACTTCAATATTTAAAATTTTTAGAGCTCTCAAAATACTGCATCATACATTGTTGTGATTTAATGTTTTGGGTCAAAATTTATGAAAAAATGTAGATATCACCATTTCAAAATCTTATTATTACACTTTTAATAATTATTGTAGACAAAACATAGGTTTTCACATTCATCTTTAGCTAGATTCTTTTTTATATAGGAATGTTATATTAATCATGCCCAATTACAGAATAAGGGGAGGCTTTAAGTACTAAGACTTCTGGCTATTTGTAAAGGCTACCCATCAACATTTCTAACAAGTTCATCATAGCCCATATCTATTAGATGAAGTATTCTTAATCAGGGGTTCATGAACTTAAAGACAGAAAATTTGATAATTATATTTAAATATAATGAGTTTCTTTAATAACCTATTTATTTAAAACATTTAAAAACATCATTCTGAAAACTGGTTCATAGACTTCACCAGACCTCAAAGAGGACCCTGACATACAAAAAAAAGGTTAAGAACATATAAACAAGAGAGAACCCAGTTCCTGACAATATTAAGCTTCTCAAGGTGCACCTCTCTGAAAGTAACAGTATTTAAATCCAATGGAGCACCTTCAGAAAATGGCTTCAAAGGTTAAGTTGTAAATCTTATTCTCAGGTCACTGAACATTTAGGAGCAAGGGTATTGCTGTCCTCTTTTCTTCTTTTTCTTTTTTCTTGTAACAGTTGCATGATTCATAGATTGTCCTTTATTGGTCTCCATTTTCATCTTGTTACTTTTTTTTTGCTTCTCTTTCCTGACAGCCCTGAAAAACAAGGTGTTAAATTATGTTACAGAAAAAGCACAATGAATTACAAATATGCTGCCATCCAATTAACCAGCTAACCAAATAAGCAAGTACAAGAGTTGAAAGAATTTACTGTACAATATAAGCCCATAAAATTCTAACAGTAATAACAAGGAGTTAGAGGCCTGAGCAAGCAAAACGTTGTTTGGGAAAACAAATTTCTTTGAAAGATGGTTACTAGTGATTCAGATCACTCTATCCAGGACAAACAGCACAGAGTTAAACAGACAGGCCAATGAAAAAGTATTTTTTAACATCCGTACTGCTCAGCTCAGCACTTCAATCTTCAAATCCTTGAATTACATTTTCTAGAAAAAGAACTAAGACTTGGGAAGTTAGCAGAGTGAAAAAGAAATGCAAAAGCATAACAGATGGGGATGACAATTGAAGGGCCCATTTTATAAGCTCTCTAGTTAATATTCCATTCCTTATTAAATCCAACAACTCTGACAAATGCTACACAGTTTGTATAAAATACATGGTCACTGTCTTCTGGAAGCTTGCAGTTAGTTTAAAGCCATGAATAATGAATACCAATGAACTAAAGAAGAATTAACTTGAAACTTATCCTATAAGAATATGAAACCAAAAGAACACTGAATCTTTCACTCTAATGTTCACCAAAGTGACACTAGATTATTAGCTCTTTGAGGGCAGGGATTGTTTTTTGCTTCTTTTTTATATAGTATTTGCCATACAATAGACCCTTAATAAATACTGATTGATAAGCCAATTAGTGTCTAAGAAAGATTTCACCCAATTACAAAAGAACTCTGTAATTTATTATCTTTTTCTGAAGAAACTCATATGTTTATGAATTTGTCATTAGCAAAGTCTAATACCACTGCCCAGTTCCCATGGCTATTCTATGATAAAGAGAATTGTGTTCATTTTTCACAAAACACACCAAGTCCCAAGATATTAGAAGCAAAGTGTTTTCTTGATGTGTAAAAGATAGAAACACCTAGATCAAGGGCTCAGGTGTATTTAAGACTTCACCAGCTTGTCAGTTATTCCAACTCAGTTCTATATCTGATTCCTTTTATCTCCTCACTGCGGTTTTCCCATCCCTTCTTAGAAGTTATGTGCTTTTCCTGGAAAGACTTGCATGAACTGATGCTGAGTGAGATGAGCAAAACCAAAAGAACATTGTACACCATAACAGCAACATGGGGTTGATGATCAATCTTAATGGACTTGGCTCATTCTATCATTGCAATAACCAGGGACAATTTTAGGGTTATCTGCAACTGAGAATATCATCTATATCCAGAGAAAGAAACAAAGACCAAAAAAAAAGTTGTCTTATGGATTATATAAATTTGCTATCTCTAATATTTTAATTTTTCCTCAAGGATATGCTTTTTTCTCTCAACACATTGAAGTTTGGTCAATGTATAGCATGGAAACAATGTAAAGATTACCAGACTGCTTTCTGGGGGGGGGGGGAGGGATGGGGAAGGAAGGGGGGAGGAATTGTAAAATTCATAACTTTACAAAAAAAATGATAGGTAGTACTACTGGGTCTATACCCTGAAGAGATTATGGAAAAGGGTAAAAAAAATCACCTGTACAAAAATATTCATATCAGGCCTGTTTGTGGTAGCAAAGAATTGGAAATTACGTGAATGTCCTTCAATTGGGGAATGGCTTAACAAACAAACTGTGGTATATGTAGATCATGGAACACTATTGTTCTATTGGAAACCAAGAGGAATGGGAATTCAGGGAAGCCTGGAAGGATTTGCTTGAATTGATGCTGAGTGAGATGAGCAGAACCAGAAAAACACTGTACAACCTAACAGCAACATGGGGGTAATGATCAATCTCATTGGACTTGCTATCAGTGCAACAATCAGGCACAATTTTGGGTTATCTGCAATGGAGAATACCATCTGTATCCAGAGAAAGAACTGTGGACTTTGAACAAAGACTATTACCTTTAATTAAAAAAAAAACTATATCTTATTATGTAATTTTGCTATCTCTTATACTTTATTTTTTTCCTTAAGGATATGATTTCTCTCTCCTCACATTCAACTTAGATCAATGTATACCATGGAAACAATGCAAAGACCAACAGACTGCCTTCTATGGGGGGGTGGGGGAATTAGGAAAAAAAATTGTAAAAAAATAAATAAAATCTTTCTTCAAAAATGATAGGTAGAAACCACTACTGTATGTAATTGGAAAACAAATTTTATATACATACATATATATATATATATATATATATATAAAGAAGTTATGTGCTTTTGAATGAAAGGTAGATAGAAGATAATGAGGAAAAAAGAACAAAATGAAAAGTATAGAAAGAAAATATAAGCTTTTATTTTAAAACTACTTAAGAAATAATAGTGCCTTTTTAAGCAAAATCAAAATTTCATAAATTTCATTCTAAAAAATATAATGGATCCTTTTAAAGCTATCCCCCAAATCTGAATATGAACCTCAAGAAAATACTAATGAGACCAACAATGCTATAAACTGCTTGAGGGGGAAAAAACCCCAAACATTCTGCAGGCCAGTATTTTCTGCTCAGGTGATCTGTGTTCCTGGTCTTCAGGAAAACACATAGGCTTTTTTATGGTTATGGTGCCATGTTCTACTAGATTTTTAAAAACAGGTCATTGCTATATTCAAAAGCTTTTAGGGGAAACTAAGTGGTGCAGTGGATAGAGCAATGGCTTTGGAGTCAGAAGAACCTGAGTTCAAATCTGGCCTCAGATATTGGACATTGATTAGCTGGGTGACCTTGAGCAAGTCCCCAGATTGCCTTGCACCCAGGACCATCTCCAGATGAACTGATTCCTATCTGGCCCCTGGACCCAGATGGCTCTGGAGGAGAAAGTAAGGCTGGTGACTTAGCAAAGCACCCTCTCATTTAAATCCTATTCAGGAGCTTGTCATGGTCTTTGGGAACAAAGGACAAACATTAGCTATGTGAGTATGGGCACAGTACTTAATCTCTAAGTAGAAAAACTATACAGTAACCTACTGTTGTGAAGCTCAAATAAAATGCCGTGTGTAAAAAGTTTCTGGCAGATAGATGGCACAGTGGATAAAAATGTGAAGTTTGGAATCAGGAAGACCTAAATTCATAATCAGCTTCAGACGATTTAACCCTGGGTTCTTCATCTATAAAATGAGGTGTAGAAGGAAATGATAAACTATTCCAGTATCTTTGGTGAGAAAACCCCAGATGGGGTTAAGAAGATTCAGGCAGGACTGAATGACAACAAAAAGCTTTGTAAATTTTAAAGCAATATACGGCAGCAGCTATTTTATTATTATTATTATTATTATTATTATTATTATTATTATTATTATTGTTGCTATTCTCATTCTCAATCTGAAGAGTTCCAACTGATGCAGTTCTAGGACAGGTTATTATCTTACTTGTGTTCTTTTGTGTCTGATGTTCAAAAAAGACGGATAAATAATGGTTTGGCAGGTGGATATATGTATTGGAATGTAAGCTTATCTTCTACAAAATCAATGAAAAGATATTCAGGATTTTTGTACTTGCAGACAGAATCCCAGCAGTTTTATACTTCATCCTGTTTTCTTGAACAGGTCTTTTTGTTCTAAGAACTTTTCATTCCTTTTAGTTTAGGAATCATATGCTATATTAATATAGCAAAATTTATTAAAAACATTGCTCTTCTTAATAAGTTTCTGAAGCTAGTGGGTATTGTGGGAAGGTTTAAGAGATAGGGGTTTGATGGGGAATTTATCTGTTTAAAAGAATAGTCAGTGAAGCTCACTGCCAAATTGCATAATACAACTGGTTTTCATGTTATTACTGTGTGTTCCCATAAACTGATGATGTTGGGTGTAACTTGTGTATGATTACTGGTGATACCATTATATTAAAATACTACAGTTTGATCTTGCTTTCCCTAAACTTTTACAGGTCAATGTTTTGACCAAGTGACCATGGGTAATCCTTTTGTTTGTAATTATATTCCAGTTCCAATATTTATTAATTCTCAAAGATATTTGAGGTTTACATTTCACAGAATCATAAAATCTGGGAGAGGGAAGAGACCTCAGTGACCATTTTGTCCAATCCATACCCTATATAAGGAATTTTCCCCTATACCATGTCTAGTCTCTGGTTGAAAAAGTTAAGAAAGGGGACCTATCATGTCTCATGGCAGGCAGTCATTTAACTTCTGGACAGCTTTGACTGTCTTCACGTAAAACTTAAAGTTGCCTCTTTGCAATTTATACTCATTCCTCCTAGTCCTCTAGGGCTAAAGAAAATAAGTCTGATCCTTCCTCCTCATTACAGTCTTTCAAATACTTGTATATAGCTTTTGTGGTCCCCTATATCTTCTCTCCAGGCTAAAAAATTCATTCTTTTAACCAATCCTCATAGGCCATGGACTCAATGCCCTTCATGATCCTCTTTGCCACCTTCTAGATGGTCTTCAGTTTATTAATATCCTTCTAAACATAATACTCCAGAGGAAATCAGACAAGGGCAGAATTTAGAGAGTCTGTCACTTTTTATTCCTAGAAGCTGTATCTCCTTAAATATAGCCCAAGATTCAATTACAACTTTTGGCTGCCACATCATATTGTTGCCTTATACTGAATTTACCATGCACTGAAATCCCTATGTAATTTTTTTTTTATCAGATAAACTGATGTTAAACCATATCCAACTCACTATGAACTTGCTAATTTGATTTTCAGGTGGGTCCATGTATAAGAATTCTTTGTTATCCTTCTTGAATTTCATTTTATTAGATTCAGTCTGTTTCTATGTCAATTTTTTTTTAGTTTGACTTATATAGAGTAGCATTCCCACATTACTGTCATCTCTAATGCTGATGAGTCCAGAGTTTGAACAACTCTATGCTTCTTCATATTAACTTTCATTGTATAGTTCAGTGAAAAAATAAATCTTATGTTTTTATGTGCTAGTTACATAAACACTGTCTTGCTCAATTTTTTAAATAACAAAATAGATATGGGACACTTTCCTAATTAAAAAAATATAGATTTATCCAGCCTCAGACACTTAATAATTACCTAGCTGTGTGGCCTTGGGAAAGCAACTTAACCCCATTGCCTTGTAAAAAACCCTAAATAAAATATATATATATATATATATGTATTTAGAGAGAGAGAGAGATTTAGCAAAAAAAAAAAGGAATGATTTAGCAAACTCAGTGATAGCCTGGAAAAAACTAAAACAAACAAACAATGCTATCTTTAGATATAATATCTTAGGTGCAAGGTAACCACAAAAAGAGAACCGAAATTTTATTTTAAAAATATATCTAGGGGCGGCTAGGTGGCATAGTGGATAAAGCACTGGCCCTGGAGTCAGGAGTACCTGGGTTCAAATCCGGTCTCAGACACTTAATAATTACCTAGCTGTGTGGCCTTGGGCAAGCCACTTAACCACATCTGCCTTGCAAAAACCTAAATATATATATATATATATATATATATATATATATATATATATATATATATGTATTAAAATGACTAATATGAAAATGTTTAACATAGAGGTTCATGTATAGCCTATATCAGATTATTTGCTATCAAAGGGAAGGAGAAAGGAAAGGAGAGAGGGAGAAGAATATGGAACTCAAAAATATTACCAAAAGTTGAGTGCTGAAAACTATCTTTATATGTAATAGGGAAAAAAACTACAGAAAAATTTGTATTAAAAAAAATGGAAAAAAACCTAATAAATGCCCATCAAGCTATAAGTTTACTAGTAACAAAACAAGATTTTCCAGAACTAAAAACTTATAAATATTATGGAGAAATAAGCTTATATAATCAATGATTTTCTTATATCCTAAGAATCAATATAAATGTAATAATTTCAAATTTTATGACTTTTTGGGTAAATTTTAAAAATTGGATAGATAACCACAAGAGGGAGTCAGTTTCATTCCAGTTCATCACAGAAGGAATTAGTAGCTATAAAAAAGTGTTTACTTTTAAAATAGTATAAGTTTATACTCATAGTAAAAGGACAAGAAAATTCTTGCTAGAATTATGGAATTTAAAAAATAATCCCTTCCTGTTTTAGGCTAGAAATCAATAAAACTCAAATCAAGAAACATATATTAAACTCCTATTATGAAAAAGGCATTGTAATTTCTTTTTTTTTTTTTACAATTTCACTATAATTAAAATACTCTGAAAGCAACACTTAGGGTTAATTGGGAACAATAACATAAGCTGGAATTTCAGGGAGAAAAAAATAAAGTACTATTTTAGACTTATTCAAGTATATAACTTCCCACAGGATTAATTCTTTATATCATACTGAGATGATGAAATCTCCAACAATGAATAAAATTGAGTAATCTGAATTACTAAATGATGTCCCCCAATTAAAGTGCTATGTACTCTCATCAAACAGACCACCTGGGAGGAAATTCAGAGAAAGAGAATGATTTATAAGAAATAACAAAGAATGAGAATTTGCTGTTAATATATAGTGAAAAATTTCAGGCATCCTATTGCTTAAAGAATCAGGATTGGAAAAAAAACTCAAAAAACAAAGTTCAGACCAACTGTTTTCCTACAGGACTTTGTTTAACTATCTAGACAGCAAAATGGCTATCTTATTCTTAAAAAGGTCCAAAGAAAAACAATCTAATGTGATATTGTTCAGTTATCCTGAAGTTATTATGACCTACGTGACAAGGGCAAGGCACTTAACCTCGCTGGGTCTCAGTTTACTATCTGTAAATTGGGGAACTTCAACTGGATGACCTCTAAAGATCTTTTCAAATTCTGGCTATAATTCCATGTTGCTTTAACAGAAAGGTAGATTAAAATAAGTGAGAAGTGAGAACTAGTAATGGAAAGTGTGAAGAAAACTGAAGAATAACAGTAGCTCACAGATATAGAAAGTTTTTAGGGATAAAAAGCAGTTTCCTTATAAGAACCCTGTGAACTAGTTAGCATAAAGATACTGCTGTACTGGGCAGCTAGGTGGCACAGTGGATAGAGTATCAGTTCTGAAGTCAGGAGACCTGAGTTCAAATCCAGTCTCAGACACTTAATAATTACCTAGCTGTGTGACTTTGGTCAAGTCACTTAATCCTGTTGCCTTGCCAAAAAAAAAAAAAAGATACTGCCGTACTTCAATGAATCTATTATGTCACTCATATAAGTATTTTCTCCCTCTCCCAATATGCTCAGGACCCTGAGGGAGGCTGTCAATCAGTTATCTTTCCACTCTTGTTATATTATATAACCTGCTCATTTTCAGTTGTACATTTCTTTGATGAACTCCTGTTTCTTCTTCAGAACCCTTGCCTATAAAGTGTTGTACAGCCTGCTCATGGTTAACCAAATATCACTTCACTGCCTTCTGAATGATGTTCAACTCACAATTCACAACCATGAAGCAAAATCAGAAGAATATGGATATTAAAAAGATGGGCCTTTATTTCAGCAAGAAGATGGGGACCATTAAAATAATTATAGAATTTATCCAAAGGCAATCTAACACACTTTCCTCCTGTTTAATTCTGGGCTCATATATTTGCGGTAGTGACTTTGAAAGAGATCAATGGATAGATAAATAGACAGATGAATCTCTCTCTAGGAAAACAGATAAGGATACAGATATAGCTACTTCTATAGAGATAAAAATTGCCAATGATTTGTCAGTTAGATAATTATATATTTCAAATGATGAAAAAGATCAGCAATGTAAAGGGATTTGATACAATCAACACAATGTCAGCTAAAACCAGGAGTCCAGACAACTTCACCAGGTATAACAAATTCCTCTTTGATTTGGACTCTGTGATAGGTTCACTTTTGTGACAGTGATGAATACCTTTGGTGACCATACATCAATAAATCAGTAAGCACAAATTAAACATTTACTAAGTGGTAGGTACTATGCTGAGCACTAGAGATACAAAAAACAAAAAAATGAAATAATAACTTTCCTAAAGAAACTTATAGTCTATTAGAAGAGACAATATGTACATTTGAAGGATAAAAACCAAAATAAATACAGTCTAAATACAAGGTGGTTAGGAAGGGCAGGCACCAGCAGTTCAAGGATCAAGAAAGGCTTCTGAAGAAGGAGGTATAGAACACTGAAGGAAGTGAGAGATTTTATCAATTAGAGATGATAAGAGATTGTCTTCCAGGCATGGAGAATGGTCAGTGCAAAGGAAGAAAACTGGGCTAAGTACAATGTGTGAAAAAACAGAAATAAGGCCAGTTTGGCTGAATTATAGACTATGGTAAAGGGAGTAAAGTGGAAACAAATCCACAGGAAAATCATTCTAGTGGCTAGATGGAGTATAGATTGAAGTATGAACACACTTCAGAGAGGAGTGTGTTCACCCACTGAGTGGGTGATGAGGACTTGAACTAAATGGTGGCTATGTACATACAGGTAAACAGACAGCCTTGAGTGATATTATGGCGGTAGAATGGCTAAGATTTGGCAAATATGGAATGCAAGACAATGAGAAATTGAGGAAAAAACTAAGGTCACACACCTGGGAATCTGGAAGAATGAAGATGTCCTCAAAAGACATCTTTTCTTAGATAGAAATATCTTGCCTGATATTAAAAATCAGAGGGTATTCAAACAAGGTCAAATCTGTTGTGATAAGAAACCTTGAAAAAAGGTGATTGAATAATATCACTAAAGTCCTTTTCATGTCTAAGAACATTCTGGAAACTAAGATGACAATGTAAAGGGATTTGATACAACTAAGATGACAATTTAGCATATACTTAGCTGAAATAATGTGTTTTTCTAAGTAATTTATTGTCATTACTATACTATTCCACTGTTAAAATTTATTTGCAAATGAGGGTTAGAAAGAAGAAAGAGGAGAGGTATTTTGTTGGGGGCTGGGGGAGATGAGAGAGAAAAAAGGAAAACTAGAAAGAATAAAAATAACTTACTTTAAAAAAAATCAGTATATACACAGTAATCTTTTTTCTTAAGCTTGAGAATAGTATAACCATACTTCCTATCTTCCTACTATATGATTATAATAAAATTATATGAAAAATATCTAACATCTTATAAATAATTATAGAAACAGTTGATTTAATAGTTTCTAGACACCTGAATAATTTTTTGGCTATCCTTACAATATTAAGAAAAGTATGTATATCATGTTATTTTTTTTCTATGAACAAAATAATTCAAATAATTCAACTAACTTGTTAGCTCTTTTAGATGAAGAATAATTAGGACACATAGTACGTTTGTGATCTGATTCACCACATATAAAGCAACCATCTTTAGGACCCGCACATGAATGATTTGGAAGTGCACAGTAATTGCAAATGCTGCAGTGAATCCAAGCTGCAAAACAAAATGAGATTTTAGAATACAATTCTAATTTAATACATTTTTAAATTTTAACAGATATTAAGATATCTTACTTAGCAATATGATGACCAGGTTATTAATTCATTTAGCCTAAAAATTAGTGCTGAGGTTATAGATTAGAATCTTATCATGTTATGTGACCATATATAGCATGTATCTCTAACCAAGCCAGCAACATTTCCTCCTAAGTATCATTAGTCACAAGGGACACTAAAAGGCTAATGACTAATACAAATCCATCATTATCATTGAAATGAAAACAAATGTCCTATAATAAGTTGTGTTACTTTGTAAAACTGCAAGAGATGAAACTCACATAAACACAATGTAATACTTCCATGTGGATATGGATATATGTATATGCACACCCTCTAGACACCCACATATGTGTATCTATCATATACATACATGTCTATTAAAAGGAAAAAAACTACCATTTAATGGGAAGAGATTAGTGGGCAGTTATGGATATGCAAAATATGGCATTGTGAAAGCATTTTTTTATGAAGACAAAAAAAGGAAGTAAAGGGGACAAATATATAGAACAATTTTTTATACCTTGTTAAATTACATATAGAGGTAGTTCATAATTAAAATGTATCATAATATTATTTATTGTATAATGTATAGTTATAAATTATTATATTATAAATGCCAGCCATAAATATAAGATCAGTTTCTTTTACAATATTCTTTCCAGTTCTTTGTATATTGAAATTTTTGCTTTTGTTAAGTTCTTGACAAAAAAAAAAAGAAAATAGTAATAAAAAATTGCAGGGGCAGCTAGGTGGCACAGTAGATAGAGCACTGGCCCTGGAGTCAGGAGTACCTGAGTTCAAATCTGACCTCAGACCTTAATAATTACCTAGCTGTGTGGCCTTGGGGCAAGCCACTTAACCCCATTTGCCTTGCAAAAAAAAAAAAAAAAAAAAAACCTAAAAAAATTGTAAAATCTAAATAAAGGAAATCATATCTTTGGCTTTGGCTTTGGCTTTTAACCACAATAATGGCAAATAACACAGAGGTCTTCAAACTCCTAAGTTATTTATTTTTCTATTAAGAACTATAAGAAGGGGCGGCTAGGTAGCATAGTGGATAAAGCACCGGCCCTGGAGTCAGGAGTACCTGGGTTCAAATCTGGTCTCAGACACTTAATAATTACCTAGCTGTGTGGCCTTAGGCAAGCCACTTAACCTTGTTTGCCTTGCAAAAATCTAAAAAAAAATAAAATAAAATAAAATAAAATAAAATAAAATAAAATAAAATAAAATAAAATAAGAAGTAGCATAGTGGACATAGAGCTGGTCTTTAATTCAGGAAAATCTGGATTCAAGTCTTCCTTCTGATTCAAAAAAAGTTGCCAATCCTATAAAACCAAATTGATAAACGGCTATTTTCTTTTAAATTTAAGAATTTCATCATGGTTCAACATTATTAAATAATGTATAACTTTACTCTAACTTCCTAATGATTAGCTTGCTGATACTTAGCTAAACCAATCTTCATACAGCAATCTATTGCTAGACCGGCTCTGAAAGGATTTTCAGCTTGGTAGACTGTTAAATGTTGAGGTCCAAAAGCATAGTTTTTCAAAAACCAGGCTCACCTCTCTGAATGACTGCATGAAGGCACCAAAATAGGTCTTTTGAGGTTCTCAATTACTAACTCTCACAAATAAAAAGGCTTCATTAAAATTTGGTTCCAATATACCAAAACAACTTTGAATATATTCGGATCAGATTCTTTATGAAGACTCTGATCTGAATATATTCAAAACTACCAATACACATTGGAATCTAATTTTTCAAAATTTATTTATGTACTTCAATAAAAGGGATATACCTTAGCCTTAGTCTAAAATGTTCATTATATTTGGTCTCTACTACAGAAGCAAAGTATTAGAAAATTTCATACTCTAGAGACAACCAAAAGAAGCTTATTTAATTTCTAATTTTTTAAGCTAATATTTCTGTTATTACTAAGTAAATAGAAAATACAATTATTATATCTCAAAGAAAAATATTTTTCCATTACTTACAGGGCTTGACACATTTTTTGCAAAGAAGGCAATGCCTCCATTTCCTGCCATCCTACCAAAAATAAATTTTTTCAAAAGATGTTATTCAATTGGCATAAGTATATCAAATTATACAAATGGAAATCAAAATAAATTTTGTAAAATACAATGTTTTATTTAATACCTTATTCTTAACTTTCTTAGGATTTACAATGAAATATATGCTTTTTAGCTGACTGACTGATCAATGTATGACTGTAACAATAACATCTAAATATTTAATCAAATAAGAAGTTATGCATACAAATTAAAACAGAACATGGTCTATTTTCCCCACAAAATAATTTGCAAATGAATTCAGATGGGGCAGCTAAGTGATGCAGTCAATAAAGCACCAGCCCTGGAGTCAGGAAGGCCTGAGTTCAAATTTGACCTCAGACATTTAATAATTGCCTTGCTGTGTGACCTTGGGCAAGTCACTTAACCCCACTACCTTTAAATAAATTTTAAAAAAATTACTTGTGCAAATGAATTCAGACTCAATTAAGAGAATATATATTCTTATTAAGTTATGTGCTATATATAATATGCTATACTGGTGACATATCATATTATATATATATATGTTATACTGATTACAAATGATGACCAGCTTAAAGGTTGAATATTAACTATATAAGTTTCAAAGTTCCAAGAGATGTGTTCTACTAATATTATAAGTTACTATTCATTTTGGAGAGGGTCATAGGTATATGCCTTTACTACATAATCTAGTTTTTTTATTGCTTTTTTTAAAATCCAATTTAAGGATCATGCTAGCTTTCTAAAGAAAACAGTACACTGGAACACAGACATAGTTATTATTATTATTATTATTATTATCAGCTACCAATTATTTTCAATATGGTACTAGACTAAGTTCTATAATTGGTATCATTGCTCTTAGATGTGCTGCAAAATTCTACTGTCTACTTCATATAATATGTAACAAAAAACTAGCTTTTCAATGAATAAACATTAAATCTTACATGTTTCATACACATACATACATGTGTGTCCATGCATATACTTAAATACATATATCAAAAAAGCATTTAAACTATATGAAACATCTTACCTTAGATGTACATGAATTGCAGATCTCACAGTGTTGGTTTTCTAAGGAAACATAACGCTGACATACAGTACAAAACCTAGAAGGAGACAGAATTAAATTTGGACAGTCAGTTACAAATATTTATTGAGTATCTATAGGGTGCATGCATGGCATTATATGAAATACTACTCAACAAATGAGTAATTCACAAATTCATTTAGAAAATGGAATTGCACAATGAATTTAAGTTTAAAAAGGATAACTCCATTATAAAAGAGTAGTCTGTCAAAAATATTTGCTGATTACTTAAATGTGTAATTTTATTTCAGTGGCTCAAGGAAACTTAAGTCCTCTTTACCCTTACCTGTATCCTTCTTCTGCTGGAAGAATTATTTTATTGGGAGGAATATTGGTGAAAATACGCACAGGAGATTGTTTTCTACCTGTTTTTCCATGTTTATAAAGTGCATGATTATCATAATCTACCTAGAAAGTTGAAAATATAAACATAAGAATTTATTTAAAAGTATACTTTTAATGAAATTAACAAATGAGTATAAAAACAATTTAATAAAAAGTTATAGATTAAAGCAAATTTAAAAAACCATCATAAGATCAACTAAGATGGAGTCATTCCATCAGTACAATAATCAGGGACAATTTCAGGGGATTTGTGATGGAGAATACCATCTATATCCAAAGATGGAACTGTGGAGTTTAAAAGAAGACCAAAGCTAATTATCTTCAATTCTAAAAAGTTGTCTTAATTAATATGTAATTCTATCTCTAATGTTTTCTTTCTTCCTTTTGGATCTGATTTTTCTCTCACAACACATTAAATTTTGATCCATGCTTATCATGGAAACAAATGTAAAACCTATTATCAGACTGTCTTCTGTAGGGGAGGGAGGAAAATTATAAAACTCAAAACTGCCCAAAAATTAATTAGTAGAAACTACCACTGAATGTATTTGGAAAATTTTTTATGTATATATATATATATATATATATATATATATATATATATATATATGGAAAAGCCATCATTAAATATATATGAAAAGATCAACAGTTGATTTTTGAACCTGGAAGGTTCATCCGAATACAAATTCAATGCTGCTCCTTTTGCATTTTGAGTTTTGAAACTTTTTTCTGCTTGTTGAGTTTTATAAGAATTAAAACTTAAGCCTTAATCCCAGAAAATCCCACCAACTCATCATAACTGAAAAAAAATCAAAAAACAAAAAACCCTGGTATAGAAAAAGTTAACAGGTGAATTCTATCAAACATTTAAGGAAGAATTAATACATGATGCTACACAAAGTAATCATATAGATTGAGAAACAATCTTACAAAATTTCTTTTATGATACAAATATGGTACTAATACCTAAAACAGGTAGGGATACAGCAAAGACAAAGAACTACTGACTAATAATCTTAATGAATGTAAAAATGATTAACTAATGTCAAAAGGACTACAGCAGGGCCTCTCAACCATTTTTGTGGGTGTCATGGACCCACAGTTTGATAAAGCCTAGAGATCTCTTTTCAAAATAATAAAAATTTTATTTTTTCCCTCCAAGTTCATGAACCCCAAGACTATAATGACGATGTGCTTGTGGGTGTATGTATTTCACTATGAACAAAAGTTAGATTTCTAGTCCCTCCTACTACTAGTACTTTCCCTTTGAAATTACTTTCCAAGTACAAGATACATATCTTGTATGTAAAATTATTTTCATGCTGAATTCCCCTTCAGAATGTGAGCTCCTTGAAGGCTGAGACAATGACGTTTTTGTATAAGGCTTAGCACATAGTAAATGTTCAATTAATGCTGTTGATTAATTATACTGGGAGTTCAAGGATGGTTATGATTTTCTTTTTATTGCAACCTATAATTTCATCAATGTGAGGAACTTCTTCTACCAATTCAGTTTTGCCCTATCTCTAATGGCCTAGTAATTTCAGTGTTGCTTGGTTGCAATAAAAGATCAAGTTACTTGTACAGGGTCATATAGTCAGAAGCAAGACTTGAACCAAGATCATCTTAACTTTGAAGCCAGTTCTCTATCAATTCTATCATACTACCTCTTGGGTCAACACTAAGAAAACAATTACCATAAGTAATCATATTAAAAACAAAAATGTACCAAACCACATGATTATGTCAATAAGTGCAAAAAAAGGTCTTTAACTTAAGTACAATACTCATTAATGATAAAATTTTAAAAATCATTAAGAACAGAGGAGCTATTTCAAAGTATCTATTTAAAACCCAAAGTTAGTATTATTTGCACAAGGAAAGCACCAGATTCTAAGAGAAATTATTATTTCTCTCTCATATTAATAAGTAATTATTGAATTAGGACTAAGGTTTTCTTCCTCTTCTACTTCCTCATTCAGAAATCAACCCATATAGGTTTATTCAGGCAACCTCTGAAGTGGTGAACTGATAATGAGAGGGAAGACTCAGATCTGTTCAAAAGAAAAAGAATGGATAGATTCTGGTCCATTGTGTCTTACTCAGATCTGGGAAAAAGTGGATTTTCCTTTTTTGTCTAGGTCACCCAAATGGGGGTGATATGGCTATAGATAAGTCTCTTTGATTAAGACCGGGTGGATCAGTCACAGTCCAGGCTTTCATTAGAATAGGTCCATCTCTCATTACAATATTCCTTCTCCCTGTTAACCAATCAGAGTTGATTGCTATCCTCAGAACTCCCACTCTTCCAAGGACATATAAGCATTGAATGGGTTCTAGGAGGGGCATTCAAGAGTGTCACTGATTATTTTTTACTAATTATATGTTAGAAAGATTTATAAAATCATTAACCAACCAGAAGCTATGTCTCTTGAACTTTTTATATGTCATAATTCTTTCTCAATAAATAAATTAGAAAACTAGGAATGCCTCTTCATCCCCACTAGTATTTGATCTGGTTCCAGAAATGTTAGTGATACCAATAAAACAAGATAATTAATATAAAAGCATAAACTTTAGCAAAAAAGAAAATAAAATTCTCCCAATTTGCAGACATGCAGGAATTAGACGAGGACAGAACATTAAAAAAAGGTAGAACACAAAAATCCAAAGCATTTCCATAGCAATAATAAAATTCTACAGGGAATACTAGAATGGCAAATTTCATTTTAAATCATTACAAAATGTATAAAATATCTGGGAGGCAATCGACCGAAGAATACTCAAGACAGGTAAAAACAATTATATAATATTCCTTAAAGAAATAACTCAAATAATTTGTGCTATCTCAAAATAAAAATATTGCCATGATATACATGGATGGGTAAGTGGAACAGTGGATAGAATGCTGGACCTAGAGAACTGAGTTCAAATCTAGTAGTAGACAAAGAAGGGAGTAGCAAAGCTCATTCAAAGTGACTTCACTTTTAACTTCGACTCAATGCCAATTAGCCAGAAAGAGGATCTGAGAAGCTAGGAAGGAAAAGAAGAACCTCAAACGCTGCCAGAAGGACTGCAGCAGAGCCAATATCTACAAGCAGTAAGGAGAAAAAGGAAAATCCTATTCATACTGGCTATATGCTGTCACTCTATACTATACCTCATAATTACTATTCCCTAACCCACCATTACCTACAGTCCCTTCCTTTCCTTGCTTTTTTTAACACATCCCATAATCACACACCCCAAATCTTGATTCAAGCCCACCTATCCCAAGGTGTAGAAACTACAGTCAAAGGGCTAGAACTATTTAATCCATGTTACTAGGAGAGATATCTCACTGGCACCCTCTGTTTCAACTGGGAACACATTTTTCTCCAAAAAATATTGTTCAAAACCATTGTCAGGTTCTAATAATGCTATTAATTTCAAACTTTAGGTGCATTCTATTTTTGTCTGCAGGCTGTTGAATGTGCTGTTGAATCAGTTAAGAACTGATTTACAACAAATGAAATTTTGGAAAATAACCCAATTGTAATATGAGGACTTGGTGCTTTTATGACACAAGATTCCAAACTTGCTCCTTCCACTTGTATGTGACAGAATGCAAAGTGCTAAAACCTCTAATATTGGTTAAAACCACCTTGAAGTAGTGTGATGGAATGAGAATGACAATGGAACTGGAGTCAAAGGGTTGAGACTGTAGAAAATATGATTTATCTTCTCTAAGCCTCACTTTTCCCATCCCTGAAATCAAAGGTTTAGATTAAATTATTCCTGTGATCTCTACCAGCATGAAATCCTATCACTATACAAAATGCTTCATCTCTTTATCAAGGTGTTATGGGAAACATGGTGATTCTACCAAGTCCAATTAATACAGATGTAAAGCATCATAACTGTTACTTACAGATTCTGTAAGGAAAACAGATTTCCCCTCTTTTTCTTTTGAGCAAACATCAAAATATTAATAAAGCCAACTAATTTTGCCTCTTAGAGACTAAAATAAAGCATAACTCTCTCAAAAAATATTTTACTTAAATAATACTTCAATATATATATATATGTATATGTGTGTGTATATATATATATATATATATACACACACACATACATACACACACACATAACCAAAAAGTTGGGGTTTTTTTGCAAGACAATGGGGTTAAGTGGCTTGCCAAAGGCCACACAGCTAGGTAATTATTAAGTGTCTGAGGCTGGATTTGAATTCAGGTCCTCCTGACTTCAGGGCCAGTGCTCTATCCACTGCACCACCTAGTCACCCCAACCAAAAAGTTTAAAATCCAAATCATTTCCTATTATAAATATTTAAGCCTGTAGAAGGTTGAGCTCTTAACTAATTTCAAATCCCAAACTTGTTTTGAATATATGTAATTATAAAAAAAATAAAAGAAATGGTCTTCCTAATAAGGTTTTCAAAAACTTATGAAGCATTGGAAAATGAAATTTTAGAACAGTAGATGGTATGGTATATGACAAGTTCCATGGAATACAAAAGAAAGCAGATGGAAGAAAGGGGGTTGGGGGAAGAAGGAAATTTCTTTATGGTTACCCAAGGAGTCAAAGAATGTATGTGTCTGGAAAGTGGTTGATTGCACAGTTTTGCATAACCTAATTGCGATTATTATTATTTTTAAATGTGGTGTTGTTGTACTAATTAACCATAAACATATGGGATATAAAATGCATGCTGCTAGAGAAAATTAATGTACCTCTAACATACATCCATATTTCATAGCCTGAGCCACAAAAACGAGCCTCCTATGGAAGTGCAGAAAGCAGACACCATATTACAAATTGAATATTACTACTAGTGATGCTGATAGGCCATTTTCCCTCCATTATTCTTGATATTTCACTCACAGTGATGATGAGAGGCTTTCACAAAAAGAAAATTTCACCCAGTGGAACCAATTAATGCGATGAAGTTCAATTCTAGAATGAAAACATTAAAAATCTCTCTGACTTTTAATTTTTAATTCTACCTTCATTCAGATATTTTTATTGAAATATGCTCTGAATTGGATTTACTTAAATTTCTTTCTATAATACCCAAAATTTTTAGGGTCTTCAAAAGGTCTCAAAATATTGTTATAGAGGATTGTGGATTATGGAATGATGACAGCATGTTAAGGCCTAGAGGGTTCTAGATCCTCCACAAACATTCCAGTGAAGATCTAAAAATGCACTAGAATGAACAATGATAAAGAAAACCAAAGAGAATCAGTTATAAACTCCTCTATTTAGTTCAGGACTACAGAAAAATGGCCAGAATACTGTAGAAATCCTGAGCAGACATGAGGCAAAGCAGGTGGAAGACAAAGTCAAAAGCAGCCTTGGGAACAAGAGATAGGACCAGAGCAGAGTCCAAGGAGCTCCAGGCAAGCCTCTTCCAGGGAGCAGCCAAGCAGCCCTATCCCAACCCAATATCCAGGCAGCCTAGGCCTGAAACACAGGAGAATGTGACAAAGACGGACAAATCCTGCAGAATGACAACTTCACCTTATCCCATAAATTAAGGATCAAATAGGGTCTCTTCATACCAGCCCAGAATAGGGGAGCAGAGTTTGTCCCAAGCAAAGCACCCAAACTTTAACTTATAATTGAATTCCCTGAATATGAGAATAAGTTAAAGGGAAAATGACTCAATGAGGCATTTAGAAATATCAAACAGAAGAAAATATAATATATATTATTAAAAACAACTGACCAAGAAATAACCTAAAAAATCACTGAACCACTTGAAAAATCATAACCAAAATTAAAAAAAAATTTAAGATACTATATTACCTGAAATTATATATGAAAACTCCAAATATCCTAAACTCGTATGGCAAATCAACTAGAGAATGGCTAAACAAATCAGGTATATGAATAAAATGGAATATAGATGTGCAATAAGGAATGGAGGACTCAAAAAGCTGGAAAGACATATAAACTGATGAGGAGTGAAGGGAGTAGAATCAGGGGAACAACTTAAACAGTAACAACAATAATGTAACAATAAACAGCTCTCTAAAGACTTTGGATCTCTTATCAGTAAATTAACCAACCATGTTTCCAGAGAAATGATGATGATCTATACTACTCATCATCTGACAATTATGATAGATTCAAGATTCAGAATGAGCCACATTTTTGGATAGAGACAATGTGAACATTTTTGCTAGACTCTGTATATTTGGGTTGGTTTGTTTTTTTTTAACTTAAGAGAGATTTTTTTTTTCAAATTGTATGTAACAATAGTTTTCAATTGTCATTTTTGTAGGATTTTGATTTCCAAATTTTTTTCTCTTTCCTTTCCCTCCCCCCTTCCTGAGACAGTAAGTGATCTATTACAGGTTATACATGTATAATACTGTTAAAATTTATTTCCATATTAATCATGTTGTGAAACAATCAGAATAAAAGGGGGGAAAAGAGAAAGAAAAAGCAAAAAACAAATAAAAAAACTGAAAATAGTAGGCTCTGATTTCATTCATATTTCAAAGTACTTTCTCTGATTGTGGATGGCATTTTCCATCACAAGACTTTTGGAATTGTCTTTAATCTCTACTGCTGAAAAGAACTATAGTTGAGCATCACACAATATTGCCATACAATGTTCTCCTGTTTCTGCTCACTTCACTTAGCATCAGTTCATTTAAGTCTTTCCAAGTTTTTCTGAAATCCTTCTCATCACTTCTTATAGAACAATATTGACTCTGGATATTTGTTACAAGGGTCTGTTTTTCCCTTCTTTTTCTTTTTCTTTTTTACATTTAAATTGGAAGAAAGGGGATAAGAGAAAATAAATGCATGTTAATAGAAAAATTAAATTAAAAAGAAAAAAGACAAAGTATTCACCTATTGCCTTCTAATAGAAACTTCAAAATGAAAGCATCCTGGAAAGTCATAGCCAAAATTTAGAGCTTCCATGTGAAAGGAAAAAAAAATACTGCAAGTCTCACCCCACCCTCCTCGCCCAAAAAGAGCTTGAATACCAAGAGTCATAATCAGGATCATATAACTGTCCTTATAATGGACAGGAGAGCTTGAAAAAGTATATACTCCAAAAAACAAAAGAAAAAGACTTATAACCAAGAATAACTATCAGACAAGACAGGATAAACCAACAGGGGGGAAAAAAGGAACCTTTAATGAAAGAGATTTCCTAGCTTCCCTATTAAAAGGTTCAGGACTAGGCAGGCACTTTGAAATGGAAATGCAGGGTCCAAAAGAAAGGTTCACATATTTAATTAATTGAAAGGGATAATGGGAGAATGAATTGTTTACTTGCTAATAGAGGAAAATGAAAGAATTATCATCTCAGAACTTTAATGTCTTCAAAAGTTATAGAGAAAATTAAATAAGATAGGCAGAGGGTCTAGGGGTGATTTTGGACTGTTCTAGATTTTGTTTTTGTTTTTGTATTAGACCCTTATAGGCTATACTTGGGAGGAATAAAAAGAAGAGAACATAGCTCATAATGAAAGGAGTACATGGTACAAAGAAAATGAAGATGTTTGGCCTTCATTCTCAAAGAAGACCAAGATATCAGGGAGGTTATGCCATGACAGGCAGACGATTTGGATTTGAGTGAGGGGGTGCTATGCTAAGTCACCAGCATCACTTTCTCCTCCAGAGTCACCTGGGTTCAGTTATCATGAATCAGGATGACTAGAGATAGCCCTGGATGTGAGTCAATCAGGGTTAAATGACTTGCCCAAAGGCATAAAACCAGTTTGTGTCAAGTGTCTGAGGAGGGATTCAAACTCCTATCCTCCTGACTCCAAGGCCAAGTGCCACCACTGTGCCACCCATCTGTACAAACCTAGAGAAAGGGGTGGAAGGAATGGATACCCCATGAGCTTTACTTTGATCTGAAATGGACCAATGTTGAGCTAATATATTCCCACTCCTTTGCTTTTGTCTCTTTTCTCTGTCTGTCTGTCTGTCTGTCTGTCTCTCTCTCTCTCTCTCTCTCTCTCTCTCTCACACACACACACACACACACACACACACACACACACACACACACACACACACACACACTGTGCAAAAATGCATTAAATTCAAGAGGGAAATAAGGGGGAAGTGGCCACAAGGAAAGAGGGTATTTAAAGCGAGTACTAAGTGGGAAATTTAGTCATAGTCAAAAGAAACTCCAACGTTGGAGAGGCAGTAGGAACATAAAGGCAGATTAAAAGGAAAGAAAAAGAGTAAAAAATCTGTGATGGGAGTAGAGGGAGAAGAGGCACAAAAAAATACCATCATTTATAGATCACATTTATCAAGCAAATTGCTCTTTCACCACTTTCTTCTTTGTAAAGAGGTGATGGGGGTACAAAGAGAAAAAAATTAAGACCATAGGTTTGGAAGGACATTCTCGACTATGAATATGAATAGGATGAACTTATCCCCAAAATGTAAGAAAACAAAACTGATTTAGAAAGCTAAGTCCTAGAGTATGCCATTCACAAGAAATATATTTGAAGCATAAAGACTAACAATATAGTTAAAATGAGGATGCAGTTAAAATGGAGCATAATCCTTTATATATCAGGTGAATTAAAAAAAACAACACTGGTAGTAATCATGATTCCAGACAAGAATAGAGTAAAAAACAAAAATGATTAAGAGATAAGCAAGAAAATTACACTATGTTTAAAAGTACTATTAAAATAAATAGAAACTGAAAAGAATAGTATCCAAACACTTAAAAAATACTTATAAAAGGCTAATCAAATTATAGGAAGAAATAGATAGTAAACTTGTACTAGAAAGGAGATCTCAGTATATCCTTATCAGACCTGGATAATCTAACAAAATGATAAAGAAGTAAGAAGCTAAAGACCAGAATACTGGAACAGAAGTTTAGAAAATTAAAGATGACAGAGTTCTTGCAATTACCAAATGAGTACAAAGAAGACTTCACATATTTCTCAGCCATTCAATGTACTTTTATAAAAATTAATCAGGTACCGAGAAATAAAAGTATCCCAAACAAATGAAGAAAGCAGAAATATTAAACAAATCCTTTATAGACCACAAGGTAATAAAAACATAAGCAATATGAGGTCTTTGAAAAAAGAATTAAAAATTAATTGTAGACTAAGTACATAATCGTCAAAAATTGTGAGTCATAAAAACAGAAAACAATTTCATCAAAGAAAATGACAAGTACATCAACACTTATGGGATGTAACTAAGATAGTACAAAGGGGAAAATTTACATCTCTAATCATTTTCATCAACAAAAGAACAAATTAATGAATTGGGCATACAACTAAAAAACTTAGAAAAACAATTAATCAGAAAACCCCAACAAAATCCTGAAGAAGAAATTCTGAACATCAAAGCAAAAAAAAAAAATCTAATCATTTGATAAATGATAGTAGATTTTTTTTAAAGGTAGAGAGGGGAAACTATTTGTCCAATCTTCTGGAAAAAACAATTTGAAAATACAGCCAAAAAGTCACTAAGCTGCCCATTCTCTTTGACCCTGTGATTCTACTGCAAGACTTTAATCCAAAGGAAGAAAAGAATGCACATGTATAAAAATATTTACAGTCCTTTTTATAGCAGTAAAGAGCTGGAAAAAAAGGGAATGCCTTATTGGGAAATAAATTATGGTATATGAATATAAAGGAAGATTATTGTATTAAAATAAATGAAAGAGAAAACCTTTCAAAGAAACTTGGAAAGATATGCATAAGTAGAGAGACTGTGAAGTGAACATAACAAGAAAAGTGATTTATATAATGACAACAACACTTTAAAAGTTAAAAAAAATAACTAATATTAAACAAATAACTTTAATGTCTTAAGAACTTAGGTCAATACAGTGACAAACCATGATTCCTAAAGACAAATTATGAAGCTGGTTATTCACTTCTTAACAAAAAGATGGGCAATGATCCAAAGATGAAGAATAAGACAATTTTGGACACAGTAATTATAAGATTTTGTTTTTCTTAACAGTAAATATTTTTTACAGGAGCTTTTCTTGTCCTTTTCTCAACCCAGGATGGGGGTGGAGGGGCAAAGGAAGACAAAGGGGAAATAGCCATTCTGTAACACATCCCCCCCCAAAAAAAGAAAGGGGTAAAAAGAGCAAGAAAATAAGGTCATTGAGGCATATTTTTCAAAAATACAACAGTAGAAAGAATTAGAGAAAACAGGACAACTTTAAAAGCGACAGTTTTGGGGTGGCTAGGTGCCACAGCAGATAGAGCACCAGCCCTGGAGTCAGGAGTCCCTGAGTTCAAATCCAACCTCAGACACTTAACCTAGCTGTGTGGCTTTGGGCAAGCCACATAACCTCATTGCCTTGCAAAAACCTAAAAATCAAAAAAAGCTAGTTTTCTACTTTAAAAAAATTAAGTTATGAATAGAAGAGACCTGAAGTTTCATTTACAATACTTTTTCAGTTCTACTACATAGAGGGCTAATGTCCATTTTTTTTTTTTGGTGTTTGTTAAATTGAGAATAAAAAAAATTAAATTAAAAGTTAAAACCTCCCAAAGTTCACAGAAATATACTGTTTTTGGAGGTCTTCAATTTTTATCAATCATTTCCAATTTATGTAACATAGCTTGTGATTCTCTTATCTATATCATTCACTCTTAACAAGATTGCAGTTTATATGGCCCCTGAATTTATAGCCTTTTCATCATAAGAATTGAAGAGAAGAAATAGAAGGTCTGGATTACAACTGGAAAATTGTGCAGAGCTTTTGGAAATCCATAACTGCCCTTTGGGTCATATACAATTTTTAAACTAAATTTTTTATTAAAAACATAATAATATGCAGTAACAATTATCTAAATTCTTTAATAACTATATCTTTAAATTAATTTCATTGTATAAAATATCACTTTTCAGTGATGCCCTTTAATATTCCCATCAAAATACTTTTCATTCAAAGAATAAAAATAATTTTAATAGTTGGCATTTAGTTCTAAGACTTGAAAAGTTCTTTAAAAATATTATCTCATTTTATACTAATAATGCAGGAAGGTAGGCGCTGTTATAACTTACAGAAGTTAAGTGATAGCATAGAGCTAGTAATTGTCCAAAGCCAGATTTGACCAAAGTTTTCCTGACTCCAGATCTAGCACTCTATACAACATCTTATATGTTTTCTAGTTAGTGTTTTCCTTTCTTCTGGTTCTGCTTTTTTTTTGCTTTGCATTCATGAAGATCTTTTTAAGTTTTTTTGCATTTTTCATCCTAACCAATCTTAATGGTATTACAATATTCCATTACATTAATATGAATAACTAAGTGCACAAAGCATAAGTACTTGCTCTGTGCAAAACATTCCTTTAATATGCTGCAATTTAAATTTTTTTTCCTTTGTTCGCCAGTAAGGTTGTTTCCATTGACTTTTTTTTTTGGTACAATCAATCAGAAAACTTCCATTATAAATCTTAAACAGAAAACTCTTTTTTCCCCCTTTTGATAATTCTTTTAGGGAATAAGTCCATCATTGAAATTACTGGGACAGTATTTTGGGATTATCTGCAATTGTGGTTCTTCTGAGACTGATTTTTATAATTTGCAGCCATATGTTATCAATGTGAAAATAATGATGTTAAAAAAGATAGGCTTTTGTGGCACTGAGCAGCTTGTGATCATGGAAAGAAAGGCCTGAACAATTTCCCCCATGCAATCTGTCTCACCATGCTCCTTATATTCAATTCTGGGCCTAGTTCATTGCACATCTGCAGAAGGTGTCCAAGATGTGTGTGTATAATAACCACACACACACACACACACACACACAATCCATTAGGCTAGCTAACTCACCTGGCTCTCTGTCTAGCTAACCAAAGGCCCAAAATGGGCAATATGAACTTTTTACATATATTTCACTTTTCCAGAAGTGAATGTCTAAATCTCCATCACTTAGTCCTATTCCTGGGGCAAAGTAAGTACTCAATAACTTATTCTTTCTTTCCTTCCTTTTGTCCTTGCTTCCTCTCTCCCTTTCTTTCCTTTTCTCCTTTATGACACTTACATTGAGGAGATATTATAGTTCTGTGGGACTTGATAGTAACATACTGTTAGCAAAGAGAACAATCATCCAAATAACAGGTACTAGCTTGCATGCAAAGTCTTTCTAGCTTCAAAGACAGTCTGAGTTTACAGAACGAGGTATAGGTCATATAGGAATGACTCAAGGTCACCTGGATGTTACACTGAGGTTTAAGAGCAAGAGTTTTTAAATTAATAATATACTAAAAAAAATGAAAGATAACAAATTCAGTTTCACTGTATTAATGTTATTGGAGTAAAAAGAGGACTATTTCCTTTTAGTATTGCTTGAATTGTATCACACGGTTATGTTTAAAATACCAGATATTTTAAGAATGTAATTAAAAAGAAGATGAGGCAAGTTCTCCCCATCCCTGGGAATAATTGAATGATGAATCATCAAATAAAATCTAGGGAGATATGTGATCCAGGTGACCACTAATCTAACAATTATTCAGTGAAGGTAGGACAGTCAGGGCTTTCTCTGCTCTATGAAGGATATAAAAAAATACAGAGTAATTTAGAGGACAATCTAAAAGGGAAAATAAGCTTTGAAAGAGGAATAGATAATAAAATATAATAGATAATAAGATTCTGGTTGTATTGTATAAATCATGTCATATTAAAAAGTTCTAGGGGAGGCTAGGTGGTGTGGATAGAGCACCCGCCCTAGAATCAGGAGTATCTGAGTTCAAATCAGACCTCAGACACTTAAGAATTACCTAGCTGTGTGGTCTTGGGCAAGCCACTTAACCCCATTGCCTTGCAGAAAAAAACAAAAAACAAAAACAAAACAAAACAACAAAAAAAGAAGTTTTAGGGACCAATTAGGTAGCACAGTGGATAGAGCATAGGAAGACCTGAGTTCAAATCCTGCCTCAGACACTTAATATTTACTAAGTTGTGTGACCTTGGGCAAGTCATTTAACCCTACTGTCATTCAAAAAATGAAAAACAAACAAAAAAGAAGAACTAAGTAAAAGAAACATCTGTCACTGAGACCACATGACTCCTAGAAATAATAGGTCAAGATGCTCTGAAGTCCAAGGTAGGAATCTTTGCAGTTGAAACTAACTAACCAGACTGTGTCATCCCCATTCAGGGATTTGGGAATACAGGGCATAAGGCCAGTTTGAGAGGTAGACTCATGGATTCATTCCCCATCATTTTATGGCAATGCAAACTTTGGAACCGATTCTCTTCTAGAACAGGAATTAATACCCCACCACTCATACTTATCATTCCAACACACCTTTCTAACACATCTCTCCAACATAAGTCATTGCCCTTATATATACTCCCCATAACCTTTAATATCTGCCAGGAATGAACAAATAAAGGATTTATTTGGTGACTAGCTTATCAACCAGAAACTGCCATAAACTTTGCATATGTACAAAACAATTATAATTGAATTCCAAGATGTGGCACTGTACAATCCTGTGATAGTTTCTTGATCATTATAGAAAGATTAGATTTTGTTTAGGGTAAGTTTGGTATTGTGCATGTGAACATAACATATTATATTTATATAACATATGACATAAACAATGTAACAGAATAATAGTATACTACAGCATACCAGCAGTAATATATATGTGTATGGGATAAAGTCTGAGATTTCTTTAGTAGAAAATTATAGATTAGAAATAGTTGACTTAACCCCATTGCCTTGTAAGAACTTAAAAAAAAAATAATAAAAAAAAAGAAATAGTTGAACTGTGTGTTATATCTCTTCTTCCCCTCTTCCCCTGACAAGCAACTTAATGTTACCTTGATTGAAATGTAAAGAGTAAACTGACCCTGTCTTAAATGGATTGAAGTCTAGATGTTTCTACATTCCTTGTCCTGGAGGGGGAGAACCTGTCTCTGTTTGAATTATATGCTTTTTCTTTAGATGAATTCCATGTCTAGACTGTGAAAAACACATTCCTCACTAATGAGGATGTGTCAGTGGGGGGGGGGGGGAATGGCATTAGGATAAATAGATTTTGGATTCCGTGCCTCACACACTGCTACTAAGCAAATATTTATTAGAATACCTATTACTTAATTGTACCAGAAAATAAAGGTTTTACTGTACCTGGTAATCAAGCATGCTGAAGCTTGGAAAAAACTGAAGAATTCGAGATTCAAAAAAATAGGGGAAAATCCAAAATAATGGTAGCTCCTTGTTATCATTATCTAAGAACAACAAGAGAACAAAACAAAATTGGACTTTAAAGAGCAAAATAGCCAAATCAATTAAATCAATTAAAAAACATTTATTAAGCATCTACTGTAAGACAAACACAGTACTAATTTCTAAAGTTCATTGTGGACAGACAGCTATGAAAACATCTAATTGTTCTTTGACCTTTATCCACAGTTCTATCATCAACTTGTAGAAAAGGTGCTTGAGGGATAAAGGGGATCAGTCAACCAGTAATCATAAAGATTTTTAATATGAACAGACTGTGTTATCAATTAGTGATCTTATGCTCAGATACAGTTGCAAAGAAGGTAGGAATAGGATCTTGGTATGATAGAGTTGCTCTTTATGAAAATAAAACAGATATATACGTTTTCACAATTCAAAAATTTACATTTAATTTTTAGAAAATAAATATTTGAAAGAAGTGATTTTTAACTATTTTTTGCAAGTTGTAGTTCCATCATGAAAAAAAAATATATATATATATAAATTTATGTGTTTCTGAGTTAATACTGAAAGAAATTCATGCAAAAAAGCACTGAAAAGTAAATTTTCTTCCAATAAAAATGTTTTTCTTTTAAATATGTGTCATCTTTTGATATCAACCAAAAAAGAGACATTTAAATTAACTTGCACACAGTATTATGGTTATTTTTCTTGAACAATGTATACAATTATAAAACAACCCATCTACATTTTAAAGTTAAAAACTTTACTTATGTTCGTTCTAAAACAAAAATTAGATTTTCAATCAACAACATTAAAAAAAAATCTCATGTAGGATTTCAAAGTATTTCACAAATATATTGCAGTTCTCATAAAAACATTTTAAAATGAGTGTGCTTTATGAAAACTTTACTCCAATCCCTCATCTTGGTATGAATGTCATCTTGAGCTACTGAAGAATATAACACTTTCACATAAATTATGGAAGTTTCTATCAGGTCAGATAAGTTTTAATTTTGGTCAGCAAAAGATTGATGATGATTTGTCCTTCATTCTCAAAGAAGACCATGATATCAGGAAGGAGATTCCATAATATGCACATAAATCAGATTTTAATGAGGGGGTGCTACGACTTAGTCTTATTTTCTCCTCTAGAGTCATCTGAGTCCAGTGGCCAGATATGGATCAGGACAACTGGAGGTGGTCCTGGATGCAAGGCAGTCAGGGTTAAAGTGATTTACCCAAGGTCACACAGCTAGTTAAGTATCAAATATCTGAGGCCGGATTTGAACTCCTATCATCCTAACTCCCAGGCCAGTTCTCTATCCACTGCACCAAGTAGCTGCCTTCAGCAAAAGATGATACATCTACTGTCTGAGGACCAGCCTAATTGGCTGCTCATATAGGCAAGTTGGTCACTTAGTTAAGCACTCTTTATCCATGAACCCATTAAATAAATAAAAATAAAAAAAATGAACTTCACTTTCATACACCTACCTTTGTCTTTCACAGTGATAGTTGGAATGGTGGAAAAGAGGGAAGAGAGTAATAAGAGTGATACAATACTTAATCTACAAACAACAGTGAATAATTTAAGTTGCAAAAATGACATCTTCATCCAATGACTAGTTAAGATTACTGAAACTGAACTACATAACTATTGATGTTCTCACTATAAAGGAAACCAAAGGACATAAATGAAGTTGTAGCTACACCTCTCTTCCAAAGAACTTTAATTCTGTCAATGGCATCATCATCTTTACATTCTCAGAATAATATGCAGCCTCAAAGCTATCTTACCCTGATCATTCTCTGATCAGTAGTCAGATCTTGTGAATTCTACTTCACAGGGGAAGGAGGAAAGGCAAGAGATAACATCAGTGTTTTCATCCTGGGAGTCAAGGTGAATTGATGGTACCACTGATAAAAATTACTATTAGTTAGAGAAAGTAAGGATAATGAGCTAAATTCAAGTCATGTAGAATTTGAAATATCAATGGGATATTCAGGTTAGATAGGTAAGTAGATAGAGGAGATAGATGGATAGATAACATATATATATAGCCAATTGGAAACATGGGTCTGTAAAGTGGGAAAGAAGTCAAAAATACAGATCTAGAATTGTGAGTCATTTGCACTGAGATAACAGATGCAGTTTGGGGGAGTTGTCAAAGAGAAGACACAGAACAAGAAAAATCTTGAAGCCAGAGAATTAGAACTCTGTAAAAGAAATAAGCCTTCAGATAGGTGGGGAAAAAACTTAGGAAACATTTCTCTAAAGCAAAGAATATCCAGTAGGAAGTAATCAAAAGGGTCAAATGCTGTAGAAAGGCCAAGAAGGATGAGGAATGAAAAAAAGGCTTTCAGATTTGGTGATCAAGCAGTCTCCGATGACTTTTTAAAGAACAGATGAGGGGCGGCTAGGTGGCACAGTGGATAAAGCACTGGCCCTGGAGCCAGGAGTACCTGGGTTCAAATCTGATCTCAGACACTTAAGAATTACCTAGCTGTGTGGCCTTGGACAAGCCACTTAACCCCATTGCCTTGCAAAAAAAAAAAAAAAAAAAAGAACAGATGAAAAGAAAAGTCAAGTTATAAGGAACTAAAGATTTAGAATGAATGGTAAGGAGTCCAAGATATCAAAGAAGTAGAGAAAAAACATTTGTGAAAATATATGCCTGCTACATCAAGGTCCTAGAAGATATAGAAAGGGATATATGATGGACAAAGGCACAGGTAAATTAGTCTGTGAAAGCCAATGAGTTTCTTTGCCTGGCTATCTACAGGTCTCTAATAATTTGACAGTCATGTTAAGGCTCCTAAGGTAACTCCTCTACACAGAAAAAAAAATTCCACAAGTAGTTTTCAAATAAGATTAGGAAAACACTTTTTTTTCAAGTGATTATGGGTCTCATCCAGGCAGAGGGGGACATAGTGAAGAGAGGTAACCCCAAAACTAAGGTTCATGTTCTGCTTCTGACACTAGGGCTTTGTGACCTTAGGCAAATCAATTAAAAACACTCAAGTGCTCTAGGCAATTCTAAGAAAAGTAAGAAAAGAATGAACTAAGAAGAACTGGAGAAATTGTATAGTGCTTTTAATAAAGCTAAGTTTCTCTCTGAAACAAAGGCCCATTTTAAAACAAAAATATTCTTCCAATGATCCTGCATGATACTTCCATAGAGGTGAAGCCGACGATCCTCCCACAGGGCAATGGAGATAGACGAGTCAAAATGAATCAGTCGAATAGTCAGTATTAAGACATAATATGGAAATTTGTGCAATAAAAGTAGTGCAAAGGATGACACCAAGAAATGAGTAATTGGAAAAGAAATGTATGTAGAGAAAATGAATAACTGGTGGTCAGTCCACACACTCTACTGGCATGCACACAATGTTGAGAGAGTTGGAAGGGCGTCAGCATGTTCAGTGAAGCTCTGACAGCAAATGTACAGGAGTCATGGACATGAGTCAAACAGAATCAAAAAGCTTGGCTGCGTTGGCACTGGAGAAAGTATTGACACATGCTGATGAGATCACAGAACACTAAATTAGCACAGAACAGACAAATATAAAATATTTCCGTGACAAGTTGACATTTCAGAAAAGCATTTTAAGAGGATAAGAAGTTAAGAAATGATTCATAGTTTGTCAAAGTCATTTCACTGGGCTAAGCTTATCTTTATGGAAGTAGATATTATTCAGCATTTAGGTATAAATTACATACCTGGGCTTTGTCCCTCTTTCCACATTTCCATAAACTTCTTGAAGGTAACAGTCAGTGGTTCTACCAAGCCTCCAAATGGAGGATCTGTCACCAAAATGAGGCCCAAGTCTTTGTCTTCTTGTAAGAATTTTCTGCAACTTTCAAGAGCAGCCTACAAAAGATACAAGTTCATTTTAAAAATCAATATTGCAAATGAATACCTAATCTGACTTGGACAAGTGCGTGTGCCTAGAATAAATTTCAGTTACTTTGTCTTCAAAATAAATACCCACACTGACATCTCAGCACGCTTCACTACTATCCTCAAGGCAAAAAAGATTCTTATTCAGTCTCCATATGGTACAGTCTTTAACTTCGCTTGACAAACAGGTATTTTGTTTTTGTATATTTAAAGGAAATTCCAACAGTTGAATATTCTAGCACCATAACTGTCAGAAAGCACATTTCAAGCAATAATATTCAAAAGTTAAATTTATTATTCAGACAGAATACTCAAAACATCATTTCCTTACTAGTCCATCTATCACCATAATTTCAGTTTAACATCTATAACTAGCATCTATTTTGCCAAACACACTATAGAACCTGCTCCTTTTCAAGTGTTTTCTTTTATAATATTTAGGACCTTTTAAAATCAACATCCATTATAAGCATCTTAACACATATACAAAATACATAATCTACAAAATTTCCCTATCCACTAAATTGTCCCAGAAACAGTTATATCATTTTCTGAACGTGTTACCTAGATGACCTCTTGATGTCTCTATGATGTGTGTGTATTTCTAGACTATTTACAGCACATTTCAAGAAGCTTTCTATAAGGGTTGAGTTATACTTTAAGGAAAGAAAATAATAATAGGTTTTAGGATTTACTATCTTGTATATTTTCTCTATGATAAAATATATTTCTCTATGCACTGTTCTACATTTGATTCTATAAAGAAAAACACTTGAGAGACTTTTAAAAACTTCAATACCTGTCCTTTTTTCCCTTTAGAACAGTATTTATAAACTTCCAAATGGAACTCCTGTAACACAAATGGTTAATTTATTCATTCATTCATTCACGAAGAAGGTTAATCACCATTCAGTTCAGTTAAATCATTTCTTCTGCTTGACTTCTTATATGAAAGATTAGGGACAAATAACACTACTGAAATCTTTTCAAATTCCACATTCAATTCAACAAATATTTTTAAGCACCCACTTTGTGCAAAACACTATAATTAAGCACTGATGATAGAAAGACAAAAATGAAAGGGTCCATGTTCTATTCAGGAGATAGGATGAACACAAAAGTGAATAAATATTAGAACTGGAAGGGATAAAGAACACTGATCAGTTGTTAATGAGAGGCCAGGAAGGAGTCCTCAAGGAGTAACACCTGAGCTGATTCTTCAAGGAATCTAAGAATTCTAAGAGTCTATGGTGAGGAAAGAGCTCATTCTACAAGAGAAGATAAACTGTGCAAAGCCATAGAGAGAGAGAAGAGGAACACTAGTTTGGGAAATAGTTGGTCAATCTGGTTCAAAAGTACAGTGCATGAAGGAAGATAATATGAAGTAAAGGTGAATACAAGTCAGAGAGTACGAGGGATTGAAAAATCATACTGAAAAGTCTGTAAAGTTGAAGTATTGAAATAATGAGTATATTCTAAGCAGATGAGAGACATGGTCAGACCTAAGCTTTAGAAATAGTCATTTGCCATTTTTATGAAAGATAGGTTGGAGAGAGAAAAAGACTGGAATCAGGGAGACAAATTAATAAGCTATCATAATAGTTTAGGTGGGAGTTGATAAGGACATAAACTTGTGTGATGAGTCTATAACTTAGAGAATAACCCAGATGCAAGAGATAGATGTAGTGGCAAAATTGACAAGAACTGACAGATGACAATAAGGCAGAGTAAGAAGAGTGAAAGGTCAAAGGCAACTTCAATGGTTGTAAAACTGAGTTAGTGGAAGGATGATAGCTTCTGCAATAGAAATAGGGAATTTTGAAAATGGAATTATTTCACAAGGAAAATAATGAATTCTGATTTGGATGTGCTGAAATAAAATTGGGTCACCTAGGTGATGTTCTGTAGAAAGATAAAGATATAGAAATGGAATTTAGAAGAGCAACTAGCTCTACAGATATTCATTTGGGAGTCAGTCTGAGTCCAAGAGAGATGATATTACCCTGGAAGAAAGGATAAGAAGAGAAGAGGTTAAGGTCAGAGCCTTGAGGGAAATCAATGCTTTGGGAAAAGAAGCTGGATAATGAGCCCTCAAAGGAGACAGAGGAGAAAAAGCAAGTCAGAAAAGAGTCACAAAAGCCAAGGAAAGAGAAAACACCCTGGAGAAAGAATGGTTGCCTGTGTTAAAAACTATATATGGGGGGCGGCTAGGTGGCGCAGTGGATAGAGCACCAGCCTTGAAGTCAGGAGTACTTGGGTTCAAATCCGACCTCAGACACTTAATAATTACCTAGCCATGTGGCCTTGGGCAAGCCACTTAACCCATTGCCTTGAAAAATCTAAAAAAAAAAAAAACTATATGGGGGGGGCAGCTATGTAGAGAAGTAAATGGAGCACTAGTCCTGGAGTCAGGAGGATCTGAGTTCAAATCTATCTCAGACACTTAATACTTACTTAGCTTATGACCTTGGGTAAGTGACTTAACTCCACCTCCTAGCAAAAATCCAAAAATCTAAAAGACAAAAAAACTAAAGTAGAGGATAAGAAGGCTGAGGTCTGAGAAAAAAAAAACATTAAATTTAGAAGCTGATAACCTTGGAGAAAGCAGTTTCAGTAAAGTGATAGGGTCAGAAAACAGTTCACAACAGTTTTAGAAGCAAGTAGGGGGGAAAAAGTAAGCAGGAATTGAGGGAATAAAGGCAACAAATACAGATAAATTTTTCTAGAAGTTGAGCTATGAAAGGGAAGAGAGAGATATAGGATGATGAAATGAGAGGATGGCAAACCAAGGTATGTATAGGGAAGATTTTTAACAAATCTGTAGTCAGCAAGGAATAGTTGAGAAAAATTAGAGAAAGGCATCAAATGTTCAATTGGAAAGGGCCCAGAAGGGACGAAAAGGGATGGGGTCAATGGTACAACCATAATCCTGTCAAGGTAAAAAATGACCTCTTGCTCAGAGATTGTAATAAAGAAGTATAGCAGGGAGATGAAAAAAAAGAGATAATGGCAGATGGCCTTGATTTCTCTCAGGAAATTAGGAAATGAGGTTCTCTCCTAAGAGGAAATAGGATGGTATTGATGTAGATGGCTTAAGGAAAAAAAGGAAGATTTGGAAGAGTTGTTGAAAGAAGTGTGAGGACAAATCAAACAGAAAAAACAAAAGGATTATTGAATATCAGTGAGTGCTCAACAAAGATGGGAAATCATAAATTTGTAGTCAACCAAGTTGGTATATTTGTGAGACGTTCATGAGTAGTTTTCAGTAATGCTTAAGTAGAAGACAGTGGCAGAAAATCCAGTGTTGGGATTTAGAAACTTGTTAAAGAAGATGTCAAAGACATGATCTGTAAATAGCAGGAAGGAGTAAAAAAAGATGCCTACTCCTCCTCTTGGCCTACGTACCTATTCTCCAGTCACCATCCTCATGTCACCCATTCCCACCAGAACCCTGACCTTAAGATTTCAGACTCGGATAGGGGTCAATGCCCATCAGTCCCAATCACTGATACTGTACCCCTTTATATGTTGCTTTCTGCCATTAAACTCCTTGAGAGCAGGAACTTATTACTTGTCATTGTAGCACTGGCACAAGGTGTTTAATAAATGTTCTATCAACATAATCTAGTGTCTTGGAGGAGGAGGAGGAGGAGGAGGAGGAGGATGTTTATCCTTCATTCTTGAAGAAGATCATAACATCAGGGGGAATGATGTCATGACAAGCACATGAATTAGATTTGAGTGAGGGAGAGCTGTGCCTCACTTTCTCCTCCAGAGTCATCTAGGTTCAGTGGCCAGATATGAATCAAGACAATCAAGGTTAAGTGATTTGCCCAAGGTCACACAGCTAGTAAGTGTCAAGTGCCTGAGGCTGGATTTAAACTCCTGTCCTCCTGACTCCAAGGCTAGTGTTCTAGCCACTGCCCCATTTGGCTGTACTAGTATCTTGGAAGTCTTTGAAAAGGAAGATTGACTACTGGAGTGTCAGCCAGGATGCAATGGCTTCCAAAGGAATGGTTAAAAAATAAATCACATTTCATCAAGAAAATAATTTATTATTATTTTTAATATTTTATTTTTCCCAGTCACATGTAAAAACCATTTTTAACCTTTCTTTTTTGCAATTTTGAGTTCCAAATTCTTTCCCAACCTCCCTTCCCTCCCTCATCATTAAGAGGGGCAAGCAATTTAATAAAGATTATACATATACAGTTATGTGAAACATATTTCCATATTACTTATGCTGTGAAAGAAAAAATTATTTTTTAACGATAGGCTCAAGGTCAATTGGAATATAATTATTGAACATCTATACAAAACAAGTGCTCATAAACAAAAGTTACTCTTTAACACTGCAGCTAGACCCTCTGAATTCCTCCCTTCATCCTTGGCTATTGGTTTTTAGTATTTTTTAAACAACCACAGTCATCACCAGCTGAGTTTTCTATGCCTTCCTCCATGCAGTGGCAATAGCTATTCAACAACAAATTTATTATCGAAAGGCTGCTCCTAACATAGGAGGGTCTAATGCCATTTTTTTCTTCTAGTGAAGATAAAATGAAATCAGTTGATCTCAGAAGTTCACTTAAATAACTACATCTGCAATAAAAAATTAAGAGATAAAAGACTTCCTAGCAAAAACTGATTAGGGGCAGTAGATAGAGCACTGGCCCTGGAGTCAGGAGAATCTGAGTTCAAATCCAGCCTCTGACACTTAATAATTAACCTAGCTGTGTGACCTTAGGCAAGTCACTTAACACCATTGTATTGCAAAAAAAAAAAAACCCCAAAAACTGATCAAATTAGCATATACCCATTTTCTTGTAGTCTATTTTTGGGTGTTCAAACTTAATTTTATTTATATTTTGTCCCTAATGTTCAAACTTAAAAGGTAAACAATAAAATAGATGTTGGAAACGTGTCTAACAAACTTTTTTTTTTATTATTTTTAATAATTCTATCATTCAGATTCACTCCATGAAACTGATTAAGGCAAAGGTACATATGAAAGGAAGAGTTCACAGTAATATCCAGAGAGGACCAAAGGGCATTATTATGTAAGTGCTGAGTATACAAAAACAAAAGTAAGGCCACCTCAGCTCTAGAAAAGAGGGGAGAAAAATAACAGGTATATAGATAAGGAAAGACAAGATATATAGGAACAAAAACAAAAACAAAATGAAGGGTGGTGAGAGGGTTGGGGAGGAGAGGGAGAGGATGAATGACTTAATAAAGAGGGTAAATTAGGAAGATTATAGAAGAAAGTGACACTTGAACTGAGCCCAGAAGAAAATAAGGGTTTCAAGGGACAGAAGTGAGGAGGAAGGGCATTCCAAGTAGGGGAGGACAGATTTTTGCAAAGATATGAAGGTGAAAGGAAGTAAAATGTTGCATACAGGGAACAGAGGATAGAGTAGAGTACATGAGGGGAAGAAGTGTGTAATCACTGGGAGTTAGTCTGGAGTAGATTACTGAAGGGCTTTAAATGCCAAACAAGAGTTAGCGCTTAATCCTAAAGGCAATGGGAAATCACTGATGTCCCTAGGGCAGAGAAGTGATGTGGTAGTTCTGTGCTCTTAACCAGACTATCCAACTGGCACCCAAGGGGTAATGGATTGGAGAGCAAAGAGGCTGGAGGCAGGCAGACCAATTAAAGTTGCAGGAAGAGAACAAGTGATAAACTAGGATGGTTCTGGTATGCGAGGAAAGGAAGAGGAGGATTCAGGGACATTAAGGTGGTCAGAATAAAAAAGACAAGAGGTAAAAGAGAGTGAAAAGCTGAGGATGACTTGGTTGCAAACCTGGGAAACTAGATGAATAATGGTGCTCTCAGTGGAAGTGGTGAAGTGAGGAGGAACAAGAGATTAGAGACAAAGACCATGAGTTCTGCTTTTGGACATCAATTTAAGATATTTATGAAACAGCCAATTGGACATAGCAGGACAGAGAGGAACAGACAACCAAAAAAAAAGAGCATAATACAGCCTTCCTGGAGAGAAAGAGACAAGCCACAGTCTGTAGTGTTATACACACACCCACACAGATTACTATATCCAGGGGGTCACAAAAGTATTAGTACAGCCAAAAATATATGTAGGTGTGCTCTCTGTGTTCGTGTCTATATATGGATGTGTGTACCCCCCCCACACACACACACAAACACACACAGAGGTTCTGCTTGTTTAATCTATATACATACACACACACACACACACACACACACATATACACGTATATGGTGTCTATATAGAGAAAAAGAGAAATATGCATACATTCACATACATAGGAAACAACAGTTTTAGGAACAATGAAAGAAGTTGACCTTTGCTCATGGGTAAAGACCTAAGTGGAGAGGACCCATAAAAGAAGGAAAGCACTATTAAGTTACATAAATATGCCTACCTTATACATCAAGAGAGAAAGATATGGTATAATTGGAAATAAAAGTTAATGTAAACAGCCCTCATCTAAGGGATTCCTCTCTTGATTTAAATTTCATACAGAAGGGTATGGTGAAAACAACATTAGGTGGTGAGTCAAAGGATGATCTGAACTTCGACTAATGCTTCTTGTGTGAACTTTGACTCTGACACTCTTGTGTGACTTAAGTACATCCACTAAGGAGAGGAGGAATTGTAGAACAATGGGAAAAGCACAAGTTCTAGAGTCAAAGAGGAGTTGGGTTCAAATCCTGCTCTGACACATGGTACCTCTGTGGCTTGGAGTGAGCCCTTTATCTTCCTTCAGTTTCCTCATCTATAAAAAGGAGAGGGTGGGGGGCAGCTGGCTGGCACAGTGGATAGAGCACCGACCCTGGGGTCAGGAGTACCTGGGTTCAAATCCGGTCTCAGACACTTAATAATTACCTATCTGTGTGGCCTTGGGCAAGCCACTTAACCCTGTTTGCCTTGCAAAAAAAAAAAAACACCCTAAAATAAATAAATAAATAAAATAAAAGGAGAGGGTGGACTCAAAGGCTTCCGTGGTCCCTTCTAGTTCTGAATGCCAGTCTGAAGTACACTCCAGTTGTCTGTCAGCCTCCCTCCCTCTTCCTATCATGTGCCTCAGGGACCTAGACAAGCCCTTGCTTCTACTCAACACCACTCTACTTCAGGTTTATTTATTAATAAGTAAGCATCAAAGATGAAATAAAAATAGCCAAGTATTCTCTAAAAGAAGATTTGAGGTAAAATAAGGGATTTTAGAATATGACAGAATCTAGAAATAGAAGGTTGTGTAATCTATTAGTCCTAGGAAGTCATTAAAATATCAAAGATTTATTCATAATTTGTTCATCAAATATAGGAATATTAAAACTCAAGGTGAAGTGAGCTACCCCTCAAAGTTTAAAAAAGGTTACAGCATAAAGTAAGCTCTACATTATATGATAAATAATAAAAGCAACTGGATTCCCCCAAGAGGATATGTTAATTGAAAATACTGAAAATCAAGAAGATTTTAGGGAAATTAATATTTGACAGCCATAAAAAGTTTGATGCAGAACAGGACAGCATGAAATTTGAGGTGGACAGAACCTCAGGAAAAGAGGGCTCATAATTTAACATGATCATTTTACTGAGGTGACATCTGAAGACCTGAGAAGTTCAGGGAATTATACACAAAAAACCAACAGCAGAATTCAAATGCTACAGAATTTTTTGACAATGAATATCAACTGTTTCAATAAATGTCTCCCTTCTGAAAGGTAATGGTTAAGAATTATCCAGTTATCCCTACGGAGATTAAATTTGTGGATTATCTATAGTGTATGCCTATCCAACTCCTAGGGATGAGCATTAGAAATCATAGAGTCTGAGGTGTTAGAAAACTGAATGTTTTTCTACAATAGACTCAAGAGAAAATATTTATTTATTTTTTATAATTCACTATTTATATCATCTGAATCTCAAATAGCTTTGTCAAATTCTGATAGAGATTTAAAAAAAATAATAAGAGGCACCATTGCATTCAATTTATTTTTCAATAAAATTTAGTTATTAAATTTATAATCATTCAAATTAAAATTTAATATAATTTAATAATTAAGGGGAAATACAATACATAGCTGTGTATTTTTGTGAAAATGCAACCTCTTCAAGGTAAAGGTCTAGCTTATATCTTGTTCATACAGCAACTTCAGGGAAGGAAAAAACCATAGATCTACAGTTTTTTTAAAAGGTCAATTTGGATCAATGTACAACATGGAAACAAAGTAAAGACTGACAAATTGCTTTCTGTGGGGGGGCTGGGGGAAGGGAAGTAAGATGGGGGAAAATTGTAAAACTCAAATAAAATCTTTAATAAAAAAATAAAAGTAGGAATAAAGTAAAAAAAAGGTAAATGTTGCTATAAATGGTTACATGAAGTAGCTTTAAAATCTCACCGTTGGGTGGTAAACATAAACATTCAGGCTGTCCCCCCTCCCCATTTTCAACTGGGAGGTGAAAAAAAAACCCTTTAATTTTGCTATTCTGAAAAGGGTGTGAATCTTATTTTGTAGTGTCAATGACAACCCTTTTTAGGGAAAATTTCCCTAGAAAGCTTTTTTTGTTTGTTAAACTCTAGTTTTAATTAGCTAGTTGATAATGTAAACCAAAACATTCTATTCTCTCTGTATTTGGGTTAAAAAGCTTTATTTTATTAAGTTACCAAACACTATGCTGAACTTACAAGAAAAAAATTATCACAGTTCTTACCTTTCCATCAAAGAAATGATGATTAAACATGTTGTAATGGCAGAAGCTCTCTTCTGTATAAAATTGTGAATACCTACAAAATCATTTTTGGTAGGTTATTTGGATAATGACAAATATTTTAGAGCAAACATTTTCAAACAATAAATTTAAAGGATTTTTGAAAAGTATTTTCAATATCAAATGCATTTGACTGGATTCAATTAATCACTACTATTCTTTCTTCTGAGGAAATCAAAGCATTTTCCAAATATCAAACTAACTTTCATAATAACTAGAGATGGAAAATATCATGTCATTATATCCTTCTGTTCAAGTATTCTTATATACATACATACATACAGAAAAAGTCCAATTTAGCCAAGTGAGAGAAGTCTGGGGCAAAGCTAAAGAATAACTGAGTATGAATCACAAATAATCCATCTTCCTGGTATTTAAAAAATTATCTGTTCTATTCAATACACAAATTAAAGTCAAGGTATGATAGTGTATAAAAATGGAACTTTTTAAAATATATATATTTAGCAACTTTAGAAATACTGTACCACCACATTTGATTAGTATCAGTTGTTAGATTCACTTGTGATTAACAATGAAAAAATAAATATTTAACACAAACATTTTTATTGTCCAATATTAATCAGCTCAGCATTATATTTACTGGCTATCCACATAAAAAAGTTGTTATATGATATGTTCATACAATCAATATCTAGAAAGGGTAATATATTTTCTAGCTTTTTGGATTATTTTGTTTTCTAACAAAAGCCCTAATGTATTTAAAAGAATAATTAGTAGATCTTTTTTTAGAAAAGAAGAACTATTTAACATTCCCTTCATTACTATTAAACAAAGAATAAAACAGCATGATATACTCTCATCGAAGTTATCAGGTTCCAATAAAAGAGGAATTCCCTACAGAATAGTTAAGTTACAACTTATAGAAGACACTTGAGTATAGCACATTACTGGGTCTCCTTAAAAGAAATCAATCTAATAAGTCAAATAGAAAAAATTAAAAGGATAAAATATGATACAATATATAATTAGATGGTTGGTTCACTAAATTAGTCCATTAAAAAAAGAAATACAGCTGAGCACTGCACATGGACAAAATTAAAAAGGAGCTGGAGAATGGCCTAGATTGAATTTGTGACGTTGAGCAAGGTAATGATCCTAAGATTCTTTTGAGCACAAAGTTTCATTTTTTTTTAACATAAACATTCTTCCACAAATGACAATGATGTTGATGTGACTGTAGATCAAGGAATGCTACAATCCTCAAAGAATTAATCTGCAGATGACTCAAAGAATAAGAGAGAAATGGATAGTGAATTTGTGCTCAAAACATGTTTCAAAGCATGACCTACACTCAAGAAGTGTCATATGGAAAAAAAATCTGGGAAATGGATTATCAAAAAAGAAAGTGGACACAAGGCAAAAGCAAGTGATGATATCTGGTAAAAGGAGGACATTTTCACCTTCTGATGGACAACTGGTTGTTTCAGTGGGACCTATGAAATGTAAAAAGACTTAGAACATGTTGGATAGAAACTTGGGTTAATTATATATAGAGAAACATGGACAAGAACCACCAAAGATGAGATGACACAAAAGACTTGCTGTATGCACTACTAGAGAAACTAAGCATGTAGATGGACTAATCATACTGATGAAATCAATTTAATCAGATGCACTGAAATTTTAAAGAATAAATCGTTTACTTTATTCAGTTACCTTAAGCTGAACATGTTAACTGTTTCCCCTGGAAAAGAATCAAGATAGAATACTTCAGGTACTTTCACTGAATGTTTTGAAAATTTTGAAAAAAAAACTACTATTTCAAGTTTTTCTAATCTATCTCTGACATGGCTGTTAAAGAGATTTTTCTTTTTCTTTTTTTTATATGCCATTTAAAATATTGTATTTTTCCCAATTACATGAAAAAACAATATTTAGCATACATTTTTTAAAATTTTGAGTTCCAAATTCTCTCCCTCACTCTCTGAGAGGGCAAGCAGTTTGATATGATATCTATATATATATAGTTTTATATATTTTATATATATATATGAAGTCATGCAAAACATACTCCCATATTAGTCAGATTGTGAAAAAAATAGACAAAAAAGAAGAAGAAAATAGTACGATTCAATCTGCATTCGGATTCCATCAGTTTGTGTGTGTGTGTGTGTGTGTGTGTGTGTGTGTGTGTGTGTAGGCAGTATTTTTTTTTTTTTAGGTTTTTACAAGGCAAATAGGGTTAAGTGGCTTGCCCAAGGCCACACAGCTAGGTAATTATTAAGTGTCTGAGACCGGATTTGAACCCAGGTACTCCTGACTCCAGGGCCGGTGCTTTATCCACTTACACCACCTAGTCTCCCAGGCAGACAGTATTTTTATCATAAGTCCTTCAAAACTGTCTTGGATCTTTATATTGCTAAGAATAGCTAAGTCAGTCATGTATAATCATTGTACAATATTGGTGTTACCTGTGTAAATTCTCCTGGTTCTACTCACTTTACTTGGCATTGGTTTAAGTATAAGTCTTTCTAGGTTTTTTCTGAAAACACGGCTCATCCTTTTTTACTGCACAATAATATTTCATCAAAATTTGATACTATGCCTTGTTCAGTCATTCCCCAACTGATGGGCATTTCCTCAATTTCCAATTCTTCTGACACCACAAAAAGAGCTGCTATAAATAGTTTTAAACAGGTAGGGTGTTTTTCCTTTTTTTTTAAATCTCTTTGCAACAGAGACCTAGTAGTAGTATTGCTCAGTCAAAGGATATGCACACTATTTGAGCAAATTGCTTTCATGAATGGTTGGATCAGTTCACAATTAAACCAACAGTACATTAGTATGCCAGTTTTCCCATATCCCCTTCAACATTTGGCATTTTCCTTTCTTTGTCATATCAGCCAAACTGATAGGTATGAGGTATCATCTCAGAGTTGTTTTAATTTGTATTTCTTTAATCAAAAGTGATTTAAAGTATTTTTCCATATGGCTACAGATAGCTTAGGTTTTTATCATCTGAAATAAAACTGCTATCCTTTAATTATTAATTAATGGGGGACATATATATTCTTAAAAATTTGGATTAGTTTTCTATATGTGTAAGAAATAAGGCTTTATCAAAAAAAGTTTGATTGCAATTTCCAGACCCCACCCCACCCCAGTTTTCTGCTTTCTTTCTAATATTGGCGATGTTGGTTTTGTGTGAACAAAATCTTTTTTATTTAAAGTAATCAAAATGATACGTTTCACATTCCGCTATGCTCCTTATCTAAAAAATAATTTTTCTTAAGAATAAAACTAAATATGTCACTCCCCTCACTCAACTGAACCCAATAATTCTCAATTTGATTCTAGATTCCTCTGATATTTAAAGTTCTTCACAACTTGGCCCCAACCCACCTTTCCAGACTTAGAAGCCAATCTCCTTTCTTTTGTTTCTTATACAGCATACAGTGCTGTTTGTGGCACATGATAATTGCTTCCTGACCTGACTGTGCTCTCTTCCAATTGCCCATTTATCTGTTCCTTGCACCAGGCTTCAGTCTCCTATTTCTAAGCCTTTGCAATGGTGATCCATATGCCTTGAATGCCCTTCTTCCTCTCTTTCACCTTTGTATCCCTACAGAATCCTCCAGTATTACCTCCCAGACAATGTGCTTCCTGATTCCTCAACTTGTAACTGACCTACCTATCTTGTATTTATTTTGCCTTGATTCTGTCTGGTATCTCCCAGATAAAATGTCTGCTTGACAGCAGATAGTGTTTCATTTTTAAACCTTTATTCCCAGGTATTCACAACATAGAGCATCATGTAGAGTTCAACAAATACTTGTTGATTGATTGATTTTTGTTTAGTAACTTAATTCCTATAGCAACTTCTTAACATGAACTTTACAGTTTTAATAATTTAATTTTTCTAGGCACAAAAAATATCTTATTACAAGGCCTAACAGTGCAGTGAAGATGATCATGAGTTCTCAAAGTTTCTGCCACTAAAGCACAAACTCAGACAAGTTCTATCAAGTTGAAAATGCTTCGAGTAGAGTTGAGACAGCATTTGAGTTCCCAGACTATTCATCATTAGTGGGTTAGCCATAATATGGCAAATGTCCTTCAAGTTTATTTAAGAGTTCCATTTCTTCCCTTGCCAACTTCGATTTCCAGCAATGGTAGAAGAGAAACAGCAAAAGAGGGGGAAGGAAGTGGCAGGGGGGAGTGGTTGTTCAAAGAATCAAACAGTTTTTTTCATTGTTTAATAAACATTCATTGAACTCTTGTAACTTGAAATGTGATACCTTTGTTTAACAACCAAAGAGGTGACTAAACTACTTCTCTATCGACATTTTCTCTATTAATAAAGTCAGAAGCTACATTTAGACAAAAATATAGTTTGCAAATTCTCAATGAAGAGGCAAATAGAGGATCTGACTCATCAAGCATCAAAAGGCATCATTTCATGAGACACTTAACCATCTCACCTTACAATATCCATTATTGGGCATAGGACGTAAGACTTCTATGAAGACAACTGCAACTTATGAGCTATCACCTGTTTCAAAGGATGAAGAAATTCTATGAAGAACCTGACAAGAACCCTCAAACCAAGTTACCAAAGACTGTGATACTTGGTCACATTGAGGTGAATGAAGGTGGACATAGAAAGATAGCAAAAAATTTGTTCAGAATTATGAAATAAAGACCAAAAGTTTGGAAGTCTCACAGCTATGTATCATGAACACTTCTCTAAAGGAGAGGAAGAAGATACCTTGTGAAAAAAAAATCAAAATATTATTTTAAAAAAATGGGGCAAAAGCCAAAGAAAGTCACAAGGCAACCAAGGCAAATATTAGAGGTAGAAAATTATGAGTAATATTTCCTTGTAGAACAATAAAAAACAAGGAAGGGAAAAATAAGGTTACAGAAAAGTTGACATAATACTCAATTAAATCAGAGCCTAGAAGATTGGTAAATTAAATTGAAAGGACAACAAATTGATATAAAAACAAAACAGATCTTTCAGTATTTCTGTAGCAATTTTACCTTCAATGGCAGATGGACTATCTTATTTGATCTCTAACGCTTCAGTCATATATGTCACATATAGTATATATGTGGTGTGTGTATGTGTGTGTATATATATATATATATAGAGAGAGAGTCAAATATATGTTTCATGAAGAAATAAAAATGGCAACTAAAAAGATAAAATAGGAAAGGCAATTTGTCTAAATAAAACAGAATAAATTTACACAAAAGGTAATAATTTTGAGAGCATCAGGGAAACAATTTTTTTCGCTATCTCAAAGGAGAAGATACTAAATGACTGAGATAACATTTTTTCAAAAATGATCAAGAGGATATCAACAATTAATAATTCATGTCTGCTTTCATTACTACATGATATTTATGAGCATGATTTTGACTAGAAAGGAGATGAGTTGATCATTCAGTGATTCTGATGGACAACTCAAGCCTGACACTGATACTCATGTATTGTTAAAAGGCCTTTAAAGGTCTTAAAAGAAAGACTTTAGTGGTCTGGGGAAAACCTAAACAAAAGATTCATGAGAGGATAGGGGAAGAAATACATAGAACAAAAAGGTATGCATGGGTTGTGAAATGAACCACTGTAAAGAACATCCAAAAATATAAGGTAACAGCATTTTTGAAGTATTGAAGGAATTTAAAAAATTTTTTTAAATTCTAAATAGTTTAAGTTCAACTTTTCCCCCCTCAAATTTGTGGGGGAAAAAAAAAGTTTTAGGAATGGAAACCAGAAAGAGGAATTTCAGTATGGAAATTCATTTTAGCTACTTGAATCTTACAGTTGCCTGGGCACTAAGGGGTGACCATGTTCATAAAGTGAGTATATTTCAGAGCTAAGACTTAAATCTAGGTTTTCCTAACTCCAATACCAAAATCTCTATCTATCCATTACATCATGCTGTCATTCTTGAGTAAAACAATAATCAGTATAAATAAAATACTTAAATGATATTAGTGAATCACATTTAAGAAAAGAAAACCTCTGGAGGCCATTGGATCTATCTTGCAGCCTTCCTGAAAAGCTGCACCTGAATGATCCACATCCTATCCTAGTCATCCTGGTCATTAGGTCACCAAAGTAAGCGTCCAATCATCTTGTTGAATGGAAGACCCAGGTAGAAAGTCTGAAAACATCAAAGTAAATCTTTATTTACTTGACTTAACCAGAAATTGCTGATTTCATGCCATGAGAACTTTTTACTACTGGTGTCTGGGTCTCACACTAGATACCCTTAGTCTTTCCCCAGTCATGTTAAATAAATGTCATGATCACTATAGAGTTTTTCATCATGTTTGACCAATATTCTTCCTTCTTTGATTAAAACCCACTTCCTTCCATTCTTTAGGCAGTAGAGATGCAAAAGAGCTGGTCACCATTCTCTGTATAATATTCCTTACTATTCCTGAATACAATGTTAAACAAACTAAAAAGTTTGTCCTCTGATGAACTAAGCACCCAGAGAACAAAAAATATTTAAAATAAGGTTTGCTTTAGGTTGACATGAAGAAATAAACATAATGCTATTGTTAATGACCATCTCATTAAACAAAGATATTAGTATAATGGTTTTGTTTTAAATCTATTTCAACCTATTTATTTTTAATACATAATATTCAAATAAAATAGACAACAGGAAAATCATAAATAAAGATTATTCTACAGATGATAATTTTCTTCTGTTTTCAACATCTAGAAAAAAACTACTTTTTCTTTTTTCCCACAGTTTCATAAAAAGATTAATACCCTCTTTTAATAGCATTCATTTGATCTTTTTTCAATTAAGTACTAAATAAAAATAGTAACATAGGGCACCTGGACAAAATATTATGTGAGGCAATGGAGAAAAGAAGCCAAGATTTCAGTTCCAAGCTTTCATCAAGTTACAAACAAGTTGGCATAATTATTCATATTTTAAATTATGAAAAATCACTCAACAATGCCCTCTTAAAATGAAATTGGCCACAAAGAATTATTCTCTACACTGAATAAGGCAAACAAAACCAATCAGGGATGAATGCAGTAGAAAGCCACTCAAAAGGACATTCATTTAATTTGGCCATTCATTCTCTTTAAATAAGAGTCAGTTACCAAATGTGAAACATGTACTATACACAGGAAATGTAATCAAGAACTGAATGAAATTAGTTCATGAGATCAACCTAAGAGATTCATTTTTTAAAAATAACTATATTCAGATGACAAGTTGCCAAATATGGTTTTATATCTTCTAAGCTAAATTTATAATTAAAGTTTGCAGGAATCTATCCTGCAGCAAATATTAACTCTACCTTCCCCAGAAAAGAATCCCTATACCATATTCATATAAGAAAATGAAATTGTAATCAGTCTAAACAGTCCTTGAGTTGGCTTTTTACAAAAGCACAAAAAGCAATGACACACAGTAACAAAAGAATTGCGTTCTGCTATCCCATACAAGGTATATCAATATTCCAGGGAAATGTGATTTTAATGGTGTAACCATTCCCTCCATCAGTACTAATCACGAACTCTTTTAAATGGTCTTTTAGAGTTGCTGTGGTCAAAAAATCCCTGCCCTTGTTGCCAACTTGCTGATCAGCCACTTTTTGCCTTTAGCCAAGTTGACCCCTGAATGACAGGCATACCCGAACAATTTTAAACTTGACAGAACTATCAGTACCATAGACTCCCAGGATCCAGCACCACCTTTATCCCACAGGGATGACTTTAGTGGAAGAACCATGTAAAGGTTTACCTCACCCCTTGAGCCAACCCAAGGCATTGTGAAGTTTGGTGTAAAGCCATACAAGACTCTATATTAAATCACAAGAGCGTTAAGATGATCCATGGTTTGATTTCATTTGAGTTTCAAAATATGTTCCTACTAATTGGGGACACCATAAGTTTTAAATGACATTTCTGGAATTACAACATCTACTGGCTGAAAAACTAGAGAAGACAGAAAAGTTTAAGAAATCTGAATCTGTTTATTTCTAGCATATATAATAAATAGCATAAATAAATATTTATTTATTACAATCTGACCATCTCTTCCCTCCCTTCCTCCTTTTAAAAGAGAAATACCTTGAGGAATATGTCTTAAATAATGAATAACATTTCTCTGTGAGTTAGAACAATGCCAAGCTTGTGCTATATTCTCAAAGAGTAAAAGTCACAGGACAGAGAATTAAAGAGGAAATATCCACTATCTAGAACATTAGGTAAAAGTTAAATGCTACTCTTCTGGATAAAAAAAGAAATCTTAAGTTCAATGAGATAATTTAAGGCCCTTAGAATCTGAACAAGTTGCTTGCCAATATTTAGGCTCATAGGTCATGAGGATTCCCTCTGATTTCTTTCTGGAATTCTGCAGCCTCCTCCTTACTGCAGTCCAAACTAAAAACTGCCATAGTAGAGAACATTAAAGAAAAATCACAATCATTATGCAACTTAAATTCAAATACAAAACCAACCTAGCATCCCTCAGTACTCAAGTGATCCAAGATCTCACTGAGATAGGTGCTTTCTCAGATCCAGCAACTTTCAGCCCAGTCACACAAACCACAGCCTGAGTGGCTCTTCTTCACATTCTCCCAGGAAAGATCCACATGATAGATGACTTTCTCAAGGAACTTACATTTGTGGGCAGGAGAATACTCAGAGGATCTGTTCTCCCTTACTCTCTTTCCAAGAGAAACCCATTTCCTTTTTCTCATCAGACATTATCTGAATAATATTTTCTATGCTTCTGCTTAGCAACTGTAGCATTACAAGAAGCACAGAAGCAAATTATTGAAATGAGGAACTTGAGCTCTGTGCCCATCTCTTATTAAAGCTAAAAGATCACAGATTAAAACTTAAAAGGCTTAAGAGATCATTTTAAAGATAAGGCCACTAAGGCCCAGAGCAGTTAAATGACTTTCCCAAGATCTCACCACAAGAATCAGACTGAATGTTATATTCTTTCCACAACAGGGAGGCAATGTCATGGAGAATGTTGGATGAGAAGACCACAGACCTAGGATCACACCCCGGCTCTGCCACTGACCATCTGTGCTACCTTGTGCAAACTGTTTACATCCTCTCAACTGGAAAAGCACTCATGAAGTGCCCACATTCTAACAGCTTTATAATAAAAGCATTTATTAAGGCACTGTGCTAGGAGCTGGATAAACAAAGATAAAATGATTCCTTGCCATGAAGGAATACATATTTTCCTGAGGGGAAACATCATGCACACACAGATAAACAAGTGCGAGATATATATATATATATATATGAAGTAGATACAAGGAATTTTGAAGTGAAATGCACTAGCAACTAGGAGGGTCAGCACAGGCTTATAGGAAGGCACACTTGAATTGAATTTGAAGGAAATTAGAGATTCTCTGAAGCAGAAGGGGAAAGAGAGTGCATCCTGGGAACAGAGGCAGTAGCATAGCAATCAACCCCAATTGATTCCTCATTAGAAACCTTCCAAACCTTTTTTCTCCTCAAGCCTCCTACACTCCAGCTCCCTGTATCCCTCTCTTCTGACTGGTGAATCCTTGTCTAGACCACCATTTATAGGCAAGAGGAGTTCAAGTCACACTCATTTGATTCTATGCTCCTCCTCCAGTCTTTTCCATTTCCTTGCCCACATGTAGCTCTCCTTCCTCCTATTCCATGCTTTTCAACATTCCTTTGGATGACTTCCCTTATAAGGATGTAAGGTACTTGGAGGTAAAGACTGTATTTTTCGTTTGTGATGTCCGAACTTTCTAGATTCTGTATGTTCAAATATGATTTCTATGCAAAAGATTTCAAGATCTCTATATCCAACCCTTGAATTTCTCCTGAACTCCAGTTCTTCAGAAGGAGACAGAGAGAAGGAGGGAAGGAAGAGAAAGAGAAAGAAAAAGAGGAGAAAAAAGAGGAAGAGAAAGAAAAAGAGAATCAGGAGGAGAGGGAGAGGGAAAGAGAAAAAAGAAAGGGAGGAAGGGAGAAAGAACATTTATTAAGTGTTTACAATGTGCCAGCACTGTGCTAAGTGAGGAGCCTACAAAGAAAGGCAAAAACAGCCCCTACCCTTAAGAAGTTTACATTATAATGGGGGAGGAGGAAATGGCATGTAAATAACTTTTTACATACAAGATGTACACCAACACAAATGGAAAGTAGAATGAAGGCACTAGTGTTGTGGGGAGCCTGACAAAAGCCTCCTGCAAGAGGTGGGAGTAGAGTTAAGATTTGAAGGGAGCCAGGAACCTCAAAGGCAGAGAACAGGAGGAAGATATTCCAGGTAGGAAGGGCAACCAGTGCAAAGGCATCAGGTTACTAAGGGCTTTGAAAGCCAAACAAATGATTTTATATTTTATCCTGAAGGTGATAGAGAAGCACTGGAGTTCCCTGAAAAGAGAAACAACAGGGTCAAGCCTATAACTTGAGGAAATTACTTTTCAGGATGAGTAAAAAAATGAATCAAGGTGGGAAGGGACTTGAAGCAACAAAAAGCTATTGAAATAGTACAGATAAGAGGTGAGGAGCACCAGCACCAGGGTGGTGAGTATGTGAGAGATGTACAAGAGATAATGGAAAGGTAGACACAAGATTTGACAATAGATTGGATATGTGTGAGGAATGGAAGTGAGGAGCTGAGATTGACACTGAAGTTTTGAGCCTAGGTGACTAGGAAGATGGTGGTGCCCTCAACAACACAAAACAAGTTGAAAAGAGGTAAAGAGTTTTAGGGAAAAGACAATGCAGTGAATTTTGAACTTGCTGAGTTTAAAATGCCTGTAGAACATTCAATTCAAGATATGCAATAGGCACCTGGAGACAAGTGACTGTACTCAAAAGAGAGATGTGAACTGAATACATTAATCTGGGAGTCAGCTGCACAGAGATGACAACTGATCCCTTGGGAGCTGATGAGTTCACCAAGTATAAGAATGCCATAGAGGAAGAAGAGAAAAGGATCCAGTAAAGTTCTGGTGGATATATGCAGTTAGTGAGCATGACCTGGATGAAGATCCAGCAGAGGAGGCTGAGAAGCATGGTCAGTCAGAGAGAAGGAATGCCAGAAGAGAACAGCATAATGAAATCTGAGAGTGGAGATGGTATCCAGGAGTGGAGATGGTATCCAGGAAGAGAAAGTCACCAGAAGAATCAAATGCTTCAGAGAGGTCAAATAGGATCAGGATTGAAAAAAGAATAAATGATAATGGTAAATAATGTAGAGACCAATTACAGTTGAACAATGAGGTCAGGAGGAGACAGCAGAGTTTATATGTAAGAGCTTTCTTAAGAGTCTAGATAAGAAGGGGAGAAAAGATGGAATGATAGCTAGTGAGCATCAAGCAAGGATTTTTAAAAGACAGAGGCCATGTGGGCATGTTTACAAGTATCAGGAAAGGAGTCAGTAGAGAACAAGAGATTGAAAAATAAAAAGATGGAGAATAATAGTGGAGGCAATCTGCTGCAAGAGATAGGAGATGGGATCAAGTGTGCATCAAGTGGTCTTGGGCAAGAAGGGCCACCTCTCCTAAAGAGGAGATAGTGGAAGAAGGTGTACATATGATAACAAGGGAAGGGAAGAAAGGAATGTATCCAGAGAATGGGCTCAATATTTTCAGTGAAGTATATAGCAAAGTACTCAACTGAGAGGGTGAAGAGGGGGAGTGCCATTAAAGACTTGAGGAGAAACAAAAAGGTTTGCAATAGCCAGCAAATGAAATTAAAGCAAATCAATTATTCTCCAGCTGATCTTCATCTTCACTTCAATAAGCAGCCAATGGAGGGAAATAAACTCTTTTCCAGATGAAATGAACCAAAAAATTTATGTTTTGATATAACTTGAAGATTTGGTGATGAAGCAAAATTCTACAAGTCCTTGCCTAAGAAGGAGTTCAGCATTCACTTCAGGATGAAATGTATGAGAGGTTTCAATTAATATGATGCCAAAATATAACAAACTTTAAAAACAAGACAGGACTATGTTTTGTAGGAAGCAGATTAGGCAAAGCCTTTGTCTCCCAAGATATAAAGCAGAATAAATATCAAGTTCTTATTTTCAAAAGCCAAAAAAAGTTAACTTATAAAGAACTACTGCCTTTGAGATCCAGCTAGAGGGGAAAACAGATAATTTAAAAAAAACAAAAAACAAAAAAACTAAATTAAGAAAATTGCAAAAGCTAGGAGATGTTTGGGGAAAAATGAACAAATATTATGTCTTGTAAACCTACCTAAAATCAATATCCAGCAGAAGGCTTTTAATGTCAGACTCCTTGTCGCCTGATGCTTTCAATCTGATCAGCTCATGCAGCCTGAAGCAATTAATGAAAGCAATTTAGTAAGAAATTATCAACACTACAGACAACAAAAAAAGCTGAAATGATCATTTTTTCCCCAATGTTTGAAAGCTTGGCTCCACAAAACTTTCAAAGAAATAAGCAATAGGATTTAATCAGATTTCTCAAAAACCAGCTTATTGGTTTTGTTAATGTTTAAAAGATAGTGGTCTTTCCTTATCTGAAACACACAACTATGAAACTGCAAAAGCCAAGCAGGGACAAAAAAAAAATCTCCTAAATAAGATAGAACACACAAGCCTTTCCAAGGAAAGGGAAGGAAAAAAAACAAGTAAAAAATTAATGAGTATTAAGTATACCTTTCCTTTCCCTTACTATCACATGCATTTGGCAAGCAAAACTATGTTAGAGAATACACCAGCATATGTGAAAACTCCAAAATGAGAACTATTTGGCATCTACTACCTTGTTGGTCTAGAGATGTTTCTCCAAAAGGAATAACAGAGATTATTACTATCTTCTTAAAGTCAAGAATTATACTATATATCTAGTATACTCAAGTATACTAATCATGTATTTAAAAATTTGTTTCTAGTGATGATGGAATTTTAAAAAATTAACCTACCTTGGTGTTCCAACACACAGCACTTTTCTAAATCCAAGAGTAGAAATGAGGTCCAGTAAGAACTGGCAACTTCTGTCCGTAAACAAATACTGAGCATTTGTCTTCTTATTCTCCAGTGGATATAAGAGTTGACTGGGTCTCTTTAACTGTGCAATGGAAATGTCACAAAGTACCTGGTGATCATGATGCTTTCCCCAATCATCTGGTAACAGCAACTGCTGACATCTTTGGCAAAACTTCCTTTGAGATAAAGGCAGTTCAATAAACTTCCAATACCTTTAATAAACAATTCAAAAAGACAAAATAAATTTTAAATCAGTTTCTACAGAAGACAGTTTGAATTTTAATATTCAAAAATCACTTTTTAAAAACCCAAAGAATTATTTGAAAAAATAGACAAGAAAAATATATTAGCTATAATTTATATCTAGTTGAATAACTACAAAGTAGAAAAGAATCAGCAATTTCGTAAGAATGAAGATGCTCCAATTTAGTCACTGAATGAAGATCAATATCTATTTCAAATGTGAATTTAATATATAACTCCAACTAAGGTCACCAATACAACTATAATGCTTAAACCTATTGACAAATCTATGTATTTCTGGCTTTAAATGTTAAAACAGTCTTACTCAGAATGTTAGTCATTACAAAATGAAAAGTTAAGGTCATTCTTCAAGTTCTTATGGAATACTTAGCAAGAAAAATAACCTTCTAAAGAAAAGACGTTTGTTATAAAGAAATTCTATTCCCAGAAATATTGAAGAAGCCCAATTAAAAAGTGATTATGTCTCTCAACCCTTCATTCCAAAACATAGAAATGGTTCATAATCCAGATCATGGTCAAAAATCTACCCATTAAAAGAGCTGACATGACTTTTTTTCCCCCTTAAGATTATTATAGGATCCAAATCAGATATTTCTAATCATTTTTATATCCACTTTCAAAATTGGCATTCTGTATTATTTATTGTTCTTGTGCAGAAGTTGGCTGGGGGAAAAACATTATAGTTATTGTCAGTGTTTAAAAAATTTAGATTGCTTTCATGCTTGTCAATGCACATCAGTAATGAAGTGAAAGAAAGAGGAAGCAATTATGAAGCACTCACTATGGGCCAGGGACTGTGTCTGAATTCAGGGTTCATTAACCAATGGGAATAGAGAGAGAGAGAGAGAGAGAGAGAGAGTGAGAGCAAATCCATTAGGCTCAGCCCAGAAATTTCAAACTCCAAATATAATCAAATGTCCTCCAAAGAATCCCTAGAGTTTGGGTACATTCTTATGATTTCAATGCAATTAACTATGTGACTTCACCAGGTACACAATGAATTAAACATAAAGTCAGTATAATCAATTCAAATTTCATCTAAGCACCAAATCTTATGTCAAACCACCTTTGGCATTGACAGAGGTCCTTCGGAGCACTGATGTCAAAAAAAGTTTAAATCATAAATTCAAAGCTGAAGCTTGAAGACTGCCTGGTTCAATACCTTAATTTTATTGATGGGAAAACTAAGACCTAATGGGGTAAAGAACCTTACAACAGCAATACAAAGGGATAAAGGAGAAGAAATTACATTCAAGTCCAGATTTATTGATGGCAAATCTGATACCCTTTTTTACTACAACATACTGTTTGACAAGACAACAATATATATATATATGTATGTATGTTTCTATTTCTACAATTGTCCTTTGGATGACCTTATTTATTTATCAGAAGAAACCAGAATCAAAGCAGCAGAATGGGGAAAGATCAGTAAAAAAGTAAAGGCAAGGGAAAAGTGAGAATTTAGTGAACCAATAGTAGATTTCAACTACAGTTTTATACTTTTACTGCAATATCTAAGCACCTCAAGGAATTTCAATTGAAATCTTAGATCTGATCAAAGTTCTTAAGATGAACAGTCTACTCAAGGGTCCCATTCTCTAGCCTCCAAAAACATCTACATTGCTCTCCCACGACCTTCCTTTTAGCTCTCCAAGGCAACATGGTATAGCAGAAAAAGTGCTTTCAGTCAAGAAAATCTAAGTTTGATACTGCCTCAGCTGTTTACTTAGTTATGCTACTCTGTATTTATTTATTTTTTTTAGGTTTTTGCAAGGCAAATGGGATTAAGTGGCTTGCCCAAGGCCACACAACTAGGTTATTATTAAGTGTCTGAGGCTGGATTTGAACTCAGGTACTCCTGACTCCAGGGCCATTGAGCACCTAGCCGCCCTGTTTGTTTTGCATTTTTTTTTTTAGGTTTTTGCAAGGCAATACTACTTGTGCTACTCTGGGCACAGTACATGAATTTGACTTCTCTGAATCTTAATCTCTTCATCTGTAGAATGAGGAGCAAGGCTTTATTTATGATCCTATGAGCTATCAGTTATTCACAATAACTTGTGGATTTTATTTTGCTGACTTCAGTCCTTATGTAGTCCTACTATAGTTGAACAAATGTATGGATCTATAAAGAAATTCTAAATAACCAATAATAATCTGATTTTCAAGGATTATTAGTATATTATCCAAGTTCAATTCTGTGATCTTCAGTAATAATTTGTAGAATGAGTGATTGCTTTTATTTAAATAGCCATCTCTTTCCTCTAGAGGTAGTGCGGCATGTTACATTGAGACTTAGTTGGTGACAGGAAGACCTAAGTTCAAGCACACCACTAATACACAGGACCCTGAGCAAATCACTCAGCCTTGTGGTGTCTCAAACAACCATATGTTGCAGGAACAGTTGCTGATCTGCACTGGCAAAAGGACTTTTTTCCTCGCTGTTGTTTTTCTACAATGATGAAAAGGCCAAAAGCTTTGCCTAAGCCTCTATCCCAACAAAAAATTGATCAAGTCTTTACACAGCTTCACTTTCAATGTTTATTCTAAAAAGCCTTGTAAAGAACATGTTGACCATTTTTTTAACCATTTCTTTAAAGGACACATTGCTGCCAAATGATAGGACAAATGAAAAACATCTGGAACTGTATTAAATCACTAGCTACATTAAAATTTTTTATTTTGATAAAATCTGTCACCAAAATACATGGACTAATATTATTATCCCAAGCAAATATCGCATGGATCTTAATTTGCTTTTTTATGAAATATTTATTCCTATTGGCATAAACTTCATTTATTCCTTTTGGTATTAGTTTTATTACTTTTTCTTGAAGAATGTTAATTGAGATTTCTTGTGTATAATTTCTTTCCACTCAAAATAATGCAATCATTTGAATAAATCACTAAATTAAGATAATCAGTTATAGGTTGCTAAAATTTTAGTTAGAAGAATGTGAAGGTTTGAAGAAGTGTTGACTATTCCATTTTCCTTCCTTATTCATATTTACAACACATACCTAAGAAGGGAAAAAACATTCATTCTGCTGCTCAGCTCAGCATGATTCACAAATTGCAGGCTAGCATTTTGAAATGTCATTTTTATTGATCTCCATTTGATGTTCCATTTGCCTTTCCCAGAGTAGACAAATTATGTTTATGGTATTTCCCTAATAGCAGACTTTGAAAATCCGAGTTTAAATGAGCACTGAAAAAAAACAACCAAATGAAATATCAACTAAACAAAGCTATCTGGATGCACATAAATTAATGCTGATTTTAGCATTCAAATACGTTCTTACTAGGACTCTATAGGTCACAGTAAGAGTGTGTCAACATCTTTGGTAACAGCATAATGGCACACCTTCAAGAAGCTATCTGACAACTAAAACAAAAAGATTATGCTTAACCACAAAAATAAATACATCAGTTTAACTTACTACACCTAAGAATTCATCTCAAGAATACAAAAGGTAAGAGGAATGATGGTCAATTCTGTTTTGTGAAACCCAGTCTCTCTCTCTCTCTCTCTCTCTCTCTCTCTCTCTCTCTCTCTCTCTCTCTCACACACACACACACACACACACACACCGTCACACACATAACAGAAATTAGATAATACCCTATTTAACTTTTTTTTAGCCACTATCATTTTTTTTGCCATAATTTTAAAACTAAATTACCTAATCAAAGCACAACAAAACCTTTTAATTAAAAATGAAAAGAAAGACCAGTTTGATCTAGAGAACTTTTTCCTTCAAAGAATCTTTTAAAAGATGGTTTGGTTTTATTCTTTTCAAGCAAACAAATACACAAATAGGCACAGATAATTTAAAAAAAAAAAAGAATTACAATTCAAAACACAACCCCTTTGTGATAACTGATGTTATCATAAGTATTAAAGTTGCATAACATGCAGACAAAAATGAATTACTGGAAGGAAAGAAGCACACTAAAGGAATTCTTAATTTCTTAAGGCTTAGATAAAGTCAAAATTTTAGGCTGAAATTTTTTTTAGAGGAAGAAATTATTTAAAACTCTTGACTCAAGATGAATCATGTATTCCTCACCTAAATCCTTCAATACTTCAGAAGAATCATGATTTCTTTCACTGATATGCAAACTTCCCTAACTTATGAGGATCACAACTCCTCATACCTTAGTGAAGAAGTTCAAAATCACCTGACAGTCAAACTTTTGGTGATAAAATATCTAAATCAGCAAATTCCAAATTAGGGGAAACCAAATTACTGAAATTATATTGTAAAAAACTTTTAGATCCTTCAGTCAGTTGAAGTAGCACTTCATCCTTAAACCTTCCCTGATTCCCACTCCCTTTTTGTAGGTGCTTAGTACAGTATCGGTACTTAAGAAATGCATGCTACCTGACTATTATGGAATTTCATATGAAAATTCATATGGAATTTATGACATATTACTCTCACCTATATTGTTAACTTACATGATGCATCTTCTCTAATGGTTTATAAGTTTCTGCAGGTATCAACCTTCCAGCTGAAGACCAGCACATAACAGATGATAAGTAAGGAATAGCCAAGTGAGCCAGGATTTAGAATCTTGACTCTTCTACTTATTACTGTATGAACTGAACCAAGTTACTAAATGCTTCTGAGTTTCAACACAGGTATCATAGAAAGAGATACTCTATGGATCCCAAATATTTAATAAAAAAGCTGACAACAGAAGTATTTTAAGTAAAAAGGTTATGGAGATTACCAGTTATTAAGAAGATGAAAATTATTTTCAAGGAAGAATGCCACCAAATTGTAAACAGTTTAAAAATACTCTTATTCTGGGAGCTTTCTACTTCCTCTTCTCTCCTATCCAATATTTCATATTTCACAAGAGAACTTTACATGAAAAAGAAGGCACCAAGTAATGCAAACTTCAGCTAATCTTCTGTAATCCCTTTTTTCCCCTCGAAGAACTACATTCTGGGAAGATAAATTTAACAGCTCTAGTTAAAGAATAAGATCTTTATCACTGAAGAAAGATTAACAAAACTGTCTAGATTTTTAAAGTCATCCTAAATTTAACATAAATCTCTTTTCAATCTTATCTTGCCTTGCTATTCAGTTATGTCTGATTCTTCTTGATCCCATTTGGGATTTTCTTGGCAAAGATACTGGAATAGTTTGCCATTTTCCTCTACAATTCATTTTACAGATAAAGAAACTGAAACAAACAGGGATAAGGGATTTGTCCAAGGTCAAAAATAGCTAGGAAGTGTCAAAAGTCAGATTTGAATTCATGAAGATGAGTCTTCTTAAGTCTAGGCTCAATACTACTCACTGCACCACCAAGATGCTCAAAAAATCCTATCCTGCCTAGCCCCAAATCCTGCCTAGCCCACTCATTCTTATTCACCTTGTAAAAAATTTTATAGTCTTATCATCTCTCCCTTCACTTCCCTACCCCCAGAGAGGGAAAAAAAATGATACTTTAGCATTTTTAAAAGTTTGGTCAAAGTTAATTTTGAGAGAAGAGGTTACAGTTAAAATAATAATTAAAAACAATATGACATCATCACCTTTCTACATACTGTTTATGTGACAGGGGAGGTTGGCAACGTCTGTTGTAAATTTCTCGGGCAGCAAGTCTAGCTTCTGACAACTGAAAGAAGAGCACAGATCACATAAACAGAAATTCTCAAATACTGAAATATTCTAAAACAACTGAAGGCATATTTTTTACATATAGAAACATAAAGAATTACTTAAAATGTATTGCCTATTCATTTAAAAAAGAAATGCGAAATACCAGAAGAACCTAATGAGTTTTAACCTCTGAAAGCACTAAAATGAACTCATAAAAAATTTTTTGTTTGACCAGAGAAAAACAGTAGATACTCACTTGCTCTAAAATAGTAATGCTAAAAACTCTTCCTTAAAGTGTTAGAATTTATATATTGTCTTTTAAAACACAAAAATTCTCTCTATTATTTCAGTCTTCATATAAATAAAATTCATCATTTAGAACTTAGAAATGTAACACAGGAAATTAATGACAAGGCATTTTCAGCATAATTGAAGGTGGCATTTTTTTGTTGGCTATGATCATGGCCAGTCCTCAATTTTTCTCTGAGAAAACAGCAGCCAGTCTGCTGATGAGTTAGTACATCAGTGCATATATGTATGACAGGCACTACAGAAATCCAATGAGCTGGGCCCAGAATTGAATAGGAGAGAGAGCAGCTGGATGGCACTAGAGAAATTTTAAATGTGCTTTTAATGATACTAAGTTACTCCCCAACACAAAAACTTATCTTTTTAATATCTGTCATGTCCCAATAATGATATAGCTTGGAATATCATAATCTCAAAAAAATATAAATTACCTAAAGGGCAATGGGGAAATACATGGGCATAAAAAGGTTGCAGCACAGTTCCAACAGTGACTTATATGAAAGAAGGATTATAAAAGAGAACATCCAACAAATATATAAGTCTTAAAATAATGGGCAAATTCATGTGGTAAATAAGGGAGTAAAATGTGGTGAGTCATTACTAAAATTGAAACTCATAAAAATAGAAAAAACCTAAAGGCCTCCAGCAAGTTCTCCGTGGGCAGGAGTACGATAGGTTGAAAAAGTGTGGACTCTTCTTGACTCTTACATATTGTTGCAACCTTAAATTTTCTTTTAAGAGAGAGTTTTGGATTCATTAAGGCTGAATTCTATTGATGAAGGTCTTCATTTTAATCTTAGTTCTGCATATTTGACAGTTTTATCTTTCAAGGAATGACTGCCTGCCAGAATCTTAATGAAAGAAAATAGAATTTATATGTAGTCAAACAGAACAAAATAATAATTAAAAAGCTTTATCTCAAAGGTCTTTCCCAGTTCTAAATTCTATGATTTCTTTCAGGCTTAATTTATATCATAAGACAATGAAAATGTCACTGGATGGTGAATCAGAGATATGAGTTCTAATCTTAATTCTGTTAATAAATAATAGATATGTTACACAGAACAATTTACTCAGTCTCTATGGGTCACAGGTTTCCTCATCTTTAAAAATATGATCTATAAGTTCCCTTGTATTGATAATATTCTATGACATCCCTACTCAAAATCTATGCTATTCTTAGGTATTATCAGTATAACTATATTATATATCAATATATCAAAGATATGTGATTTCATTAGTGCTAGTCTAGGAACTAGATTTGTGATATACCTTCACTATAAGCATTCTAGTTATGACTTAAGAGAGTTACCTGAGGCTCAGAGAGGTTGTCAGTCATAGCATACACCTATTAAGTTTTAGAAAGCAGACTTGAACCCAGATATTATGGACTGCAAGTCCAGAACTCTATCTACCATACAGCTTCCTCTCTACAGCTACAATCTTACCATAACAGGAAAGATGAAAAAACAGTATCTCTAAAGACTGTCATACCTTTTCATCTTCCCATTGAAAGAAATTACAGTCTTTTCTATCTCTACACGCTGAGCAAGCATAAAATCTTCGTGCCTCTTCTTTGCCTTGGTTCACCCTTACAAACAGAAGAGTAGGACCTATAGAAGAAAAATTAACAGCATCATCAGTTTATGAATAATAGGAAAAATTTCTAGAGTTCCACTTAAATTGCTAGTTTTCACTTTAGTGAAAACTCTGGGGTTTTTGGTTAAAATAGGGTAAAGTAGAATAACTGAAATTCAACTCTGGGTTTGATTCCCAGTTTTGCTGTATGCCCTTGGGTAAGATATCTAATGCCCCCAGATCACTGCTTTTTCATCTGTAAAATAGACAAATAGATTTATCAGTTCTTTTAACTCTAAATCCTATCATGATAAGTCTAACATTTTGGTTAATTTAACAATATTTCTGTGGAACTTTCAGACATGAATGATTTAAATATCTTTTGAAAACTGAACTCATATCATTTATGGGGAGGCTAGGTGTTGCAATGGATAGAGCACCAGTGCTGGAGTCTGGAAGACCTTAATTCAAACAATCAGGCAGTTGTGTACTCTTGGGCAAGTGAGTTAACTCCATTGCAAAAGAAAGGAAGGAAGGAAGGAAGAGAGAGAGAGAAGAAATGAAGGAAGAAAGGGAGGGAGGAAGAAAGAAAGAAGAGAGAGGAAGGAAGGAAGAAAGGGAGGGAGGAAGAAAGAAGAGAGAGAAAGAGAAAGAAAGGAAGGAAGAAGAGAAAGAAAAAAGAAGGAAGGAGAGGAAGGGAGGGAGGGAGGGAGGGAGGAAGAAAGAAGAGAGAGAAAGAGAAAGGAAGGAAGGAAGGAAGGAAGGAAGGAAGGAAGGAAGGAAGGAGAGAGACAAAGAGAAAAGAAGGAAGGAAGGAAGGAAGGAATGGAGGAAGGAAGGGAGGGAGGAAGAAGAGAAAGAGAGAAAGAAAGGGATGGAGGGAGGAAGGAAGAAAGAAAGAAGGAAGAGAAAGAGAGAGAAAGGAAGGAAGGAAGGAAGGGAGGGAGGGAGGAAGGAAGGGAGGGAGGAAGAAAGGAGAGAGAAAGAGAGGAAGAGAGAAAGAAAGGAAGGCACGAAGGAAGTCAGGAAGGAAGGAAACTGAATTCATTTGGAAATGAATGCCAGTCTGTAAAGCTTGGTGTAGTATGGTGGAAAGAAAACGATGACAACAATGCACATTTATAAAGCACCTTAAGGTTAACAAAACACTTTCCTCAAGACCTCCTTTGAGATAGTGCAATTTTGATTCTTATTTTGCAGCCAGCAAGTCTGATATGCAAAGTTAAGTCACTTGCCCAAGTTCACAGTTATTAAATGGCAAGTGTGAACCCAATGACCCCATTCTCAGTCTTGCACAGCACCACAGGACTGTCTCGGAGCATACCAGTGCTGGTACTGAGGGCTGCTGTGAGAAGCACATGTATACTCTACTGAAGGCCAGCATTAAAAACCAAGCCAAACCATGAGATACTCTCATTCGGACGAGACCGTGCTTTCGCTGTCTTGCTCTCCTGCCCATCTCTCCTAACAGCAGAGGAACCCGTGGGGATGCTGAGGTTCATCAGCAGGACCCAGGTCCGCCCCCTTCTCTCCGGCAGCAGCTGTGCCGGGAACGAGCAGCAAGCCCCCTGCCTGTCGTGTTAGGCTGGGAGTTGAAAAGAGCGCTAACATCACCAGCACCCACCATGGGGACAGTGAGGCGCGGGGCCCGGGGCGTCTTGGGAAACCAGCACCTCCACCCCTGAACTCCTCCTCCGCCCCGCACCCTCCGACACCGAGGCCGCGGCTTCCTCCGGCGCCTCGGCAGCCCCCTCCTCGCTCCTGGGGGTCGCCATCTTCCCGCCACTGTCCCGAAAGCCTCAGCTGCCCGTGACGACGTGCCCCCTTGGGATGGGCTAGAGCGTCATCCTCGCTACGGCACCGCCTCCGCGAGGTCCGGACGAGTCACGGCAGCCGCGGAGGCTGCGCCTGTCCTCGCGTTCCAATCCTAGCACGGCAGGGAGGCGCGGATGATGAGGCTCCCGGCTCCCCTTTTAAAAGGAGATAAATATACACTAGTTTAGTATTTCTAGGCATTCGTCCTCAACAGCCCTGCTTTGTACAGCGTACGTGAGAAGCAGCTGCGGAGAGCGCGGCCCCTGGAGGCAGGAGGACCAGGGCTCGGTCCAGCATCCCTGGGCTGGGACCAGGCGTGCATAACGGGTCCCGCCTCTCGCTGTGGTGGAGCCTCAGATGACGTCACGCTTGTAAGTTGCGTTCCAAGCCCGGGAGCCAGGTTTGGATACTTTGTATCCTCCGAAGCGTCCTTGGAAGACACCCGGGGCCGTGTAGCCCGGGCTAAGGGTTTGCGTTCAAATTCCACTTGCACTGACGAGGATCCACATGACCTCAGTCCTAGGCCTCAAATCCCTCTTCCTTAAAATAAGGGTGGCTGGATGGCACAGTAGATATTTTTTTTTTTGCAAGGCAAATGGGGTTAAACGGCTTGCCCAAGGCCACACAGCTAGGTAATTATTAAGTGTCTGAGACCGGATTTGAACCCAGGTACTCCTGACTCCAGGGTCGGTGCTGTATCCACTGCGCCACCTAGCAGCCCCAGTAGATAAGAGTATTGGTCTTGGAGTTAGGAAGACAAGTTCAAATCCAGGCACAGGCGTGTGACCTTGAGCAAGTCACTTAACCCTGATTGCCTCACATCCAGGACCATCTCCAGTCATCCTGATTCGGATCTGGCCACTGGACCCAGCTGGTTCTGGAGGAGAAAGTGAGGTTGGTGACTTAGCACAGCATCCCCTCACTCAACTCCACTTCATGTGCTTCTTATTAGCATCCCCAACCTGATGTCATGGTATTCTTGGAGAATGAAGGAGAAATGTTATTAAGGTAGTTGAACTAAGGGCCAATAGTGAGGTCCTTTCAGTGAAGCAATACCCAGTCCTTCCCAAGAGAGCCAATTTCACCCTTGAATAGCTTTATTAAGAACTCTGCCTTTTGTAACTTCCACTAATCACTCCCCTTTCTGGGAACCAAAGAGAACAAATCTGATACCTCTTCTATTCTATGGCCACTGAATAATAATCCATCATCTAGCATCAAACACCAAGGTTTCACTTTTCCAATCCAAACTTTCTTCAATTAATTCCCATTAGACATAAGCTTCAGACCCATCACCATTCTGGTTGTCTTCCACTGGAAAATCAATATCCTTCCTGATACTCGGTACCCAGAAAGAGGAGGTGGGATAGGGAGCCATCACCAACTATCCTGACTTGTCTTGCCACTGAATTCCAATGATTCTGGAGGAGAAGAGTGAGTCTGGTGGCTTTGCACATCTCTGCTTCACTTAAATCCAATTCATTTGGAAGTCAAGACATCACTCTCTTGCTGTCATTGGTCCTCTTCAAGAATGACGATGGAACAAGAGCCCAGAACTAAACCTAGGACTCCAAATGGGACCTGACCAGAGCAGACAACAGGATTGTCCCATACATCCTTGGCCCAGAGCATCATTCCTCTTTTAAATGCACACTAAGATGTAGCTTCCAATTTCACACTTTTGAATTCTAATAAGTTCAGTGATTCTCAACCAGTGGACCCCTAGAGAATAATTAAAAGGCATCTGTGAATCCATATGTGTATTGAGTATTGTGATTTTGATCATTATTTAGTGCCAACAAAAATATGTTTGATTCAGTATTCAGCCCTTCCACATAGCCCCTGCAATCTGGAAAATCCTTGTAAAATATTTTGGCCCTTCCTTTGTACCATAGAAGTGCGAATTTTTTTTCTTTTACTTTATGGGGTGTTTACAATACCTTATTGTAAAATTTAGATTGATATTATCCAATATTATACATATATTTTAAGCATCTCTGAGTTTCTAAACTTTTTCTGTCATCTACTGGTCTTCGTGTGTCTTTTGTTTTCACAAAACTCCCCCCCCCCCAAATTCCCACTTAATTTCTTATGCTGACCTGTAATATATTGAAACAGTGATGGGTAAAGTAGCAAGGTGGAAGGAATAAATGCTATAAATGTACAGAAGCATACTTTTTGTAGACTGAATAATGCCCCACACCTATATGTATGTTTTATGGACCTAGCCATATAGCTAACTAGGAATTTTACAAATATGTTTCATTTGATTCTCACAACAACCCTAGAAGGTACATGCTATTATAACTATTCCCATTTTACAGCTGAGAAAACTGAGGCAGAGGTTAAGCTTCTCACCCAGGGTCACATGGCTACTAAGTGTATGGTGTGGAATTTAAACTCAAGTCTTCCTATTGCCAGGAGAGTGGGTATGCAGTGGATGTAGAGCTGGGCCTGGAGTCAGGAAGTTCAAATTTGATTTTTAGACACACACTGACTTTAGACCATCCTCTTTGCCTCACTATCTTTATCTTCAAAATGAATAGGAGAAGGAAATGACAAACCATGAAGACCTGAGTTCAAATTTGACTTTTAGACACACACTGACTTTAGACCATCCTCTTTGCCTCACTTTCTTCATCTGCAAAATGAGTAGGAGAAGGAAATGACAAACTACTCTTTCTTTGCCAAGAAAACTCTGAATTGGGGTCATGGAGAACTGAACACAACTGAACAATTTCATATGTCCAAGCCCATCACTCTATCTGTAGTACCACCTAGCTTGTTCTGAAAAATTCTGTACATTCAAAAAGCTTGTAGGTCAATAATTTAGACTAATCCCCTGATTTTAGCAATGTAGAAGCCAAGTCATATAGAGTAGAAGAAGAAAACCAAATTAGATGGTTATAATAGTGGACGACTAAAGTCTTTGAGAATGCAGGCTCTGAAAACTTTTGTTTTTTTTCTAAGATTCATCGTGGGCTCTTTTGGGCTGTAATTTCTCAAATCATGCTCCATGCCTCAATTCATCGATTTTTTTCTATTTCTACATCATGCAGAGCTAATTCAACAATAAGAGCATTTAATTAAACCATGTAAATAACAAGAGGAAAACAAGTTGAATACAAATGAGATGATATTTGTACCATGCTTAGCAGAGTGTCTGACACACAGTAGGCATCTAAATGCTTGCTCTTTTTCTTTTCCTTCTCTAACTCCATTCTCAAGTAGGTTCAAACTCCTACATCTCCCAAGGTGTCGAATGGGAAAGAAATCTCTGAGGAAAATTTGCAAGGAGGAGGTGAAATGCCTTTGGGTATGGTGGGTGATATGAAGAACCTGCATCCTCTCAATATGCTTTCAGGGAACTAATTTGGGGTCTATTATAGTCTTGGCTTCAGGTTTTGCCTGACAGCTCCCTTACAAAGAGATAATATCATGGATAGATGCAGTTCTGGGGTCAGGAAAACCTGAGTACAAATTTAAGCCTCAAGCAATTGCTAGCTGTGACTCTGGGTAACTCACTTAACCACTGCTTGCCTCAGTTTCTATATCTGTAAAATGGGGGTGAAAATATAAATTACCTCCCAGGGTTGTTGTGAGAATCAAATAAGATAATAATCATAGGGTGCTTTGTTCATTATAATAAGCACTGTTTGATTAGCATTATTATTGTTATGAGCATCATTTCCTCTTAGTGTAGCTGCTGAACGTTATTTTCTGCTCAGTGGACCACATGTGGTCCAGGTCTTCAAACCACTCCACTTTGGCACCATGTTCTTGTTTACTTCCCTTTCCCTTCTCTTTCCTCCACCCTTTTCTGCTTGTCTCACTTCAACACAATCAATTCTAGACTCAATTCCAGTTTTCTATAACATAAGTACAGTGGAACAGATAATCTTTAAAGTTTTTTCTAGCTCTTCAAAGTTTATCAATCCATGATTCTAATGATGATCAGATAAAAAAATTGGGTTCCAAAGAAGCTGTTCCTTTGGAATTTCCCATTCTTGAACTTTTAACTCAGAGTTGCTATGCAGTATTAGCTAAAGTTGGCCCTGGGAAATCTTGAGAGTTTGTTGATTGTAAATACTCTGCCAAAAGGAAGTATCAGTTTCTGATTCTACGTCATTTTCTTTCTGGGCATTTTAACACAATGCTCCATACAGGAAGGTAGTAAACAAAAGTCTCTAGTGGTGTATTTGTTCTGGCTGGGTAAAGTCCACAATCTAGTACCATTCTTGATGACTTCAATTTGATCCGCTTGGATGAGATTGACCTGTGATACCTGGAATCAAAAGATATTACATAAGAATGGCATTTTTTTTTTAGGTTTTTGCAAGGCAATGGGGTTAAGTGGCTTGCCCAAGGCCACACAGCTAGGTAATTATTAAGTGTCTGAGGCCGCATTTCAACTCAGGTGCTCCTGACGCCAGGGCTGGTGGTGCTCTATCCACTGCACCACCTAACTGCCTGAACCTTTAAAGTAACTCTGTGACATCATAATAGCAGCAATTAGCAACTTTATCTTCAGTTATAAATTGTTAGATTTGAAATTAGTGATGTTATTAATGAGAAGGAAAGAATAATACAGAAAAGATCTTTATTGCAACTATCAACAGTTATTAATTGCTTCTTTTATTAAAAGGTTGCTTTTCCTATAGCCATGTGGTCACATTTAAATGGATTTAAATGATCACATTAAAAAGCTTCTATGAGGGGACAGCTAGGTGGTGCAGTGGATAGAGCACCACCAGCCCTGGCGTCAGGAGGACCTGAGTTCAAATGCAACCTCAGACACTTAATTTCCTAGCTGTGTGGCCCTGGGCAAGTCACTTAACCCCATTGCCTTGCCCCCCCCAATTTTTTTTAAAAAGCTTCTATGCAGATGATGTGCAGATCATCTTAAAAGTATTCTTCTTAGTAGGAACTCTTTGATTTTAAGGAAACACCTATTTATAAAGTACTTATTATGTACTAGGCACTAAGTGCTTTACAGATAGGATTTCATTTGATCCTCACAAAAAACAGGGAGCTGTCTCTTTAAACCTAAACATGGTTAGATTTCATATCACAACAACTTAACAGTTCTTTTGAGCTTTTGTGACTATTATGGGATTTTTTAAAATAAATTTTGTCCTTTTCAAATGACTCTAATTTAATTTTTAAATTTTTTTTGTTTTTTTTTGCAAGGCAATGGGGTTAAGTGACTTCCCCAAGGTCTCACAGCTAATATTATTAAGTGTCTGAGGTCACAGTTGAACTCAGGTCCTCCTGACCCCAGGGCCAGCACTTTATCAACTGCACCACCTAGCTGCTCCCCACTAAGCCACCTAGATGCCTCATTTTTTTTAAAATAAATTTTTGCAAGGTAATGGCATTAAATGACTTACTCAAGGTCACACAGCTTAGCATGTATTAAGTGTCTGAGGTCAAATTTGCACTCAGGTTCTTTTGACTCCCAGGCTAGGACTCCATCCACTTTGCCACCTGGCTACCCATAAATGACCTTAATTTCTAAAATGAAATGATGTTGCTAATTTGTGTAGAAGAATTACAGCTCTTAAAAATAATAAAGTAACTAATCCTGACACAGACACTTACTAGGTGTGAACGTGGGCAAATGACTTAATTTTCTTCTCTTCAGTTTCCTCATCATAGGGCAACTAGGTAGAGCAGTAAATAGAGCCCCAGCCCTGGAATCAGAGGACCTGAGTTCAAATTTAACCCTCAGATATTTGATACTTACTAGCTGTGTGACTTTAAGAAAGTCACTTAACCCTGATTGCCTTGCATCCAGGGCTATCTCCAGTCATCCTGCTTCATATCTGGTTACTGGACCCAGCTGGCTCCAGAGGAAAAAATGAGGCTGGGTAAGCACTTCCTCACTCAAATCCAATTCACATAAATGTTATGGTATTGTTTCCCTGATGTCATGGTTTTCTTCCAAAATGAAGGACAAACAATAGCATCTGTAAAATGGGGATAATGATAATAGAAGCTACCTCACTAGGTTACTGTGAGAATTAAATGAGATAACATTTATTAATAATAAGCACTGTACAATTCTTAAGGTATTACACAAATTAATGACACTTGTTATTTTAAAGTTATAAATTCTTGGCAAGTGAATGAATGAGTTAATAGAGAGAAAGCAGAGTTAGAACTTCCAAGGAAACCAAATACTCATATATCTTCATTAGATTGTGAGCTCCTTGCGACTATTTTTTACCTTTCTTTACGTTTCCAACCCTTAGCACAGAACCTAGCAAATAGTAAGCTAAATATATGCTTGTTGATTTAACTTTTTTTAAAAAAAAGGAAAAAGTCTCCAAAATTCATAAAAATAATTAAAATCTATTAAAGTTGAAAATGATCAAGAAAGAATGACAACATACTTTATTTTAAAAACATATTATGCAATAATTGAAACAAATAAAATAATAGAAACAATACAGATGAAAAAGGGAGAGAACACAATGAACCCTGAGACAGGTGACACATTTAAAGAATTTAAGTAAGAATTAATATTGGTAATAATAAATAAAGAAAAAAGAAAAATAAAATAATAATGAAAAAATAAAAAATGAAAAAGAAATAATAAAAGAAAAGCTTGTGGACATGAAAAAAGAAGAAAAACCACAAGAGGACATGAATACCCCCCAAATTGGAAGAAATCATTTAAAAATGACTAACATGGAAAATAAAACTGAAAAAAATTTAGTATAAACAAAAGACTTGCTACTACGAAAAATAAAATTACAGACAAAATCAACAAAGTAGAAAAATGCTTTATCAACTACAACTCTATTGAAAGAATTGGAAAACATATATATATATATATATATATATATATATATATATATATATATATATATATTCAAAGGACAGATGTAGAGGGTAGACCAAGGCATAACAACAAAATTGTTGACATCCTAAAAAATTTAGAAAAACAAAATAATCTGGACACTAAAGTCCTAGAAATTATTGAAGAAAAAATTTTAGTATTAACAAAAACAAATGCCAATTAACATTTTTACAAAAAAAAATCCACTATTTCCTTGTCTGAAAAAAAATTAAAATTTCAACTTTCCAAGATATACTTTTGTTAACCAAGGGCTGTGAATAAGGATTGTGATAGATTTTTCAAGGAAGACAAAGCATGATTGGAGAGATTAGAATATGATATACACAAAAATTAAGAGGTACAGGTTAAAGTGTGATTTGTTTATTAAAATTGATTTCATTAATTATGCCTATTAATAATAATAGTAAGCATTTATAAATACTTTAAAGTTATCTAACTTGATTCTCACAACAACCCTGAGAGATAGGTGCTACTAATAACCTCATTTTATAGACGTGAGGCAGAAAGAGGTTAAGTGACTGGGCTGGCCTCCCCCCCCCACAAATAAGTAAAAGTCGGAGACCAAATTTAAACTTGTCTTCCTGATTCAAGATCCAAAGCTCTATCCACTATGCCTAACACATAAGACTATATATTTGTACACAATGGTAGAGAATATACAGAAGTTGGTGTTATCATAGGTCCTTTTTTCATAGGTGAAGTCATTTTAAACGTTACCTCAAAAGCATTGTTCAGTCATGGACAAAATACTGACCAAGGAGTCAAAAGTGGTTATGCTGGCTTTGCCATTAATTAGTTAGGTGACCAAAAATTCTGGGTCTCAGTTTCTTCAACTATACAATGATTTCAGACTAAATGCTCTTTAAGTAACTTCCAGATACTCTAATTCTTTGATATGATCTAATGTAATCTCCTAATTAGCCTATTTTGGGGGGGGTCATTTCAAGGTAATGGGGTTAAGTGACTTGCCCAAGTTCACACAGCTAGGTAATTATTAAGTATCTGAGGTCCCCCTGACTCCAGGCTCATGCTCTATCCACTGCACCACCTAGCTACCCTGATTAGCTCAATTTTTACTAAAAATTTCTATCAAGTATTGCAAAAAAGCACCTGAGGGAGATAGTCATGGAAATAATTAGATTGCACTTTAAAGTTTACAAAACTCTTTCCTCAAACCAGTCTTGTGAGTCAGAGAGTAAAAAGTATTAGTATCTTCAATTTTCCCATGAAGACACTGAGGCTCAGAGAGGAGGAATAGATAGCATGAGATCCCGAGGGTTAGAAACAAGGTAAGCTGTCAGAACCAGTGAAATGTGGTCAAATTGAATGAACCTTTTTATTAAGTGCCTTCTGTGTGGGCATTGAAGGCATTGTGATAGGCACCAGGGTTATAAAGAGAAAACAGAAAGTAGTTTCTATTAGTCAGGAGACTATACAAAATGCATAGCAGACAGTGTCCCTGCCCAGGTGAAGGCCATGATTTAATAGAGTAGAAATATGTGGAAAAATATGTTTAAAATGCAATATGTAAGAATTGTATTCATGCTTTTCTTCCTTATCAGGAGGTCTACAATATTTCACTATTTCAAAGATTCAATATGAGGGATGAAAATTAATAGTGATTGAAAAGTACTTTGAAAATGTAAAATCCTATAAATGGAATGGCTAAGGAAAAAGTTACAATCTCCAGTGAGGTCTGTTACTTTCTGCATAGAAATCCAAAGGATTCCTCATCTGGAAGAAAAAGAAGGAAAGCTTAAAAGGAAAGGAAGTTGATGCCAGATAGAGTTCATTTTCTTTTTAAAAGAGCTATTGATTGCAATGAGGAAGAAGGAAATGGAATGTTAGGAGGGTGATTCAGGAAAACAGAAAGTCTTTGGCCAGGTTAAAAGCAAAGCAGAATGAGGTAAGTTGCCCTTGTCAGCAACTCTGGTGACCACAAGCATAAAATGTGAGTATCAAGGATAAACAGACCATGGAATAAGAACACAGAAGTCTTTAAAACCAACTATTTTCAAATATTTTCTTCATCTTCATTTTACAGATGAAGAAACTGAGCCTTCAAAAGTTTCCATAGGTAGTTACAATGACCAAATTTGACCCCGAATCTAACCCTTTGAAGATTGTAAATAATGAGATAATTAAAAGTCTCTACTTTGTTCTTTCCTTCTTTCTTTTTCTCCTGTCAATTTACAAGCACTTTCCATGTTCAAAGTATAGCCCTAAATTCTATAATTATTAATAACCTGAACTTGAAAATTTTGAAAATATGCTTCTGCTGAAGATAAATTACAAAATGCTATTTGCAACTAGGCCACAAGTATTTAGTTACCAAGAATATAGCAAAATTCCTGTACCCAAGGAATTTAGGACCTAAATGACAAATATTATAGTTGCTTATGTGATATCAAAAAAGAAGAAATATGGCATGTTTTTCCACTAAAAATATTTGTGATATTAGAAACCAATTTTCCCTTAAAGAATAAAACAGCAAGCTTTCCTTCCCTTTGTCCATTTTTAATGAATGGACCTTTTCTTTCTCTCTCAAATAATCAAAAGATCTATGATTTTATTGATCTAGGAGTTCTCTCCAGTGATGCAAATCTCAAATTAATATCTGCCTATTCCATGTGACTTTCACCTATGTCCTTCCAAAAGTTTTTAGTAATACCTAATATGTTGAAGATCTTACTGACTTTCTTTTCATAACACACGAGAACCAATGAAGCATTTTGAATATCTATTCATCATCCTTCACTTTTTCTACATGACTGGTCCATCTTCTCTTTTTTGTCATATGATAATTTGATGGCATTTTTTATTCCTTTTCTTCTTCTTCTTCTTCAGTTCCTTGTTGGTTATATGTTGTTCTCTAATCACATTTAATCATGCTGCTTTCCATTGTTCTCTGTGTGATGTTCATTTTCTTTCTTCTCCTTAGAGTCAATGGTGACCTAACCATATAGTATTGCCATACACCAATACTGATAAAATACTTGCATTGAAAATATGATATTTAGATTTTTCTGCTTACTCTCCTACACCTTTTCAGTTCTAGACTCATCTTATTGGCTATCTATTTTGTCTGTCCCAAACAGACTTCAAGTTGGACAAACTTTATAGCAAAGTCTCTAAATCTTTTTTTTTTTTTAGATTTTTGCAAGGCAGTGGGTTAAGTACTTGTCTAAGGCTACACAGCTAGGTAATTATTAAGTGTCTGAAGTCAAATTTGAACTCAGGTCCTCCTGACTCCAGGGCCAGTGCTCTATTCACTGTGCCACCTAGCTGCCCCTAACCTTTTTTTTTATAATTTTTTTTTAGGTTTTTGCAAGGCAAATGGGGTTAAGTGGCTTGCCCAAGGCCACACAGCTAGGTAATTATTAAGTGTCTGATATCGGATTTGAACCCAGGTCCTCCTGACTCCAGGGCCGGTGCTTTATCCACTGTGCCACCTAGCCGCCCCAGCCCCTAACCTTTTTAAAAAGTATCATGGACTGTTTTGGCAGTCTGGTGAAACCTATGGATCCTTTCTTAAGATAATTTTTAAAAATGTTAATGAATACTTAGAAATCTGTCTATAGTTCCATGAAAGTAAAATTAAGAATAATTGTTCCACAGAGAACCAATAAAGGCCAATTTCCTTCTTGAAAATTTTGAATAAAATACTGTATCACAAAGATCATACACTAGCCCAGTTTGGAATTTATACCAGAAATGAAGGGATAGTTCAATATTAAAAAAAAGTATAAGCATAATTTACCATATAAATACAAAAAACATTTTATCAATAAATGTAAAAAAACTTTTGATAAAATACAACATTAATTCCTATTAAAAACACTAAAACATAGGAACAAATGGAGTCTTTCTTAAAATAATAAGTAGTATCTATCTAAAATAAAGAGCAAGCATAATCTGTATCAAGAAGATTTTCCAGTAAGATCAGAGGGGAGCAACTATTTCATTATCACCACTTTTATTCATTATTGCATGCTACCAATAGCAATAAGAAAAGAAAAAAAATTGAAGGAATAAATATAGGCAATGAGAAAACAAAACTATCACTCTTGAAATGATGGTATACTTAGAGAATCAACTAAAAAACTAATTGAAACAATGAACAATTTCAGCAAAGTTTCATGATATGAAATAATCTACATATGTCATCAGCATTTCTATATATTACCAACAATATCAATAATATCAACAGCAGGGAGAAATTGAAAGAAAAATTCCATTTCCAGTTATTTTACTGCAGACAATCTAAAATACTTACCTACTTAGACAAACCCATTGATTATATGAACACAAAAAAACACTTTTCACACTAATAAAGCAGATCTAAACAAATGGAGAAATATTAATTGCTTATGGGTAGACTGAGACAATAAAATAAAAATGACAATTTGCCTAAATTAAATTACTTATTCAGTAACATTCTAATCAAACTACCAAAGGAGTTTAATAGAGAGAGAACAAAATAATGACAAAATTCAGCTAAAAAAGCAAAAGGTTAAGAATATCAAGGGACTAAATGGGGGAAAAGGTGTGAAAACAACCCAGTAATTCTAGATTTCAAACTATATTAGTGGTAATCATCAAAACAATCTAATATAGGCTAAGAAATAGAATGGTGGATCACTGGGAAAGTTTAAATATATAAAAAATAGTAGCAAATGACTATGGTAATCTAGTGTATAATAAACCCTCCAAATCCAAGCTTTGGGTATAAGAACTTGTTATTTAACAAAAATTGCTGTGAACTAGTATATCATACTGTATGCCAAAATAAGATCAAAATGGGTATATAATACAGACATAAAAAATTGATAGCATAAATAAATTGGGGAAGTATTTAAAATTTACTTGTCAGAGCAATGGATAAGGTAAGAGTTTATGACCAAAGAAGATATAGAGAGGATAATGGAAAGTAAAATAGATAATTTTGATTACAAGAATTAAAAAGGTTTTATATAAACAAAACCAATGCAGTCAAAATTAGAAGGAAAGCAGGAAACCGGGGGTGGGGGGGGAATTTTACAGCAAATTTCTTTGATAAAGATCTCACATGTAAAATACATGAGGAACTGGACCAAATTTATAAAAATAAAAAACATTCCCTAACTAATAAATGGTTAAAGGATATGAGAAGGCAGTTTTCAGAAGAAGAAACTAAAGTTCTCAATAGTCATATTAAAAAATTGTCCTAAATTACTGTTGATTAGAGAAATGTAAACTAAAATAACTCTGAAGTACCACTTCAAATTGATCAGATTGAGTAACATGACAGAAAAGGAAAATGATAAATGCTGTAGGGGATATGGAAAAATGGGGACTCTACTGCGCTGTTGGTGGAATTGTGACGTCCAACCATTCTGAAGAACAATTGGAACTATACCCCAAAAGCTATAAAACTATATATCCAGTAATACCACTACTAGGTCTATATGTCAAGGAGAACAAAGAAAAGGGAAAAGGACCTATATTATAAAAATATTTATAGCAGCTCTTTTTGGAATCCAAAGATTTGGAAACTGAAGGGATGCCATAAATTGGTGATTAACTGAACAGTGAATCATTATTCACAAAAAATCACTGCTTAAACTAGACTCCTCCATCACAATCATGAATATTTTTGGCAAACATGAGATCTTTTTTTAAGATTTATATCATGATTGATGATTGTTTCTGTTATTCTATCTTCCAAGGAATCTTGAACGACCTTAATATTTAGTTGAGAAATACCTTGTAGGAGTTTGTCTTGCTAAATTGGATGTTTGTGTTATTATGGTTGTGATGTAAGAGTATTGTGCTATAAAAATAATTATCAGGATGCTTTCCAAGAAACCTGGGAAGACCTAAATGAACTGATGCAAAATGAAGTGAGAAATGGGGCGGCTAGGTGGCACTATGGGGCGGCTAGGCGGCCCAGTGGATAGAATACTGGCCCTGGAGTCAGGAGTACCTGAGTTCAAATAGGACCTCAAACACCACCTAGCTGTGTGACTTTGGGCAAGTCACTTAATCCCATTGCCTTGCCAAAAAAAAAAATACCCCCAAATGAAGTGAGAAGAACCATCATACACAGTAACAACAAAATTTTAACAATGATCGGCTGTTGAAAGACAACTCCTCTGATCATGACAACAAGGTAAAACAATTCCAAAAGAACAATGATTAAAAAAAATTCTATCCACCTCCAGAGGGAAAACTGATAAACTGAATGTAGATTAAAACAGACTTTTTTCACTATTTTTTTCATTTTCATCCTTCTTTGCTTTTTTATTTTTACATAACATGGTCAATATGGAAATATGCTTTGCATGACTTCACATGTATAATGGATATCATATTGCTAAACAAGGGGTGGGGAGGGGGGAAATGAGAGGTAGAGAATTTGAACTCAAAATTTTAAAAAATCAATTCTAAAAATAAATAGGTAAATGAATGAATGAATGAATAAACAAAATGGAAGGGGATGTTCCAGATGGGCTAGAGTGATGTCAAAAATAAAAATGCAATACAATATGAGGGTGGGGGAAGACTTTCTTTCCATTCAGATACACATGTTGAAATCTGGATACTAGGCATGATTTATTCAGTGGGCCTTCTCTGTCTAGATGCATAGATCAAATTCCTTTGAGTGACTACAAATAATTGTAGGAGGCTCTACAATATCCTGGAACTTGATTCAATCAACAAGTCATCTACAAATAGGAGCATATGGAGGAATTATTATTCACAAAAAAATCACTCTTTAACTAGACTCCTCCATCACAGTCATGAATATTTTTGGCAAACATAAGATTTTTTATGATTTATATCATGATTGATGGTTATTTGTGTTATTCTATCTTCCAAGGAATCTTGAATGACCTTAATATTTAGTTGAGTAATACCTTGTAGGAGCTTGTCTTGCTAAATTGGATGTTTTTGTTTTTTATGATCAACAAATAATAAACAATGGTTTTTCATATTTTCTTCATATTCCATGCAATTGTAAGATGGCAAAGATGAGGTCCATTGTTGAATATTATTTGCAAATATTATCCCCTACTAAAAATTATCATCAAGGATGCCCTCAATTCTTGTATAGGTGATCCTCATAAAGATTTATATAGATAAGAGAGTAAGCATGCAGGTCAGTAGTTGATAATTAATTCCCTTTTTTTTTGAATCAGATCACTATAATCTGACATTTTGTCTGTGCACCTTTGGTAGTTTTGCCTACTTTATATATCTTGTAAAGTAGTCCATAAATGCCCTTGCATATGGCCACTGGCATGGATCACATACAAACATGTATAGATATATATGTACAACAACACATCTATACATATATGTATGATGTCAAAATGAATGCACATATATTCATATGTGTATACACGCATACATATTCCAATATGACCTCTTTACCTGTTTATTTTTTTTAGTGTGATTGCTACTCCCTCTGTAAGTACCTAAGAGACTGTAATATTATGGTACAAGTATGACTCTACACTTTTTTTTTTTAGATTTTTGGGATTAAGTGGCTTGCCCAAGGCCAGACAGTGTCTGAGGCTGTATTTGAACTCAGGTACTCCTGACTCCAGGGTTGGTGCTCTATCCACTGTGCCACCTAGCCGCCCCTCTACACTTTTTGACAGAGAAAACAGTTTGTTGTAAAAATTTCTGCAGACTTTCTTTTCCCCTTTTCCTTCCATTTCTTATGCTTCCATTTACATTTTTGCAAGCCCTTAAGATGATTTTGCTTATTTGGATATCTGGTCAAGCTATTTCAGATTAGTTTTATTCAGCAGCATGTTAAAATATAATGTTTTATTCTTTGTAATGTCTGGTGTTCACCATGTTTAGCATCTATCAATTTTTTGAAGGTATTGATGATTATAGATGCATAAAACTTACCTACAGTCTACAAGTCCTCTATAAGAAAGTCATCTATAATCAGTGCCTATACTTCCTTTCATCTCACACAATGCTAAACCCTCAATAATTTGACTGCCACCCTCATTATTCAATAAAACTTGGCCTCTCCAAAGTTACCAGTGATTTCTAATTACCAAATCTAATGACTTTTTGCTCAATCTTAAGCCTCCTTTTTATATCATTTGTTACTGTTGATCACCTTCTTCTTCTGAATATTCTGTTCTTTTTAGATTTTCCTGACACTGCTCTCTTCTGCTTCTCCTCCTATCTGTCTTTCAGTGTCTTTTGTGGGTTCTTCATCATATCATGCCCTCTTACCTTGAGTTTCCCCAAGACTCTGTCTTGGACTCCCTTCTCTTTTTGATTCCAAAAGTTCAATAATCATTTTTCTGTAGGAGATTCCCAGATCTGTATGTCTATCCCTACTCTCTCTGATGACTTGCAGCCATAATGATCAATTCCTTTTAAAATCAAAGTACAAAAATACATCCAAATGTGGAACAAAATGCAAGGCTATTTGTCTGGTGTTGAGCCAAATATTACAAACCTTTTTTTAATTAAAGTCCATTGCAATTAAGATTATATGTGATTACTTTATTGTGTAAAATATCTTCCAAGTTGTGACTTACTTCATTTAAAATATTATCTATATTCAACAAAATCTGTAAAATAACAAAGTCTTTCAAATAAAAGCAAATACAAGTCTCATTTTAATATTTGCTACTACCAACATCCCAAGATTTGCACCCATAGCATTCCCACCTGGGTCATGCCCTAACTTCCAGACCCACACAACAAAGACTGAAAGTGGAGAAGAATTCCATGTGAACAGTAGTTGATCATGAGTCAGTTTTCCCTGAGAGATAAGTGAGTGCCATTCTGAAGGGAAGGGTGATCATCTCCATTGCTCTCGGTCCATCAAAAAAGATTCGGGTTCAGATACCAGATTCTGGAATGGGGGAAGAGTTATTCAGTGTGATAACATGGCTGCTCCGGGAGAAGCCTGAGGGAGCCCAGGGAGAATTCTCTTTTCTTTGTGAAGGGCAGGGCTGCCCTGGAATGGATTTGCTCCCACTGAGATCAAGCTCTAGGGAGTCACTCAAGGGAGTGCATCAACAACTGAACGACATAATCCTATGAATGACAAGTTGACGTTGTTCTAGTGTAAAATGAAATCCAACTCTAGGGAATGCACTAAGAAGCTGACATTGTCCTAGTATTAAAGCTGTTGCCAATCATGTCACAATGATGAGTAGCTCAGATATGGAAGAATTTAGAAGAAAGTCTTCCTGATGATTCGTCCATCTAGAGACAGGTTAAGATATATGGGGTAGCCACATCCTGTCGCCAGATATCATATGCTGATACTAACTAGTTCAGTGTTGATGATGCAATATGGTACCGCAATGATATGGGAGGAATTTAAGGCCAAAAGAGTCCTGATGCAGCCAGACCATCTTCATTAGTCCTGTTTTCTATCAATCAGACCGTGGAGTGGAACAATTCTGGGCAAAGGCAAGTGAGAAGGGTACCCTTCACTGTAATAAACATAACTGTGCAACTCATGCCACCCATCACTTGGTTGTTTGGTGTGGTCCTCTTCAATATGGAAGGACAGTTAGTAAAAGTAAGTACATAAGGTCTTGCTGAATTACTTCAATTCTTCAGAACATCCCACTAAAATATTTGTTATTACTTTATAATTAGAGTTTTATAATTTCATATTCAGAATTTTCATAAATATGTGTTACAATTATGATGTAGGTTTTAATTTATACTTTTGAGGGTAAAGGTTATCATTATAGCTATTGTAAGCACTTGAATATTAAGTGTATTAAATTACTCTGGGGTTCATAATACCTTTTTTTGTTACTGAAAGTGATTTTCAGAACAAAAAAAAACTGGAAATCACTGAACTATTTAATCATGGAATCATAGATTTAGAACTGAATTTGTCCTCTGGGGCTATCTAGCCTACTTATTTGTCCAAGATCAAATTATCAGAGGCATCTGTAAGTGCTGGTTCAGTTCCAATATTCTATGAATGTATGCAAATTTCATGAGAACATGTTTTAAGTATTTTCATATTTATCACCAGTATCTGGTAATATTTTGCACTTTGTAGATACTTAGCAAATGACTACTAAATGAAGTAGTCAGTCCCCTGAGAATCATTCTCTTCCCATATTCTCACTGACTAATGTTAATACTATAGTAATAATAGCATGTAACTACCCCCCCCAAATAAAAAAAGTAATGATATGTTAGACAAATGAAAATGTGCTCCTCAGAAAGACAAAACTCAACTCAAAATATAAACAACTCAGAAGGAATGAAAATCAACAATTAGACTTTTGATGAAGTATTTGAAAGGATTTGGTGAGAAATGTTCAAAGTGAGAGGGCTAAAAAGGACACACTATGGTCATAGGTTTATTGAATATAGTATTTGGTAAGGAGTAAAATGTGTCAAATGGACCATTGTAAGGTATGAATATTGGTAAGAAAAAAGCTTTGAGTATATAATAGCTGACATTTAAACAGAATTTAAGGTTTGCAAAGTATTTTACTCATCTTTATAAGAACTCTCACTAGAAGACTACTATAGATACTGTACTCAAATATTCAAACGTGCCTTGACCTCAGAGATTTGGATGTTTCCTCTAATGACACAATTAATAATCTATTTCTGCCTGCCTATCCTCGTTGCTCTTATCTAGCACCACCTTTTAAGCCTTTCCTGTCATGGATATATCTAAAGGATCTGACTGGGTCCTCTCTTCTCTCTCTACATTCTTTCATTTAGTGACCTTATCAATTCCCATGGATTTAACTACCATGTATATGTATGATTTCCATATTTTCATATCCAGTCCTAATTTCTCTCCTTTGTTTCATTCCTACATTATTATTAACTGCCCCTACAGGCATCTTGAACTCAAAATGTCAGAAACAGAACCTGTTTTACACAAAATCCACCCTTTTTTGAATTTTCATGTTTCTGTTAAGAACCCACCATCTTTCTATTAACTTATGTTTTAACCTTGGCATTATCCTTGACTTTTTTTTTCTCCTTCACTCCACAGAACCAATTAGTTATCAACTATTGCCATTTCTACCTCTACAATATCCCTCACATTCATTCAAGGAACAAAAGTTCAGGTCCTCATCATCTCTCACCTTGACTATTGTAGTATCTGTGAAATGATGTATATTTCTGCCTCTGACACTCCTTTAATCTATCAACAGAGAACCTATGAGACCATCCTTCTGTTTAATATAAATTCTTTCTTTCTTGTTGTTTAATGAATAGTAAGAGTGTCAAAATGAATATAATCTAATCCCTCCAGTAATGAATCCATTCACTGTACATTGGACAAGGACCTCATATTTATAATTCCAATAGCCAAATTAAAGTTTATAGATGTTTCAAAACAAATGATTCTTAATATTCTTCACTTCTTTTTCCATCACTGCTATCATCACTAATGATTCAGGAAAGGTCCACATAGGAGTCATTTTGTGTTTTTTCTTTGTTTCTTGGAAGATCATTACCACCTATTTGGTTTACTAGTGATGACAGGTTAAGGACTTATTTATGGTGATATAGCTAAATTGCTCAAATCCAGTCTCTCCTAAGTTTGTGTCCAGTGTTTTTTCCCATGATTCTGTAGTTGAGCAGAATTTAAACTATTGACAAAAACAGATACTACTTTGTCCAGAATAGATATGGATTGGGGAAGTAGGAGCCTGAATCATTACTACACCAGCAATCCTTCTCAGGACTATTGACTAGGTTCATTCCCATTTTACACATATGTCCTGAGTAGGAATCATGCCTCTCTCTGCACACTATCACTGACTCCCCACAGCAAGATATCTCTTTTCCATACCAAGCTAAATATTTTTTTCAGTAATATACTTAATCTTATTTCATCCTTGCCAAAAGTTGCCTGAAGCATATGTTTGGGACATAACTTAATAATGAAGTTGGTGAAATATGATTTTTCTTGGTTGGGTAAGAACAAGGGATAGAAAATGAAAGAATGCATCTTTTCCTTTATTGCTTACCCTAGGCAAGGATTACTACCAGTTTGATCAATGAGGGTCTTTCATATAATATTAGATGTCTATGTAACAGGCCCACTGAAGTTTATAATTTGATATATGAGCAGTCTTGATCATAGAGACCTATTGAATTTTCCTAAATAATTACAATTCTTATGTAGATTTTAAAATAATCACAAAAATGCAAATCATTCCAAAATAAACTAAAAACTATAAATCATCATATAAATAGAAATCATTATCATTAACTTTAGGAAAAGATTATTAAAATGAATAAAGGAGGGTAAAGAGGACCACTATCACTCTAAAGCACTAACTCATAGTAATCATTCTACTGCATAACTCTAATCATGATACTCCTTTGCTCTACAAATTTCAATAGCTCACTATTACCTGAAAAAGTTCAATTTTCACACCATTGCAATCAAATCTAATTCTAATTTACCATTTAAACTTTATTTCCTCCAAATTCCTTTTCACTCATTCCATTGGATTTGAATAATGCAAACTCAGAGTTAGAAGGGATTGTAGAGGTCTTTTATTTGAACCAATATCTGAATAGAAATTTTCTCTTCAACTTTTCTAATCTGAAAGATGATCAAGCCTTTCCTTGACAGTCTCCAGAAATGAGGAAATCATGATAGTGCATGCAGTTTCTGGATTGTTCATATCATAAGGAAGTTTTTCTTTATATTAAATCAAAATTTGTCTCTGGAGTAAGAAAGACCAGAGTTTAAAACTCACCTCAGAATCTTGCTAGCTGTATGACCATGGAAAAGTCATTTAACCTCTATCTACCTCAGTTTCCTTTTCTGCATAGTGGTTATAATAATAGTACCTACCTCCCAGGGTTGTGGCAAAGATAAAATATAAAGTGCATTGTAAATTTAAAGTGCTATATAAATGCTTATTTTATTATTACTAGAGAATTTTCTCTGGGTCTTAGCTATTAATGAACTATAGTCATAGATTCTAGGGTGCTGTCATTCTTTCAATCACCATTCTTTAGTGTAGTTATTCAAATACTTCCAAATCAATATGACCACAATAGAAAATTATATGTTTCCATATCACAAAAGACTTTGTTAAATACTTTGCTGAAATTCAGATATGTTATGCTTATGGCATACACTGAATATGTCTATCTAATAACTTTGTTAAAAATAGAAAATGAGGCTAGTCTGGAAAAACTATGAGCCCACATTGGCTAATGGTGATTACTGTTTTTCTTTTTCAGTATTCACAAACCAATCATTTATTAGTCCTTTCTATTAATACAACTGATAGAACCTGAGTTCAATTTCAATAGCCTATATTATGAATAATCTAACTTCATGCAAAAAATGGAAACATTTGCCCAACTTCTGTTCTGTAGCACCTCTATCATTCTCCATGATTTTTAAAATACCAATGCTAACAGTACAATAATCTTGTGTGGAATTTCTTCAAGATGTAATTCAGGAGTTAATAACTCAAAGTCTTTAGCTTGCAGCCTTTTCAAGTTGAAAAATTTGTCATCAGTGCCATAGCTGACCTTGAGGACATGTTCATTATTAGTGAAGGCATTTGATAATGTGGCTGAAAACATCATGCTAAAAGTGCATGGGAGCAAGGACACAGTCTTGTTTCACTCCACTGATGACCAGGAAATCTCAAAAGCATCATCCACTATCTAGAACCCAGGCAAGCATACCATCATGAAACTGATAGGCAATACTGATGAACTTCTCTGGGCAACTAAATTTTTACATAATTTTCCATAAACCCCTCATAATTGACAGTATCAAAGGTCTTGGTGAGATGTTCAAATGTTGTATACAGACCTTTGTTCTGTTCTTGGCATTTTTCCTGGAATTGTTGAGCAGCAAACACCATATCAACTGATCTTCTACCCTTTCTGAAGCCACACTGGCTCTCAGGGAGGTGACCATCTTCTAGTTGAAGAATCAGTCTATTGAAAATTTACAGATGAGGAAATCAAAGTAATCCATAGTCATATGAAAAAAATGCTCTAAATCATTGCTTTTAGAGAAATACAAATTAAAGCTTCTCTGAGATACCACCTCACACCTCTCAGACTGGCCAATATGACCAGAAAGGACAATGATCAATGTTGGAAAGGATGTGGGAAATCTGGGACAGTAACACATTGTTGGTGGAGCTGTGAATTCATCCAACCTTTCTGGAGAGAAATTTGGAATTACATCCAAAAGGTAACAAAAATGTGCATACCCTATGATCCAGCAATACCACTACTGGGTCTATGTAAGGGACTGTTGTGTGTGGGGGTGCTGTAAACTTTCATCACCTGGTATCCTCGAGCACCAGAGCCTTGTTTTACTGGTTGATTGTAGAGTGTCAGGAACTGGGGAGGGTATTTAAGCACTTGTATTTGGTTTAGTAAATGGAGTACTTGGAGAGCTAGGAGAACTTTAAAGAAAATTTGTCATCCTTATATCCCTTGTCTCCTGCCCCTTCAACATTCGCCTGGGTAAGGATAAGCTAGCTGAAAGGAACCTAACACATCCTGAGCAGCTAGTCTAAAAGGAACTTAACAGATCTATACTCTGAAGAGATTATGAAAAAGGGTAAAAACATATGTACAAAAATATTCATAGCAGCCATGTATGTGTTGGCAAAGAATTGAAAATTAAGTAAATGTCCTTCAATTAGGGAATGGCTTAACAAACTGTGGTATATGTATGTCATGGAACACTATTGTTCTATTAGAAACCAGGAGGGATGCATACTCAGGGAAGCCTGGAAGGATTTGCATGAACTGATGCTGAGTCAGATGAGTAGAACCAGAAAAACACTGTACACCCTAATAGCAACATGGGGGTGATGACCAACCTTGATGGACTTGCTCATTCCATCAGTGCAACAATCAGGGACAATTTGGGGGTATCTACGATGGAGAATACCATCTGTATCCAGAGAAATAATCATGAAATTTGAACAAAGACCAAAGACTATTACCTTTAATTTAGGAAAAAAACCCATTATAATTCTGCTATCTCTTATACTTTATTTTTCCTCCTTAAGGATATACTCTCTCATCTCATTCAACTTAGATCAATGTATACCATGGAAACAATGTAAAGACTAACAGACTGCCTTCTGTTGGGGGGGGGGAGATTGTAAAACTCAAAATAAATAAAATCTTAAAGAAAAAAAAGAATCAGCCTATTGAGAAGGATAAGGCAAGAATCCTACCAGCAATGACTAAAAGAGAAACACCCCTGTGATTGTCACAGGACAATCTATTCCCTTTACCTTTATAGAAATGGATGATGGGGGCATCCTTGAATTCTTGGGAGATAACCTATTCATGCTATATAGCCTGGAAAATTTCAGTTAACTTCTGGTTGAGCAATGGATTCCCCCACCTTCTATTTGCAGATGATTGTGCACTCAGTGCAGCCTCAGAAGCTGAAATGCAACAAAATATAGATCAATTTTGGTTTAACAATTAACACAAGAAAACACAGGTGCTCCATCAGCCAGAAACACACCATTCATATGTAGAACCGTTAATTACAACAAATGGAGAAGGTTTGAATACTGTGGACAAATTCACTTCCCTTGGTAGCATTCTTTCCATGGAGGTACACATTGACAAGGAGGCTGACACATGCATTGCCAGAGATAGCTCAGTATTTGGGAGGTTCAAAAAGTGTAGGAGAGAAGAGGTATTAGATTAACTGCCACAATGAAGGTCTAGAGAGCCTTTGTGTTGACCTCATTGCTATATGCCTGTGAAACCTGGACAGTCTACCAGTGCCACATCAGGAAACTGAATTGCTTCCATTTCAATTGTCTTAGGCAGATTCTGAAGATCACCAGGCAGGAGAAGATACCAGACACTGAAATCCTTTCTTGAGCTAAACTGCCTAACATTCCAATATTACTACAGAGAGTACAACTATGATGACCTGGTCATGTTGTCAGAATGCCAGATGTACACTTGCCAAAAAGACTTTTCTATGGAGACCTCACACAGGGCAAGTGCTCACAAAGGGGTCAGAAGAAGCAGTACCAGGTCACACTGAAGGTTTCTCTTAAGAACTTTGGAACTGATTGTACAGCATGGAAAACACTAGCACAGGACCACCCAGCATGATGTGCCCTCATCTGTGAGGGGGTTGTGCTCTATGAGTAAGGCAGAATTGAGCAGCTCAAAGGAAATGTGACATAAGTAAGTTTAAAGTAAGCACCCTAGGTGTTCACACACAGACTATTTGAGGTAGAGCATTCCGAGCTGTATCGGTATGATCCATCACAGTCAAACACAGTGTAATTTGTCTCAAACATAGTGATAGCATTTTGGTCTTCTTTGATAATAGGACTGGAGTTCCCAGACCCACAAAGGGGTAGAGAACTTGGAAAGGAACATTTCTTGATAACTGTATTTCAAAATAATTGCTTTCTTTTGTAATTACATGTATTCTATGCACATAAAAACATAATTCTGAGAAGGGGCTCAGAGACTTCATTTACTACACTGCCTAAAGGGTCTAAAGACACACAAAAAAAGGTTAAGAACTCCTGCTATAATGCATCCAGAATTGATGACTTGAACTTGTTAAAAGCAACAAGATCCTTTCTATCTCCTCACTTGTTTAGGTTTTCCATTCCATGTTAATCATTTTTGGTTTTGGTTTCCCTTCCTGAAAAGATATTCTCCTTCATACAAATTAAATAGCTTTGTTTTTTTCTCCTTTGTTATATTGTTTTATTCAACATAAGCACTGGTTCTATTCCTTCTTTTAATCTTCTTCTTTTCAAATAGAGCTTGCAAAAATTCTTTTTTTCTCAGCCTTTATCATCATTCTCAACTCATTCCAAATTTCTACCCTTCCTGACATTTTGTTTGCCCAAGTGGTTTCTCTTAAGTTTTCATTCTCAGATATTTGCCCTTACTTCCATATTACATTACTCAGGGCATGTCACTTAACCTGTCTGTCTCAGTGTCCTTAATAAATGTCTCCTTCCTTCCTCAGACTCATTTCTGTTACCCTCAGAATTTCATTTTTGAGAGTATGATATCCCTGTATTCATTACTGCAATTACAAATCTGTTCCTCTTTCACCTTTTGCTTTTCCTCACACCAGTCTCCACATGAACTTTATCCCTCTCCCCTCAACCCCACTGTCTGTTGAAATTCTACTTAATTTTCACTATCACAGATGTCATTGCCTACACCATACCTTCTCCAGAGATCCTATCCAAAAATGATCTCTTCCTCCTTTTATCTTCATAGTATGTTGCCTATATTTCTGAGTTGTTACACACCAATGTCTATTATAGGTAAATCTGTTCCTTCTAATCTCTCTCTCTAGAAAGTAAACTACTTGTGGGAAGGGACCATGCCTTACTCACTTCTGCAGACCTAGAAGGGCCTTGCAAATAATAAAAGCCTAATAAAATATTAGTTGAATTGAACTAATATTCTGTGCCTCCAAAGTCAGTTTGAGTTTTCTTGTTATACAGCAGAAAGAAGTTATTCATTTTCAAGAAGCACTCAGATGAAATTCATCATACCTCAAGACAGTATTTACCTAAATTGCTATTGTTTCCTTAACACTTGTGGCAAATTTTATAAAACCACCTCTAAACCCACCCTGTTGTAGACTGGAGAGTAGAGCTAATTCCCTTCCAAGTTAATAACATTCCCCTAAAAGACTAGCCCAAGGCAATCAGTAACAAAATCAGGATTAACATTTAGATAACTCAATTCCAAACCCAAACCTTGAGCAGTGTCTTTTTAAGTCTCCAGAAATACCTTTGCTAGTTTGTTTCAATCCCAGGGGATAAAGGGAAGGTTTTCCCACCTTTCTCTCAACTACTGCAGTGGGTTAGCTAACTCCTGTTAAAGCAATTAAATTTTTTTTCTCATGTAATAAAAGTTTCCTTATGGACTTAAGAAAACTTGTAACAAATTATGACTCTTTAATCTCAAAGCATTTGAAAAACATTTTTTTCTGGACATTAATATACTATTTTTATCTAGTTGAAGGAAAAACCAAAGAACTGAGATGATAAAAGATTTAACCCTGACCTTGAATAAAGCCATTGTTGCTGTTGTAAACAAGGACCCCTGAATAGTTTAAGTTCCAAAACAAACCTTATCAAACAAACATCATCATTAATTCCATTGTTCTCTTCTAAGTCAATGATAATTTAAATATTTTAAAAATAGTAAAAAAATCTGAAGAGTTTAGAATCATATTAAAAGTTAAGAAACTGGGCCCAGAGATCTTAAGAGAATTGCTCAAAATTACTCCACTGGTAAGTGGAAGAGCTGAGAACAGAATCTAGTTATTCTGATTCCTTCTCAAGTAGGTTCTGTGTGTTTTCTACAGCACTATATAGTAGATTCTGCCCTGAATTCCTAGGTAATCCAATCCTAATAACATTACTGTGACTCAGGTGTCTAGATCATATTATAGGTGTGATAAGACTTGCCCCTGAACACATTACAAAGATGCTGTCATGATAAATGAGCACTTCCAGCTATAAATTCAAACTACTAAGATGTGGAAACTCATGTCGAACCTTTTACCACAGGTGGAAAATGTTCCAGCTGTTTCCCCAACTTAACACTCCATCTGCTGTCTCCCTGTAGTCCCATCAACTATTTTCCTGTGCCTGGAATGCATTTTCTCCTCATCTCTTTTTCTTAAGATTCAGGTCCTATCTCCTGTGAAAACCCTTTTCTGACTGCTACCCTCACCAGCGGTTAGTACTCTCTCCCTCTTCAACTTAACTTGTATTATACTTATAAGCTTCTCATTAGAGGAATGTTTGATTCAGTTTGGAGTCTCAGCTAGTCCATGATGAGATTTTAGGATTTGGACCTTTGTATGAAGGGTAATTCCTATAGAGATAGATCTGTAGCCTTTCCACTTTGCAGAAAGGATATAGGGTCTGTCTTTTCTGTTGCTCCTCAGTGAATAGGTCTACTGCCAAAATGATTACTAATTGAGAGGTGGAAGGATAGACTATTCTTGGAAGAATAGGCGTCTGTGAAAATGAACTGGAAACATTTAGATCTTTTTCTTCTGGGCTTTCTTGCAGTAATATTGTGTGTGTGTGTGTGTGTGTGTGTGTGTGAGAGAGAGAGAGAGAGAGAGAGAGAGAGAGAGAGAGAGAGAGAGAGAGAGATTGAGAATTATATGGTCTAATTGGCCACATAAGTCTGAAAACGGACTTTCTGGACCTGATTGCCTTATTCTGAACTTAGTGATTGATTTTTGAGTACAGGTCACAGACTAATGATCTTAAGAATAGATGTTTCCAGCCTAGAAGAATTAATTATATTATGGGCAACCTTTTGTTCAAGAGTTCCAAAGAGAATAAAAGTTCATGGATGCAAATGTTCAGTCCTTGGACTGTTAAAGAGGTTCTCAACAAAGTACTTAGAGAAGAAAGAAAGGATCATCATCATTAGAATCAAAGAACTAGAGCCATGCCATATGTACAATGGAGCATGAGAATTGATCCTTATAATCTCTGCTCTTGTTATATGCTGCTTGGAATGGAAAGTAATTGTTCAGAACTATCCTTCTGCATCTTTCCAGAAAATTTAATAGATTCCATGACTACTTTAGGTTTGTTTATTTTTCATAGATACCTGTATGTCCTTCATGTAGCCTCTCATCTCTGTGGAGGGTAAAATCAAAGTTGACCATATCTGATATGCATTATTGAACATTTGGTATCTATGTGAGAATGGATACACTATTACTCACTTATGGAGAAACTCCAAAAGCTATGGCTAAATTTCCATATACTAAGATTCCTGCCACAGCAATGGAAATGTCCTCAAGACTTGATTAGTCCAGAGGATCAAGGTCATTCATATAGCTCTCTAGTCACCTCAGAGCAAAAACATCTATGCTAATGGCTCCTCAAGCTTGACACCGATTGCAGAACAACCAGGTCACCAAATCAAATATCAAGAATAGCTTCATTCAAATGAATCAGTGCTAAATCCTTGCTGTTTTATCATATTCTTAGGCATATGAATTTTTCATTTCATACTAAATTTTGAACTTAAACTAGTCTGTCTGTCCTAGTCATATATGAGGAACAGTTACAGAGCACCGAGTCTGGGATTCACTTTTCCAACCCTAAGAAATTGGGTCCCCAGAACATGACTAGCTATTTCTACCTTCATGGTTTTGGGTTATAGGTTTTCTAAAACTTCAATCTCAACTTTATTTTTTCACTCCCATATTAATTTCCAGCTAACATCTTCCCAGTATCAGTGAACATAAATTAGATTTTATGATGGGATATTTACTGAGAAGATACAACATCCCAAACTGGGTCAAACCCACTCTCCCTGGAAAGAGTGGACTCAGACTTCAAGGATACAAAGTTCACTTTGGGGTAATGACATAGCCGATGAATATGCTGTTCTTCACAGTTGAGCTGAATCAATCAGGTTGCCCCTCCAGGCTGGCTCCTCACTTGATTATGGTTACTCCAGTTGCTGAGGGTGGTGGTTGTGGTTGTTTCCTTCTTTTCAAAGAGGACCATGACATCAGGGAGGTGTTGCCGTGACATGTAAGTGAATTGGATTTAAGTGAGGGAAGACTGTGCAAAGTCATCAGTCTCACATTCTTCTCTGGAGTCAGGATCTAATGGCCAGATATGGATCATGACCTTAGATATTGTGGGAGACTTTGACCTTTTTAAGCTAAGTTTAACTGGTCAAACCCTTTAACTGAGTCAAACCTTTTCATTGAGGCAAAAAACTGGCCTTATTTACCTAGACAAAAAAAAACCCAAAACCAATCTGGGAGCAAAGACCCTCACATGGTTTCTGATCGAAGAAGTCATAACTGCTATTTACCTTGCTTTAAAAGTTCACAGGTCTATTTTACCACATACTGATTCACCTATAATCAGAAAAGAATGGTATGCAACAGTTAGAGGACATATAGGTGCCTTATGTTCATGGCCATGTGGTGGCTAAGGCAGGAGAGGATACCAGGGTTCTTGAGGCTTACCAGGAAAGTGAGTGTTGGTCTATTTGAGTTTTTTGTATATACACTCAGTTCTGGTTCAAAAGCCCATTTAAAAGCTTTGTATCATCCCATATACCTGTACAAGCTCTAAAGTAGAAAGAGTATAGGCTCCTTTATCAGGTAAAGCTAGGGTCTGGTGTCAGGATAGATCTGAGTTCAAAATTGACTTTAGATATGAATTGACTGTGTGACCTGAGCAAATCATTTATACTTTTTGCCTCAGTTTTCCCCACCTGTAAAATGAAAATAATGTTGTAGTTTTCCCAAGAGCAAAATGGAGATAATAACAGGAACTATCTTGCAGGGTTGTTGTGAGGAAAAAAATGAGATGATGTAAATTAAAAACACAATATAAAAAGCCTATAAATGTAAGCCTTTATGTTGTTTGTCTTTCATTTTTGAAGAGGACTAGTGTTATCATGAAGTAATATCTTCACTTGAGACTGATTTTAAATGAGGCAGTTGCAAAAAATCATTAGCCTCACTCTCCTTCAGAGTCATCCAAGTCCAGTGGCAAGATAAAAGTCAGGATGACTGATGATAGATTGGGATTCAATGGATGATCTTGTTGTCTTTGATGTCTGACCAAACTCTAAGAGCAAGCTTCAGTCACCTTCATGACTGATTCCCTAAAGAATGAGTGGATGGGTAAGTGTTTGAGGCAGGATGTGAACTCATGGTTTCCTGATTCCAAGTCAGGAGCTTTTCATATATGCTACCTAGCTGCTGCCTTCCTTTATGATGTTCACAACAGCTATGTAGAAAGTAAAAATTATGGTCCAGGATGCAAAGGATGACCCTGGTGTCTGATGACAGACCAAGATCTAAGCCTTGCACCTTCAGACCAGTAGAACAAACCTGTCAGTTAGAGGAGTAACTACCTGAAGCAAATGAAGACTTAAGCTGACAGGTTTGAGGTTCTTTGCTTTTGCTCAATCTGGTTTAGCCCATCTGCCAAGATGTTTTATTGAGGTGTGGTTCCTGTTCACAATACAGATTCTTGGAGCTAAAGGTGAGAGTTGAGTGCCAGTTGGACACCAACAGAGGATGAGTGGCCCTGACAATCCCTCACACCAGAGTTGCTAGACCTTCTTTTACATCACATATGTAGGCCTTTTACTACCCCATATGTAGACCTATGTAGGTAATATATATTTATTCCCTTCTCCTTCCCTTTTCTGTGTAGATGTTGTGTATGTTTGAAGATCTGGATCCTTACTGGCCATTCCCTTTATTACAGAGAGATAATGACCCTTTATGGATAGATCTCGGGTTCATACCCAGGTGCACGTGAGCCTGGAGACCTTGAAGGTAGGACCTTGGCCATGGGCCACTTACTTATTATAGAGAATCTTCTTCTGCTACTCCCTCAGTAGAATGTAAGTTTTTGGAGGGTGAGGACTGTTGGTTTGTTATTGTTGGGGTTTTTAGTCTATGCAGCCCTAGCTTACAGTAAGTACTTTTTTGTTTTTTATTTTTGCAAGGCAATGTGGTCCAGGGTCTGAGGTCACATTTGAACTCAGGTCCTCCTGACTCCAAAACAGGTGCTCTATCCACTGTGCCACCTCGCTGCCCTCTCACAGTAAATACTTAAAAATGTTCATTAAGTCATTTGTTCAATGTTTTGATATGGAATTAAGAAAGTTGTACATTAGGTTGATGCACTGATTTGTTTGGAGTAAATGTTTCTCTTTACAATGAGAGGATTTGAGGAAGTGACGATGACATTAAAAATAACAAAAGTCATCAATAAAACATTAAAGTCAAATTTATATTATATATAGACTTTCACCAAATACGGTTGCAACTAATACATTGGTTAAATGCAATGAGTGATTCACTTTTAAGTATTGTAATTTAAAGAAAACAACTGCAGTGCCTAACAGCTATAATACTGTACTGTTCTAGAATCTGCCACTCAAATAAATGTACCTGCAATGAACAAGAACCTTTTCCTTCCCGGCTGAAATTAAACTGTAAACATCAATGAATCTTGTTAAACCTGTTGAAGCAGCTACATAAACTATCATAGATGTCTACTTTTTTTTTCCTTCTGAATATATTCTCTTTGGGAAAGGCAAAAACAGCCTTCTCAGCTAATTTCTTAAGGCCCCTAAAAACTTCATAAGCTTTAGAGTCATATATGAACTATGTAAACATTGATGATAGATAGTGAAAAAGACCTTAGGAGAGGAAAAATACAAAACTCTTATTTGTGAGCTCTTTGTTTCTAGGTTTGTTTTAAGTAATTTTATGATAGATTAAATAGCTTTTAAAAAATGAGCAAATAAGTGAACAAAAACAGAAAATATAATCAACCACATTATAAACTCCAAATCTTTACATTATCTCTTTTTTTCTTTTTAATTAACAGGAGCAGTATAGGGTAATGAAAAGTACCAGACTTTAAATCAGCTAAGACTTAGGTTCAAATGCTGCCTCTGACATTCACTATGTAACTTTGGATACATCATTTAATGTTTTGATCTGCAGTTTTTCCATATGCAAAATGGGGATAATATCTTTAGAACTTATTTCACAAGGCTATCAAATCAGTTAAGGCAAATAAAAATTCATATACATTTCATAATGTCATGTTATGTCAGTTATGGTTTACATAGATTTTAGTCAGCAACAAATTTTGCTTTTTTCAACTATACATTACTTCACATTTCCCCATGTCTCTTTGTATTCCTCATATTTTCCATTTCCTTAGTGTAATATTTCATTTCATCGCTATACTTTATTCAGTCATTATTCCCTCCACCCCCCATTTGATACATGGCTTGTAGGAGAGGTTCCCTAGCCTTGGATGTTATTGGTTGGGTGATGATTGTTTTTGGTTATCAGTCTAACAAGCATTTATTAAATTCCTGCTATGTGTAGGCACTGTATTAAGAACTAGGGATAAAATAGTCCCTTCTCTCATGGAACTCACAGTCTAATAGCATCTCTTATAGACCATCAACTAAATCATTGAGGAGCTGAGATTTGGTTTGGTGGAGGCAAAACCACACTGAATAAATCACAGATTCTTAAAGTATTTAAGTCATGTGGATTATTATCTTTTTAAAAAAATCCTTAGTTTATACTCCTAACAATGTGTTCAAAGACCTTTACCAGTATTGTTAACCTTACTGTGTTTTGCCAGATTATTCTCCAAAAAGTATTTCAAAAATTCACAACATGAGCAGTTTAATATCTTTTTTCATATCCATACCGATCTTAAATTTTATCATAATGATCTTTGTCTGGCTTTAAAACCTCAAAATTGTTTAATTTACATTTCCCTGCTTACTAGAAACTAATTCGCTTCAGTATTGCATCACCATTGCCTCAATATTCTCAGATCCCATGACTTAATCTACTCCACTTGGCTACACAGGGAGATGGTTACACCCTTGACCTTGCTATTACCTTTAATTGTTCCACTCCCATGTTCATGAATTTTGAAATTCTTTTTTAGATGATAATCATTCCACCTTTCCCTCTGCTTTACAACTCTTTATTCTGATCTTCATCTTCATCAGGAGCCTCATTTTTTTCTACTCTCATTACCCTTGAAATGGTAATATTCTCAACCCATCTCTAACTTGATCTTTTGACAAACCAATTCAATTTTACAATATCCTTTGAGTCCCTTGACCTTTTAACCTAATTCCTTTTATTCTTGCCAAATCCAAACCTGGTTTATTCTATTTGTCTCCTTCACTGCTATTCAGTAGCGCTGAATGAAGCTAGAGAAAAACACAAAACAATATCGACTGATCCACTCCAGATTCATGCTATCTATTCTAAAGAGAATGGTGGTGCAAGAGAAGCAGGGAATTTGGAAGGTGGTTATATTTGGAGAGAACTAATGAATTCTATTTTTGAAATGCTGAGTTTGAAATACAGAACATTCATTTTGAAATGTCCAACAGACAACTATGCTCAGGGCAGAGACTGAGTTATACATATAGGTTTGGGAGCTATATGCATAGAGATGATAATAAGACCAATGAGAGCTGACAAAGGCATCAAAATAGAGAGAAGACCCAAGAAAGAGCTTTGAGAAACACCCAACATTAGAGTATGATGTGGAGGATGAGTCAACAAAGGAGACTAAAAAGAAGCAGTTAGATAGAAGGAGAACCAGGGAAGGGTAGTGTCATAAAAAACCCAGAGAGGAGAGAGTCCAAAGATGAGACTGGTAATCAGTGTCAGCTGCAGCAAGAAAGATGCCCAAGGGCAGGCAGTTAGGTGGCATAGTGGATAGAGCACCAGTGCCCTGGAGTCAGGAGGATCTGAGTTCAAATATGACCTCAGACACATAATAATTGCCCCATTGTCTTAAAAAAAGGTGCCCAAGGATGAGGACTAAGAAAAGATCATATGATCTTGTAATTAAGAGATTGATAACTTTGGAGAGAGCAATTTTAACTAATGAAGTTGGAAGCCATTCTGCAAAGGTTTGAGGAATGAATTAGAGGAGAGGAAATGGAGAAATCTTGTAGAATTTTGTTTGATAAAAAGATAAGAGATATATTTAGGATGAGGGGGAATGGTATGGTCTAATGAAGTCTTTTTTATCTATGGGGAGATTGGAATATGTTTGAAAAGGAATAGTTTCTTCATTCCTTCCCTAATAGATAAGTAGAAATTGATTAGAAAAAGGGGAGTAATTAAAGGGGGGCAATCTGCTGGAGAATATTGCAGAACACAGAAAAAAAGAGTACATGGAGAGATGGATGGGAGATGGAATATCCTGTGTGAGGAACAGCAAGACTAGCTTAGTTGGACCAAAAAGTAGGGGAAGGAATGTAACAATGTACAATAAGTGGGGAAAAGCAGACTGAAGTATGGTTTTTGAAGGGCTTTAAATACAGAAAAAGGAGCACTAGAGTTAATTGAGTTGAAGAGTGACATGGTCTGGTTCTGGTAAGAAAATTATTTTGGTAACTTGTGTGGAGGATGTATTGGACAAAAGAGAGATTAGTTAGGCAGATTCATTAGGAGACTATTGCCAATCCAGATGAGAGGACAAATGAGAGAGATACTTTGGAGGTAGACCTTATAAAACACAGCAACTGAGAAGACTGAAAATGGCGGGGGGGTTTGATGTAATACAATATGGGAAGACCCATATTGATATGATCCCATTTCTTATGTTATATGGTTCTTGTGAGGGTCAAATGAAATAATGAACCTAATACTCTTCAAACTTTAAAACACTATGTGTTGGTTATTGCTATTATTAAGTTAAATAGAAAGATGAAATATACAAGAAGATGGAGAATTGTGTTGAATGTTGGAAAAATTAGAAACAATAAATATTTAGTGAATTTATTAGTATGAGTTTATGAGATTTTTTTTATTCAAATGTACACTGGCCATTTACAAATATTTATTTATCCTACAGGATAAAGAATTTATAAATAAATGCAAAAAAGTTGTAATTTTAAATACTGTTCGTATGAATCATTAATCAATTAAACTAGTAACCAATAAGGGAAATGTAATTAAAAGATGCAGGCTTAAATTGCAATGTAAAAATACTGACTTATGAGTGATCAAGACAAAGATCAATTTACAGAAACATTAAAATGATATAACAATGACAATAATAATATATTATATAGTGATGTATTGGATCCAGCTAAAGTATTTATTAATATATAATGTAAAAAGAGAAGATTAAATACACTGATTGTCACTTGATATTTAAAAATCTTAAAATTAATAAGCCTAAAACAAGTATATGAGAGATTTCTGAGATAAGCGAAGTTACCAAAATTTAAAATAAAAAAATTAATAAATTTTAATTTTTTTAATATTAACATTTTTCTCCTCATCCTCACTCTGTTCCTGTTAAATGAACTAAAAGAATAAGAAAGTCCTTCTTATAAATATGCATAGTTAAGGAAGCAAATTTCCACTGAATTTAAAAACTCATCCAGTTTAATTCAGCTGTTTGGTAATATCAGGGCTTTCACAGAAAGGACAGGTTGCTTGGTAAGGTTAGAAACAATAAGTCTTTATTATGGGTGAATTTCAATTCACACAAAAGAAATCTTGAGTCCTATTTGAGAACTCTGAGGGTAAACAAAGACAATTAAAGATAACCAAAGGCACAGACCATCAAAGATAAATCCAATGAGGAAAATAGGACAATTAAAGATTCACAAAAGATCAATTAAGAATAAACCCAAGGAACCCAGCAATACCACTACTGGGTCTATATCCTGAAGAGATGATGAAAAAGGGTAAAAACAACACTTGTACAAAAATATTTATAGCAGCCCTGTTTGTGGTGGCAAAGAATTGGAAATCAAGTAAAAGTTCTTCAATTGGGGAATGGTTTAGCAAACTGCAGTATGTGTATGTCATGGAACACTATTGCTCCATTAGAAATCAGGAGGGATGGAATTTCAGGGAAGCTTGGAGGGATTTGCATGAACTGATGCTGAGTGAGATGAGCAGAACCAGAAAAACACTGTACACCCTAACAGCAACATGGGGAAGATGATCAACCTTGATGGACTCACTCATTCTTCCATCAGTGCAACAATTGGGAACAATTTTGGGCTGTCTGCAGAGTGCCATCTGTATCCAGATAAAGAGCCATGGAGTTTGAACAAAGTTCAAGGACTATTCCTTTAATTTAGGAAAAAAACAGATATCTTATTGTCTGATCTTATCTCTTAGACTTCTTGTCTCTTCCTTAAGGATATGATTTCTCTCTCATCACACTCAATTTGGATCAATGTACAACATGGAAACAAAGTAAAGACTGACAGACTGCTTTCCATGTGGGGTTGGGGGAGGGAAGCAAGATTGGGGGGGAAATTGTAAAACTCAAGTAATATCTTTAATAAAAATAAGTTAAAAAAAAAAGAATAAACCCAAGGAGACTAGGCACAAAGATCACAGTCTGTACCAAGAAGGGGAAAAGAATAAATTACCTTTGATTCAAAGGACCAGGGGGCATTATTGGCATGATCTAGGACATGATCTCAACACTCTTTTAAATGATGGTTAGGAACCCGGGATCCTTCCTCTTCTGAACATCTGGCTAAAAATCTGAGGAGTTTCCACACACAAGTACCTATTAGATCAACAATGATAAGAATAGGACCATGGATTTTACACAGAGCTATAGGTTCTCTAATAGGCACATTTGATTAATTTCCTAATGAAATGTACCTATTAGAGAGCCCACTTCTGATAATATTGGCAGAGAGATGTCAGAGACTGAGTAAGAGGGCTCTATACCAGAGAAATTTACAGCATAAAAGACTCTAGCAAAGAAACGTTTAGAGAGGGTTCTAGAAAAGGAGTGGAATAACTTTGTGCCATGTTAAAGATATGCCTAGAGATTATCTAGAGCAGGAAACCTTTCATCAAAAAAAAAAGAAAGAAAATAAACAATAATAAAAATCACAAAAGCTATAGATGTAAGCAGTCAAAGGCTGCAATGGAATACTTATGTATTAATGATAATAGGATATAGTTTTCTTGGATATTTTGTACTAGATATTTTATAGTATCTCAAATTCAGCTCTTCTGAAAAAGAATGTTATTTCTCACCCAAAATTTCTTCAAAACTTTATTTTTCTATTGAGTGGTGATCACCCTAGACTCCATACTCTCCTTCACCCCATACATTCATTTGACTGCTAAATATTGTTGATTCTACATCTTAGAATTATTTATCTAGAATATTATCTTCACTCTCATGAAGTTGAGAGAGCATTGCACTAGACTTAGAAAGAATGGAGTTCAAATCTGGTGCCTTCCCTCTCATTTATTTCCTATTTCTTTCTGTATATAGCTTATTGTTAAATATGTGTTTGCTTGATGTCTATAGCAATAAGGTGTATGCTACCTGAGGGACAAATAGAAGGGTGTGAATTTGACTTCAAGTGTGATAAGGATTTTATTGAATCGAATAGTAACATGATCACTGTCAAAGTGAATTTTCCAAAGAACAAGTTTGATCATGTCATTATTTGATTCAATAAAATCCTTATTACACTTGAAATCTAAACTATACTCTTCTGCATCACTAAAAGTTCTTTATAATTTGACTTAAATCTGTCTTCCCAAAATTGTTGCCCTCCCATACTACTTGATATAGTCACATGAGCCATTTTTGCCACTTCTTATATACAGCAGTCCAATTTTCATTTCTATGCCTCTGGACAGGGTCTCTCTCTCATGCCTGGAATTCCACATTCTCTGATCATCTTTTCTTAGAATCCTTATCTTTTTTTTTTAAGGTTTTGCAAGTGATTTGCCCAAGATCACACAGGTAATTATTAAGTGTCTGAGGCTGGATTTGAGCTCAGGTTCTCCTGACTCCAGGGTTGGTGCTCTATCTATTGTGCCACCTAGCTGCCCCAATCTTTAGTTATCTTCAAAATTCAGCTCGTGTTATACTTTCTGCATATTTTTCATGATCTTCTTAGGTATTAGTATTTCCCTTGATCCATTAGCTTGTATTTATGCTGTATGCATTATATATATATATATATATATATTTATATATTTATATTTTTATCAAAGTATATATTGTTTCCTCTAATAGAATATAAAATTCTTTAAGACTGGTACTCTTAATTTTCATATTTGTATCTATCCTCAGTACTAAACAACTGATAAAAGCTTACTTAATTTCTCTGCTTTAACCACCCATGGTTTGACTAACAGAACCATATAGTTTCCCAGAATTTAAGGTGATTTCCTTTTTCTGTTTTTGTGGATTACTTACAAAGCATAGGATTTATTTGTTCTTTAAATGTTTGATAGAATTTACTTATCTATGCTTCTAGCTTGATTTCTTTTTCTGATTTTGACTTTGTTTAGATTCTCTATTTTCAATTTTGTCAATGTGATTATTTCTTATTCATCCATTTTTTCTCTCTCCCTCTCCCAGTTTTGTTGGCATATACTTGAATAGAGGAGTCTCTGCAAACTTTCCTTATTTGCTCTCCATTTTTTTTTGGGGGGGGGGGACTTCTGCCTTCTCTTTTATTTTAGTAGTATAGATTTGTTAAAAAAATAAAATTAACTAATGGTTTCTCATTTACATTGATCTTTTAAAGAAGTCATGTTTTTTTTTTAAGTGGGATAGTCTTTATTTTTAATTTTATCTCTGATTTTTCAGAATTTTTACTTTTGAACTTTGTGATAGTTTTTGGTGATTTTAATTACATGCATAAATTCCTTAGATTTCTCCTTTATTAATGTGACAATTTCCTTTTTAATCAGTTATTATTTTATTTTTATATAAATATTTTATTTGCTTTCCAATTATATACAGTAGTAGTTTCTACTTATCACTTTTGTAAGGTATTGAATTTTACAATTACACACACACACACACACACACACACAAACAGAAGGCAGTCTGATAATCTTTACATTGTTTCCAAGCTATACATTGATCAAAATTGAATGTACTGGAGAGAGAAATCATATCCTTGAGGAGAAAATAAAATAACAGAGATAGCAAAATAACGTAGTACATAAGACAACATTTTTTTTTTTTTAAACTGAAGGTAATGGTCTAGTCTTTGTTTAAACTCTACAATTCTTTCTCTGGAAACAGATGGTATTCTCTGTCACAGATTTCCTAAATTTGTCCCTGATTATTGCACTGATGGAATGAGCCAGTCCATCAAGGTCATCACCCTGATGTTGCTGTTAGGGTATACAATATTCTTCTGGTTCTGCTCATCTCACTCAGCATCAATTCATGCTAATTTTTCCAGACTTCTCTGAAATCCTATCCCTCCTGGTTTCTACTAGAACAATAGTGTTCCATAATGTACATATAATGTGATAATTTCTGAACTAGAAATTCTCCTTCAAAGACTATTTTAGTTATATGCCTTAAATTCAGTTATATTGTATACCTATGATTTTCTCAAATGTAATCATTTATTCTGACTTAACCATTATTTAGCTAACATTACTTACATCTCCATTTAAATATTTTTCTTTTGTTCATTTTTCCTTACTAATATATCTTTTATTGCATTATGATCTGTAAAATATGCATTTATTATTTCTACTTTTCTACACTTGCTGGAATTTGCTTTATGTCCTAGCACAGGGCTGTCCAACCTTAGGTTATTTTGGGGCTGCATTAAAATAAAATAATTTTCGGAGGGCTGCACCCAGAATAAAAAATACAATACATGAATATAAAAGTTAATCTGTAGTCTTACCTTAGGTTTAACAAGCATTATGAAAAATCATGGTATTTTTAACTTCTTAGAAAGTTGGGGAACATGAGTCATCGATGTGACAGACGAAAATGCACAGCACCAAAACAAACACAAAACAACAAAGCGACAACACAACAGTAAAAGGTAGAGGGGCATGCTAACTTGTATGCATTATATAGACATAACACATTCCACAGATGGATTGAAAATTCCATGGGATATAATCTGCCTGTAATAATTCTTAAAACACCACAGATAATTAACATTAGATTTTTTAATAGTAATGGAATTTTAAAAAATCTAATACACATTCCATGTAAATTATTGTATTTTTTTGCTTGTGAAAATTAAAACTCCCAAGGTGGGCCATATAAAATTGCACTGTGGGCCACATGCAGCCAGTGGGCTGTATTTTGGACAGCTCTGTCCTAGCATATGATCAATTTTTATAGAGGAGTGGTCAAGTTAATAAATAAACTGTATTTCTTAAGTCTTCCTATTATCACCAAAGATTTATCAAGTTTGCTTTTTTCTCAAATTGAATTAATGCTTATAATTTCTTGTTTAACTTTCTTAGCTTTATTTGAAATATGATTATGAAGAAATAACCTGAATAGCCAAATATACATACATATCTGAAATAAAGTCATACTTAAATAATCTACGTTTTATTGATTTTTCATCCTTTAAGTACTTAAGTGCCATGTCATTAGGCATAATATACTTAATATTGACAAGTTACATTATTTTTGTACTTTTATTTTTATCTTTCTTGATAATATCTATCTTGATTGTTCCTTATCTAAGCTTATGATTGTCACTCCAGCAGGATTTATTTATCTATCTATTTATTTATTTATTTATTTATTTATTTATTTATTTATTTATTTTTAGGTTTTTGCAAGGCAAATGGGGTTAAGTGGCTTGCCCAAGGCCACACAGCTATGTGTGAACCCAGGTACTCCTGACTCCAGGGCTGGTGCTTTATCGACTGTGTCACCTAGCCGCCCCAAGCAGGATTTATTTAAAGCAAAATAATTGTACTCCAAACTCTTATATAAAACTCTATATAAATCTTTCTGGTGTTTCTTGAAGAAAGCAATGAAGCAAATTGTTTTTTCTCTCTTAATCATCTTTCATTTTGTAGATAAGATCACATTAACATTCAAAGTTACAATTATTAAGTTTGTATCCCAGGACAAATTCATATTCCTTGAACTTGTCACTCTCCCTCATTTCTCAATTATTTGGTATGCTTTTCCATAGGCTATCTGCCCCCCCGAGCCTGCAATGGATTCCCTCCTTACCTTTCTGTCTTTTAAAGTCCCCAGTTTCCTTTAAGACTCAGTTCAAGAACCATCTTCACAAAACCTTCTTTGATCTTTTTGCTGAGTGCCCATATTTTTCCTCTCTGATATTGACAACCTGGTACTGATGTTTTATATATACACATATATATGCACACACATATATATCTATATATATCTATAAAATATATATAATATATACACACATATTGTTTCTTCTATTGGACTGTAAACTTCTTGAAACCAGGGACTGTTTTACTCTTACTTTGAATCCTCAGTACTTAGCACAGTGCATACTGAAGTAAACAGTAGATTTTAAATTGGTAATTACAGAAGCTGCACTTTCTTTTGTCTAAAGTTCTTCTGTCATCAGACTCATATTTCCTCCACTTGTTTAATCTAGTCCAATTCTGTGACCACACTATTTTAGTTTATTGTTTTTTAATATTTTGCTTGCCCAGCCTTGATAAGAATGTGATTTAATGAACAACCATCTCCCTTCTACATCCACCTCTTTGAGTGGTTTTCATTCAAGGGGTCAAAGTATACAGTTTTATAATTTCAAATTGTTTCCCAGAATGGTTAGATCAGCTCACAACTCCTCTAACACTTTTTTTTAGGTTTTTTTTGCAAGGCAATGGGGCTAAGTGGCTTGCCCAAAGCCACACAGCTAGGTAATTAAGTGTCTGAGGCTAGATTTGAACTTAGGCACTCCTGACTCCAGGGCTGGTGCTCTATGCACTGTGCCACCTAGCCACCCCAACTCCTCTAACACTTAATTGGTATAATCTATTTTTCCACATGTCCAGGATTTATCATTTCCTTTTCTGTCACATTAGTCAATCTAATAGGGGTAAGGTGGTTCATTAGTTATTTTAATTTGCATTTTTTCTAATCAATAGTGATTAAAAAATTTTTCTCATATGACTATTGATTTCTATTCATATCTTTTGACCATTTATCAGTTGGGGAATAGATTTTATTTTTATAAATTTGGCTTAGATCCCTATGTACTTGAAAAAAAATTCTTTACAGAGCAACTTGCTATAAATCTCACTCCTCAGTTTATTTTCCTTCTTCTAATTTTGACTGAATAGGTTTTGATTTGCAAAAAATTTAATTTTTTGTAATGAAAATTATCCATTTTAATTTCATTGTTATCATTATTCTTTTTGTTGTTGTTGTTTTTGCAAGGCAAATGGGGTTAAGTGGCTTGCCCAAGACTACACAGCTAGGTAATTAGTTAAGTGTCTGAGACCGCATTTGAACCCAGGTACTCCTGACTCAAGGGCCAGTACTTTATCCACTGAGCCACCTAGCTACCCCACTGTTATCATTATTCTTAATAAAATTGTTCTATGATTTGTTCTTTGACTCACTCATTTTTTCGGATTATTTAGTTTCCAATTAATTTGTAATCTTTACTTCCAGTCCTTCATTGAGTTATCATTTCTATATTGATTTGAAAAGGATGTATTTAATATTTCTATTTTCTGCATTGATGTTTTTAATATATGACCAATTTTTCTGAAAGTACCAAGTATAGCTGAAAAAAGGCACACCCCACCCCTTTTTTTTATAATCATTCAATTTTCTCCATTAGTCTTTATATCTATCTTTCCTAAAATTCTATTTCTCTCCCAATTTCTTATGCTTAGCTTTATCTAAATCCGAGAGTTAGGAAAGATGAGGTAACTCTACTAATTTGGTTGCTATATTTGGTCCAAAGATATTTAGTATTGATATTACTTCAGTGTCTGATACTTTTTAGCAAGATGTTTAGTTTTCCTGCTTATCTCATTTAACTATGTATTTTTGCTTTTGCTTTGACTGAGAGTTATTGCTACTCCTACCTTTTTTTTCACATTAGCTGAAATTTAACTGTTTCTGCTCCATCTCTTTATCAATTTGTCTCTCTGTTCTTATAAACTAGATAATTGGATTCTAGTTTCTAATACATACTGTTGTTTCCATTTTATGGGTGAATTCATTCCATTCACATTCACAGTTCTGATGACTAGCTGTGCAATTCCCTTCATACTATTTTCTTTATCATTCTCTCATTGTACCATAATCCTGCTGCAAAAATCTTTCACTTCTGAACACTTCCACCTTCAATCTGCCTTCGTTTATTAACCCCTCCCTTTCTCTAATTCCATTTCCTTCCTATTTCCCTATTAAGATGGATTTCTACATACAACTAAGTGTGTATATTCTTCCTCTTTGAACCACTTCAGATGTGAGGTTCAAGGATTACTTACTCCCCCACCCCATTTCCCCTCCACTATGAAAGCTCTTTCTTATGTGTCTCTTCCACATGAGTTAATTTTCTCCATTCTTTCTCTCTCTTCTCCCAGGGAATCCCTCATCAGTCATTCAATTGTTTTAGATCATCCTAACAAAATCGACTCATTCTGTACCCCTATGTAGTTTCCCTCCAACTGTCCTAAAAATAAAATTCTCATCTTCCCATATAAACAGTTTAACCTTTTTGTTCCTAATTTCCCTTTCATAGTTAACTTTTTATGCTTCTTGAGTTTTGAATTTGAAAAATTTTCTATTTATCTCTGACCTTTTCAACAGAGATGCCCGAAAATCAACTATTTTCATTAAATAGTTATTTTCCCACTGGAAGGATTACATTCAGTTTTGCGGGGTAGATTATTCTTGTTTGGAATTCTAACTCCTTTGTCTTCTGAAATATCCTATTCCAAGTCCTCTCTCCTTTAAGTGGTAGTTGCTAAATCTTGTGTGATCCTGTGGTTACTTACATAAGCATAATTTTCTGTCTGTTTGAAATGTTTTCTTTTTGACCTGGGAGTTCTGGAATTTAATTTACATTTTGAGATCTCTCAGTGATTGGTGGACTCTTTCAATTTCTGTTTTACCTGTATATCTAGACTCTTTCTTTAACCATGACTTTCAAATTATTTCTCGTCTATTTGTTTTCATAGTCATTTTTGAGCAAGATCATTCCTATTTTCTTCTATTTTTTCATTATTTTAATATATATATATTTTGCAAGGCAATGGGGTTAAGTGGCTTGCCCAGGGCCACACAGCTAGGTAATTATTAAGTGTCTGAGGCTGGATTTGAACTCGGGTACTCCTGACTCCAGGGCCGGTGCTCTATCCACTGTGACACCTAGCTGCCCTGATTTTTATTTTGTTGATGTCTCATGGAATCATTATGAACGTCCGCTCATTCATTTCTAATTTTTAAGGAATTACTTTCTTCAGCAGTTTATTTTGTCAGTGAACTTTTGTACCTCTTTTCCCATTTGGCCAATCCTGTTTTTAAGCTGTTATTTTTTCCCAGTATTTGGGTTTCACTTTAAGCTGTTAATTTCTTTTTCATAATTTTCTTGCAATGCTCTCATTTCTTATCCCATTTTTTCTTCTATCACTGAATTTTTAAAATAAATTTTTAGCTCTTCCCAAAATTCTTATTGGGTTATTGTCATATTCACTTTTTTTTTTCTTTTGAGGTGTTGTTTATAGCTGTTTGAAATTGTTGTCTTTCGAACTGTTGACTTGATTTTCTCTATTACCACAGCTTTTTGGTGTTGTAGTTGTTTGCTTGTTTTTCCAGTCTAACTCTTAACTTTGAAACTTTATGTTAAAGTTGGACTCTGTTAACAAGACGGGGAGGTCAAATTTCACATTGTTATTTTCAGAGCTTCTTCTAGGTGTGAAAATTTTTTGGGTTTCCATGATAGTGTGATTTGAGGAGAGGGGTCATCACTACTCTCCTAGTCTGCACTCTGGTCCCTACTCAAGAAGGGACCCTATTCCCTTGGGACCATAATCAGTACTGCTCTTAAGGGCCCTGATCCCTTGTGACTGCAAAGGATGCTGCTCCTCAGGGCCTTTACTCCTTCATCACTGCAAGAGCTTCTCTTGGCTTGTGACTTGAAAGTAAGTACAAGTAATGAAGTTACCAAACAATACCATTTCCCATTGCAACAGTCTTTTGCAATCGTTTTCTGATCAGTTATCAGATTCCTATACCATTTCTGCCTTGAGAACTTTTAAAATTGAAGCTACTCCAAGGTCTATGCATTTTGCTGCTATGTGGGCTCCAAGCAGTCTCCCACTGCAGAGTCACAGACCTCTCCAACCTAAGTTGTCTTAAGTTAGAAAAACTTTCTCATTCTGAGACTTTCTTGCTCTGCTGTTAACAGAATTCAATTTGAGGTGTTATTTTTAAAAGACCTCAGCTGCTTCCTCTACTCTGTCATCTTGATTAATTCTCTTGATGAGGCGGCATGGCATAGTAGAAAGCATATTGGTATTGGAACCAGAGAACTTGGTTTCCATTCCTGTTTCCAATTCCAAGCTAGCTATATGATAGAGGATCTAGGATTTTCAAGTATTTATTTAGTTCAATATCTTTTTCTATTATTAATGCCTTCTGAAAGGCATTTCTTGTAGTGAAAAGCATACCCTGAGACCCTTTTAGGTGATTGGTGAAGTCCAAACTATTTTTGTAATAGTATTGAGACATTTTCATCCCTAATACAGTGAATAAAAATAAATAATGTGCTCATAAACAATAGCTCTTTGGGGAGTCCTCAATAATTTTTAAGAGGGAGCCAAAAATGGTGCAGGGATCCCTGGTGAGGATATTTTCTCTACCAAAGCAGAATGGCAACTGGCTTGCAACTTTAAAGTTTTAAAAACTTAAGTGCCTGAGGAAAGTAACTGAGATTAATAGAGATTCAGTTACATGCCTCTGAGGAACATATGGTCACACATAATTCAAGTTTTAACTTTACTACCAAGTTACACAAAAAGGGTAAATATTGTTCCATTTATATTGTAATCTACAATAATGTGTAAATACACATTTTAAATATTCAGTAGACACAAGACAAATTTGGTCTCTGAGACAATGATTTTTATTATTTTAGGTCTTCTATTTGGTAACCTCAAATATATTCATTTTAAAAAGCTTTAATGAAGTATTTACATAAGAACTAAGATTCTGAAAAGTTTACAAAATATCACTTTTCTACAGACTGGTATTCAGAATTCAGAAATATTTAGTATGTATATTTCCTTCAGTTTTAAGGCATAACTTGAACATTTAAATAGAAGAACCTAAAGATGTGCTAGTTTCTTTTACAGCATAAAAAATAATAGCACTTAAGTAAATTTGTTTTCCATTTAAAAATTCAACATAACAAACTGTGAAATACTGAAAAATTAAAGTAATTATCAAAAATAATACTTAATGCAGGTACTCATTTCCTTGTAGGTCACAACTTCTGCAAATACCAATTTTAATTACAATTCATGAAAAAACAGATTAGGGTACATTTTTAAATGGCAATCAACTCTACATAATCTATGTTGGATGATTCTCTTTTCAGATTATTTGCAGGGGGTACCAAAAAGACAAAGGTTTCTACTACATTTTTGTAACATGAATCAGTGGTCTCAAAAATATGCTCACAAACCAGGAGTCAGAAGTGGAGCCTAACTAGAGAGCCAAGGTATTCTCTTCCCCCCCGCTAACTCTGGTGCAATATCTGAGGAACATCTTTTATACAACAAGCAATTAAAGTCTTCTCCCTGCCCTCAATCTGTGCAAGCAACCAAGTCAATGAACTTAAGAATGTGAAAGGATGGTTCTAGTGATGGCAACTGAGTGATATAGCAATGTGGTCATTCCCAGGACGAAGTGGCAAAAAGAGGTGATATGTGGGCTAAGCAGTAAAGGAGGTAAAAGCTGAGTTTCTTTCTAATGAAGTCTGAGCTTTACATAGTTTATTCAATTTAGCAAATATTTATTAAAAAGTGTTATAAATTCTCAGTGTCAGACATAGTCAATTAAATTTAAAAATGCATTTCAGAAACAAATGTAAATGATTTTAGGATCATCTAATTTGTCTCTATCACTTGTTCAGATAATTCTTAAAATTTCTTGTAATTAGAATACAAACTGAAATATCAAATAGTATAAACTATTTTTTTAAAAAATAAGCTGCTTTAAAGGCTCAGTACACAGTATGGCCCCAAATGCAATTTCATATATACTAAGAAAAACATATAAATGCATATTTAATGATAAATATTTCAAAGCTTAAGTACCTAGAAACCTATTTTGATATTAGCCAATGAATAACCCCTCATTTTTTACTCTCAAACTGAATTTTGCACCTTTATTATTCTGAGTATTCTTTTATATTAGAGAAAGAAAATAGTACCATGAAGAATTCTCTAAAAATAATTTTAAAGTAGATGAACAAAAGTCTAATGAAAATTTAACTATTTTTTTGGTCCCTAGTACAAAGAAGATTGTGTTTTTTCGGGTACATTTTTCAAGTTTCAGAAACAGCAGCTTTTTCTTTAATGCAATATAACTATTCTAATAATTTTTTTATTATTAACTATTGCAATAAAACCCAGATAGGTTCAGTTTCAAAGTAAGGCATTTTGGAACCTGAAGAAATTTAACAAGGATATTCCCTCCATTTGCAAAGGCAAAATAAAGAGTAATTTCACAAATTCACATCCTCATAGTCAAACTGAACAACAGACAAAATTTTCTACTTCGAATTCAGTCATCCCAGCATATGTAAACTGTAAAATTTTCTTTTAAAGTAGTATCAACACAAGAAAGTACATTTATCCTATAAAATTACAATAAAAACAATACGTTACTCACTTATTCCCTGATGCAGAATCCACAATTTTTGGACACAGAAACTGTAAACATTTGATTACATTCAAAATGCAACCTTTTTAAAGATTTAAGTTATCTGAAATTTTGGCAGTTGGAGCTGTCTACAGAAGATTTATATTATTGCAAAATCTTTTACATAATATTTCTAATTAAAGGCAAGAGTTTTCATCTTACATCAGTTACCAGGAAGAAAAGAAAGGCTTCCTACAATGCACAGTCTGTGTGAATGAATTACTCAAATGGACAATTCGGCCCTGACTTCCACTCTGACTTCGTTCCACAATCACACGCGGCATTTGTACTAGCTGAAGAGGACTCTTTCCATCTTTCAATGCTTGAGTAAGGTTTAAAATCTACAGAAAGACATAATGAACAGAAAAACCCACACATGATGAGCAATAAAAAAAATATATAAAATATTTTAATTAACATTTTCTATTATTTGGTCACATACAATTTCCATTTTCTTTTTTGGTTATTTTTTCCTCCCATTTTCTTTTATCCAAGATTTTGGCAAGCAGTCATCTCTTAAAAAAGGGGAATCATGGGGCTCAACAAATCTCATTTTACCTTGAAGCTAAATGAATAGAAAAATTTTAGATAACTTAGTAGTTAACCTAGAGGATCTTATGATAATGACATTTTTGGAAGTGATAATCTAACTAGCTCAGAAATCTTTGAAAATGAGAAAATATTCCCTCAACTATGAAGAAAATTCCAATTTGATAACAGAAGAACTTCAAGAATTTCCAAAATAAATTAAAGAATCAACTGAAAAATGACTAAATAAATTGTACTATATGATTGTGATGGAAAACTATTTTGCTTTAAGAAATGACTAACATGGGGCAGCTAGGTGGCGTAGTGGATAAAGCACCGGCCCTGGAGTCAGGAGCACCTGGGTTCAAATCCGGTCTCAGACACTTAATAATTACCTAGCTGTGTGGCCTTGGGCAAGCTACTTTAACCCCATTTGCCTTGCAAAAAAAAAAATGACTAACAGGATGAATGCAGTAAAATCAAGGAAGACTTCTACAAACTGATGTAAAGTGAAATGAGTAAAACCGGAAGAATAGAGTAATATTTTAATGAGGATCAAGACAATGATCTAAGACAATTCCAAAGAACTCAATGGTGAAAAACACTTTCTACCTCCAGAGAGAAAAACTCTGAATACAAATGGAAACATTTTTAAATTTTATTTTTCTTGATATTTTTGGTAACATGGATAATATAGAAATACTTTGCATGACTTCTCACACACACACACACACACACACACACACATATACACATATAAATATATATCAAATTGTCTTCTCAATGTGTGGGGCAGAAACCAGAAACCAAAGGTGGAAAATCTGGAACTCAAAATAAAAATGCTAGCAAATAAATAAAAAAATTCCAAAATATTTCAGAGAACAAATAAATTAAAATAGGTGCAAAATCAGAAGGAAGAAATGAAAAAGAAGAGTAGAAAATTTGAGAAACTAACAAATAATCTCTTCAAACAGATTCTCTGAAAAAGAGAACTGAAGAATTTCAACTAAAAAACCACAGCAATGAAAGAAAAGTCATTGAAACAAAATCCAAAAATGGGAAGTTTGAATGAAAACATAAACCCTCTCTACAAATCACAGAACTGAATCTGGAGAAACTGTGTATAGAGACAATCTGAGAATCACAATTCTTTTAGAAGATCATAATGAAATAAAGCTCGAAAACTATGCTTCAGAAATTTGCACAGTATTGCACAAAATATAAACAAAAAATTCTGCGTGTGGTCAAATGTGAGGAAAAATTAATATACCAAAAATGCCATAATAAAACTTTAGAACTAAAAAATTAAACAACAAATATTATAGGCCTTTAGTTAACAAGAAAATACCATCTAGATCACCCAGGTCTATACTCTTAGTGTATTAAAGTGGGAAAAAAATGTAATGATTATTTCAAAAAGCAAAGAGTACTGATTTGTAGCTACAAATTAGTGTATTTTAGCAAAGCTGAATTTAATCATCAGTAAAAGGCAGGCTTCAAGATAAAAGGAGATATACGAAACACTCCAATAAAGAAACAGAAGGTTATTTGACCTATAAATTCATCAAACAAAAGAAACCTAAGATAGGTTAATAAATAGCAAGAAAAATGACTGAAATGATTTAAACTTGTTTTCTTGACTTCAAACTATTGCTTTATCCACTACTTAGCAGTATCTGTCTTCCATGTGCCTAGATTTTTAAATGTTCTTATAGTCATTAAAATGTGCACTCCACAAGAACAGAAACAGTGGGCTCTTGATGCTGTTCTTTATATCTTCAGTGTCTACTATCTGGCAAATAGTAAATGCTTAATAAATAATTATTGACTGACTAATCTTTACTAGATATTTTCTCTGATCCATTTACCTCTCCAAAAACAGAATGGATGTTCAAGAGATAAAACATTTTAGCTGTATCCAAAGCCTAAGAGACCAAAAATGCTGCCTTCCCCACCAGCTATGATAGTCTGGCAAGACTGGGTAAACTGATCAATTCAGAACAGAAATCACTCCTCTCCTGTCACCCTGCAAAGTAAGAATTCTGCTTTGCCCGAGACATGATAGGTTAGTGCTATGCTGCCACAAGGTTCAGCCAGGATTCAATTCAGAGGGAACTAAAGCAAGAAGCCCCTATATGTTTTGGGATCCACCTTGCCCACAGAAAAGAAGAACAAGTAACAAACTAAGGCCAGTTCTGTTCCTCCCCCTCCCCAAAATAATTTTGGGAAAGAGACCGAGGCCAGTGAAAAGTAAATAGGAAGAGGCTGAGCAACTCTGAACCCCTAACACTGGAGGATACCAAAATCAAAGGGATGAGGAAAGGACTCAGTAAGAGAGTAGAATATAGGGAAAAATGATTAAAATTATAAAAAGTCTTTGGAGGAAAAAACCCAGTTAAATCCTTGAGCACAAACATATAAATCAACAGGGAAGATATTAATAATGGAAGGGATTGTGGCCTCAAGATTAGTTAAAGGAATACAAATGTCTTGGGTAAATATTGCAAGACAAAGGAAAATTAATCAACAACTAATGAAGCAGAAAACTCTGTGGATTGATTCTAAAGGGAGCATGGAATCACAACAGGATGGTTCAAGATAGAACTAAGAATTCTAAATGCAGAATTTATGGCATTCAAACCAGAAATAATCTGCAGAATAGAAAAATCAGACAATTCACAGGGGCAATTCTTAATTGATTGAGAATTCAAATACACAGAAGTGCAAGATAATGTGGACAAATAGCTTCAAAAAAGCAATAATATTAAAAGAAAAGATGATTTCTATAAAAACAAAATATATCAATCTCAAAGTCAAGGCATAGAGAGATAACATACTTTATAGGTCTGGTCTTCAAAAGAACAATTTAAAAAACAAAAAACCCTAAACATTAAAATGCAAGAAATGATACAAAAAAAACTTGCTTGAACTTCCTACACACAAACACCCACCCACCCACCCACACAAACAATAAAGTGTCAATCGAAAAAGTTCAGACTGTTTCCAGGAAAAAAAACCTTATTTGCCAAGTTTGAGATATAAAATGGTTTAACTGAACAATTTCAAAGGCAGAAAACAAATTCTTCAAGTGACAAGGAGAAAGACCTTCAAATGAAACAGGAGTATTTTGCACCAACCAAAAATTTCAAATGGGAATCGAATATATTCTGAAGAGCAAAGGAGTAAAAGATGCGATTCAACAAATCCGAGTCCAATCTTCAATTTTAAAAAGAAAAATAATTTAAAAAAAAGAACTGCAAGAAATGAGCAGTCTGGCATTTTTTACTGTTTGGACAAACACTGCTGGTCTATGTATTATCTCTCTATATGGAATCTTTAACAGAAGGAAAACACTTATCTATGTGAAATCTCCCACAGATCCCAATAACTGCATTCACAACACAAGTATAACTGATATTCCTATTGAAGTGTTTGTCTTCAAGAAAAAGTCAAATTATAAACAATTCTGCTGAAGAAACTAGGACAACAAATGGTTAAAATAAAGTGTGGGTACTTAAAAGGGGTTCATTTTATATGAAATATAATATATTTATATGAAACATATCACTTCTATATATTTGTATAATTTATATAGAATTCTACTTTATCCACTCAATGTTTGATGAAAGAGGCTACTCTAGCCAAATTAGAGTCTACATGAATCTAGAAAAAAAATTCATAAAATATTATAAAATGGAGATAATAAGAACACCTTATCTCGTAAAGGTGTTGTGAGGAGTACATGAAATAGTAAAAGATGGACCCTAAGATGAATTACTTGTGGCTACAATTATAACCAAAGGTATAATCTCATATACTATTTCTTCATGTAGACAGGACACACCCACATCTTTAATTTTTAAGCATAAAACACTGCAGTCCTATCAGATGCCTAATTTTTGATTTAATATTCCTTTTCCTATTTCTATACTTATTCACAATTTTTCTTCCTATTTTCTTTTTTTTGCAAGGCAATGGGATGAAGTGACTTGTCCAAGGTCACACAGCTAAGTAAGCATTAAATGTCTGAGGATGAATTGGAACTCAGATCCTTCTGACTCCAGGATTGGTGTTCTATCCACTGCACCACTTAGCTGCCCCCAACTATTTTTACTCTAAAGGATGGCAAGAGTAACTTATAGCCACATCTTGACCCTAAATTACCAGTCACTCAAGAACCTCCACTACTGAGATTTCGCTATTTATTTCATACACTTGCTAAAGAAAGCTCATCGAGTCTTTCACACTGAATCAATGCCAAGTTAACTGGATTCTAGATGATGTAACAGTTTTTCTTTCAAGAATTCAGCAATGCTTTAAGAACAGGAATGATATCCCTGTTCACTCTAGTACTAGTTGTTACCTTCTCTCTTGTCCATCAACATTCTAGGCAAAAAGTAAGAAATAGGTATGCTTCTTGCTTCTCCATGTACTTCAGGATTCTCTCCAGACCCACTGTCACTCAGTAACTTCTTTTTTTGAGCTTCATTCCATCCAATAAACCTATTCAGATCTGGATGGCAGTTATCTAGTTTAACATCTAACTTAAAAATTTTTCCTCTTTCAACTACCTCTTGCATTTTGATCATCATCAGGTTGTAGATCTCTCAAACATTCTTTTCTAAGCTCATCAAGCTCAATTCCCATGATCCTTTCTTAATATCACAGTATCCTCATGTTTACCCCATGTCCTATGTGTGAGTATATGCTAGGGCTCTCTTGAGTCTTACTTATTTTTTCTACATATTTTCTTTTAGTGATCTCATCAGTTCCCATCTATGTATATGATGTCCAAATTTATATTTTCAGCTATCAGCTTTATCCTGAGTTCTAGCCCCACATCTTCAAGAACTTGCTGGACAGTTTTATCAGATGCCTAAAAGATATTTCCAAATTAACATGTCAAAACAACTTATGTTCCCCTGCTAAACTCATTCCACCCCCTAAATTCCCTATTTTTGTCAAGTTCACTGGAAGAATTTCCAGTTAAGCATGTTTAAAGCTTAAGTCTTCATTCTCATTCTCCCTTGCACTATATTCACTCAGGTGCCATTTCTTATCAATATCAGCTCCTGAGCATATCTCATATCTATACCCTTCACCCCACTCATAGTGCTACTAGTCCAATTCAGTTTCCTATTGCCTCTCTTTACAATGGTAATAACTTAACAGCCTACTCATTGATCTCCCTTCATTCAATCCTCTTTCCTCATCCTAACCCACTCTCCATTTAATGCACAGGTCTGATTACATATCACAATTCTTGTTTCTCTATAAAATTATTAAATACAACTCCTATTTTTTTTTTTTTTGCCCTGAAGATGATCTATGGATTCTTTCAATTGGTCCTTTGTTTTTTTTTTTTTTTTGTTCTCAGAAATTCTGATCTATTTTGCAGTATTTCAGGGTTTTTTTTTTGTTTTTAAACTTGTGATTTTCTGGGAGTTCCATACCCTTAAATTGTCTCAACTCAGTCTGCTTTCAAAATCATTATGTATGACACATTAAGCATGTGTTTTATTTTAACGTTATTTTTTTTTATCTTTTCTTTCACTTCTATATACTTGTATAACTGGGAGCCATCACCAGTCATTCCAATGTCTTGCCACTGGAATCTGCTGTCTCAAAAGGTAGACTGAGGCTGATGACTTTGCAGTTCTACCTCACTTAAATCCAATTCACTTGCAATTCAAGACATCATTGTCTATGATTTGCCAATATACTCTGATGACTCTGGAGAAGAGAATGAGACTGATGACTTTGTAAGGCTCTGCCTCACTTAAATCCAATTCACTTACAAGTCAAGATATTACCCTCTTGAAGTCACTGGTTGTCTTCAAGAATGAAAGATGATCAACAATAATTTTTATACCCGAGTTGCTCTTTTCTTTTTTGCTGAGACTTGTCAATACAAATTCAAGTTTTTCAATTTAGTATGCAGACCATAAATTCTGCACCCATAATTCTCATTTTTTTCAAGTGATCCAACAACTTTGTTGTGGTTCTATGGTCTCCTTAAAATCCATATAGTCCTCTGCTTCATAAAGTGCTAAATCATTTCCCTCTGTTCTGAGTATTTATTCACTGATGCCTAAACTTATTTACTACATCTGAATATCATATTTACTTCTGTTAATGTGTTCCCTATTCATTTACATGCTCAAAAGAGTTTTCTTCCTCCTAAATCGTTTATATTCTCAGTTTTCTTTTTTCTTTATTGTCTCCTATTGCTCACTTTTTGACTTCTTCTCCTCTGATAATAGTTTCCTTAGGGACTGGATCTCACTGTCTCAGCCTTCTCCCATGTGAGGCAATACATATTGACCAGTCTAGGTTTCTGCTCCCAAGTGACTTTCTGGAGAGACACAACTAAGTGCAGGACAAGTTCCTTCAGGCTTAATTTGTCCCATTCCCCATGTTTTCCAGTTCTCTGGCCCAGTAATTCAGAACACTTCCATGCTGGTACTATTATATCCTTTGAATGTCATTTGTACTTCTAGATATATAGAGAGGGAGAGAGAGACTGATTGACCTCTATTGCAAGTTGAGGCAAGATGTCCTGCCCTGTTCCTTCTCTTCTTTCCCTCTCCTAAAAAAGTTTTGTTGCAGCAGAGAACCCTAACAGACCACTGGTTATCGAGGCTGCAGCAAATTTCTTAAGCTTGGATCTCGGTCCCATTAGAAAGATGGGAAGGGGCTTTTCAGAGAGTGGAGATGCATTCTGATATAAGCCTTGGGTTAAGTGGCTGGGACTGCTTTGCTGTTGACAGCGTGGTAGGTTATAGGGAAGGGGGTGCTGAATGAGCACAGGATAGGCACTGGGTCATGGGGGGACTTGGTGTCTTACATTATAAAGATGAGTGAAGTTGCTTTTTTCTATGGCACATAGTTTCTCAAAAAACTCTAGAGAGTTTTGAGAGCATTAAGAGCAGAGAAAATCCACCATCTTTGTTGGTCATGTGATCCAGAAATCCTGAGCATGCCACTCAAAAAAGTTTCAGTGGCTCTCTATTTTCTCTAAGATAGAACACAAAGTCCTCTGTTTGATATTTAAAGACCTTTAAAAATTGGCACCAATTTTATCTTTCCAGATTTATTACATATTAATCCCCATAATGAACTCTCTATTTTAGTCAAACGGATCCATTTAATATTTCTTATACAAAATATTTTATTTGAGGAGATGAAGCTAAGATGGAGTGCATTGGAAGCAGTATAGCCAAGTTTTCTTACCAAAATTCCTCTAAAGAGACCTAGAAAATGTCTAAGACCTCATATGTCTAACAGGTTAGCAGAGGGAGAAAGCATTTAGGATTGAACCAGAAGCATGCCATGCAATGCAGGACTTTGAAGCTCAGGAAGAAGATATATATCCTAGCAAGAGAAGGTTCCAGATTCAAAGCAGAGAACCCACAGACCGCTTGTGGAGTAATGCAATGGGGAAAAGTGGCAACTGGAAGTTTTGTAGTCCATTACACAGTACTAGGAAAAAAATTCTGGATGGACTGAGAAAGGGACCTATGCCTTTGGCAGTGCCTTCGAGGCGGAAAGCCTTGGGCAGTGGATCAAGAAAGGAAGAAGTTCAGAAGTAAGCAGCAGTGATGTGGGCTCAGTTCTCAGAAGCAGAGTGGGTCTCAGTTCAAGCATCTAGCCCTGCCTATGGAAGATTAACCATGACAAGAATTTCAGAACAAAGAAAGACTAAAATTCTGTCACTCTGAACCAAAAGTGCTTTTCAGTTGTTGATATGGGTTGAATCACATAACATTCAGCTCAGACTAAAATCCAGGTTGGGAATTTGCAGGACTCAGATTACTGATGGTGTCAATGTGCTCTGAATAATTGATGAGCCAAATATTAGTGTCGGTTCCAAGAAAATCATAGTGATCTTTGACCACGGAAGTGGTACTTTCAAATTTTCTAACCTCAACACTGAAGAAAGCATCTTTGAAGTCAAGTAGAGGACACTCTGGTTGGAGAGGGCTTCATCAACTGTGTAGTAAATTATTTATTGCTGAGTACAAGGAAAAGGACATGAATGAGAACAAGAAGGCTGTCTACCTCCTCAGGGTCACTTATGAACATGCAATATGCAGCCTGTATTTCAACATTTTTATAAATGACCCTTTTCTATACCTCTATCACCTTTATTCATTTTGAAGAACTAAATATGGATCTCCACTGTGGCACAAAGGAGGAAAAGGCTTAAGAAATGCCAAAACTTAGTTACAAATTCATGACTCTACTCTTTTCCTCAAATTTCAAAAATGTTATGGTTGTTGCTTATGCTACTATCCAGGCTTCTATCTTGTCTACGGATAAATCTGTCAAAGTTCAGGACTTGCTGCTGTTGGATGTCACTCTTCTTTTATCTGATACAGAAAGAGTTAGTAGAGTTATTAAAATTTTTATCAAACTTAATGTCATTACCATAAAGCAGACATAGACCATCACCATTTATTCAAATAACTAGCTTCCTGAGCTTATCCAAGTTTATGAAAATGTCACAGGGTAACAACCATTTGGCAAATTTGAGTTCATAGAAATCTCCCTACCTCCCTATTCTGGGATGTTCCTTAGATTGAAGTGACCTCTGACACTGATGCAAATGGTATCCTCAAAGTAACTACTATGGATAAGAGCACAATCAAGGAGAATAAGATCATCATCATCATCATCATCATCATCAATGAGAAAAAGACACTCAAGAAAGAGTACATTAAAGCACAGAAAGCTAAGAAGTACAAGGATGAAGATGAACAAAGAGAAGATATATTCCATATTATGGCTTACTGATATTATTACTACTGAAAATTATGCTTTCTTAAGAAGGCCATAAAGTGAAGAATGAGAAGCTTCAAGGTAAAACTGATAAAATAATGATTATCAGAAGATCCTTGAAAAATATAATAAAATAAAATAAACTGACTTGATAAGAACTATTAAAGAGAATGTGAGCATCAGTAGAAAAAAGTAAAAAAGATCTACAACTCTATCATTCTTAAGGTAAATCAGAGAATGGGAATCATGACTAAAGGAATAAGTGGTAGACTTTATGATGTTTAGACTCATCTAAAGGTATCTCTTCTGGATCTATTACATGCTTAAGAGACTGCCTCAGTGTATTAAATGAGGGAACATTTTGCACAGCTTTTCAAAAGTTGAAGGAGTGAAATTTGTAGCCAAGGCTGCGTGAAGAGACAATTTAAAGATAATACTTGAGTTTCTGTGTAAATTTCAGGCCTTCTGAATACTTGAATATGGGCAGAATGAGAGAAGTGAATAATATTACACTTTATCATTAATATGTGAAAATGCAATTCTTGTTCTGAAGAACAGAAATCTATTTAAAATTTCCACTATTAATAAAAAGATATTATTGGACCTCAAAGAAGACAGTTTCAGTTGTGTGGAAGAATGAGAAGTCAGATTACAAGGAGTTAAAGAGTAGGAAGTGAGAAAGTTGAGGTAGCAAGTACAGATAGCTTTTTCTTAGGACTTTGACTACAAAAGGAGCCTGATGAGAACTTGATAGGAGAATAAAGTCAAGTAAAGATTTTCTGGATGGGGGAAATGTGATCATGCTTAAAGATAGCAGAGAAAAAGCAAATAATTATGCATATTTTGTTAGATGTTTTCAATTTATTTTGCTGTCCCCCCCCTTTTCTCTTTTTGAAAAATTCTTGTTTTAAGTGATAGTCTCTTGGAGAGGGGATAGAAAGGGAAATGGAAATTTGCACAATATAAAATAAAAAAAGATACCAATAAAAATGCAAATAAGCTAACAAATGAATAGTTATCCTCCTTTCGCCCATTCCAGCCAGGGAAAAGCAAAAGGATTTGCTTTCAATAGTAAGGATTCAACTGAAATTGGATAAAATTAATTTGTTATAGTTTCTTTTCTATATGATAATTTAAATATTGCAAAAAAAGATGACCTACCTGGCCTCTCATTACAGACATTTGATTTTCAAAAGTGGTTTTGTCAAATCCTTTATCAGTCTATATGACAGAATGAAAAAAAATATTAAAAGTTCCTTAATGGCATGATGTTGTCTATAAATTATTTGCTTTATCAAGAGTGATAATGAATCTACAATTTAATTTAAATTCACAAATTTAAAATAATCAAATTTGTTCATTCAAAACAAAAAGGAGCATGATTTTATCCAAAGAGAATTTCACTGATACAATATGAAAAGTTAACTGCTGAAATTTTAGAAAACAGGTTATTTATAGGAGTGGCGAAGTTTCATCTCTATTTTACATTTCTAGGCATATTCATGATATTCAACCACTAAACCATTCTATTTTGGTTAGTATTATGAGACTGGTGGAGCAGAAAATACCAAGATTTTAAGATATAAAAGGCCTTTGTCAAAAGACACATGACCTCTGTGTAAGTAGACTGAAAGATACCTGTACCTTAGTAAACTGTATTCATGAACTTTTTTGACAAAAGCAACTCATATTCTCATGACTAGTCTCACTGAAAATAAGTAGGTTGATTCTCAGAAAACAAACTCATTGTCCATTGTAGACCATATACTCAAAGGACTTTCCTACTTAAAATGCCCTTGAATTCTTTTTTTTAAATATTTTTTTCAATTACCAAGCATTTACATCATGCCACAGTAGGGCAGCTAGGTGACACTGTCAGATTTGGAGTCAGGAAGATACATCTTTGCAAGTTCAAATTTGACCTCAGATACTTACTAGTTGTGTGAACCTCAGCAAGTTGTGCCTTAGTTCCTCTTCTGTAAAATGAGCTAGAAAAGGAAAGGGAAAAGCACTCCAGGATCTCTGCCAAGAAAACTCCAAATGTGGTCACAAAGGAAAAAGTGGGTATATGTGCTTTTCTTTCTTCTTAAATCTCTTTAGAGTATATGAATAGTAGTTTCTGGATTAAAGGGTATGTACAGGTCAGTATCTTTTTGGGCATAATTTCAAACTGCTTTCCAGAATAACTGGACTAATTCGTGGTGGTACCAAATATGTCAATGTGCCTCTTTAATCACAACTCCTCTCATATATGTCATGTTCCTTTTTTGGGTCAATTTTTTTTCCCAATCAGATGAGTGTTAGATGGATTTAGATTTGCTTTAATTTTTCATTTATCTAATTTTTAGTGATTTGGCATTTTTTTTCACATGTGTATGAGCAACTTGGATTTCATTCCATGAGAACTCTGTGTTTATATTCTTTGATTATTTATCAATTGGGGAAGGTCTCTGATTCTTATAAATTTGAATCACTACCTTTAGCCTGGAAATGAAATCTTTGTCAGAAAAACTTGCTGTAAAGATTTTTTTCCCTAGTTAATGGTTTTCCTTCTGATCTCATATGCCCTCAACGTGTATAAACAAAAATTTTAATTTTAAGTAATAAATATTATTCATTTGATCTTCTATGATCTCTATCACTTGTTGGTCATGAACTTTTTTTATCCATTGTTCTGAAAAGTAATTTCCTTATTCTTCTAATTTGTTCATGACATGGTTTCTAATATCTAGGTCATACGTCCATTTGAAGTTTATCTTAGTATATGATGTGGGGTGCTAATCTCAACTTGCTGCCAGACTGCTGACTAGTTTTCCCAAAATTTTATTAAAAAGTGAATCCTTACCTCTGTAACTAGCATCTTTGGATTTAGTGAACACTAGGGCTACAAATTCTTTACATTTGCATGTTTAGTATCTAATCTGTTCTATAAGCTGACAATTTTACTTTTCAACCAGAACAAAATGGCTGTGGTTACTATTGTTTTTATAGCACAATTCAGAGGTATGAAATGTTCTTTTTCCCCCAGCATTTCTCTTGAGATTTTTTGGCCTTTTGTTCCTCCAGAACAATTTGAATATTTTTTCATATTTTATAATGTTATCTTTTTGTAGTTTGTTATGGCATTAAATCAAGTTAATTTAGATACTATTACTTTTTATCACATTTACTTGATCTACCCATGGGCAATTAATATAGTATCTGAGTGTAACTTGGTAGGTAAAATCCCAAATATTTCATATAAATTTATTTTAAATGTATTTTTTTCTAATGGGATCATTTCAAACAGAAATACTAAAGATTTATGTGCAAATGGCCTATTCTATAATTTTGCTCAAGATGATTTAAATTAATTTTTAGTTGTGTCTCTGGAGTTCTCCAACTATACTATCATCTCTTTGGTAAAATGATAATTTTGCCCATTGGTTTCCTCAATTTTTTTAATGGGGGGGACATGAAGGGGACTATTCTTTTAGAGCTAGCATTTCAATGTTTCTTTAAAAAGTTCTTATTGGAAAGGTTCTCAAGTTCATGTGATCTTGGGTTGGAAAAATAAGATACTATAGTTTCTGCACAGATTTCTCAATCACTACTAAGTTTGACATTCTTAGATCATTACTGGAGTAGCTGTGGTGGGTGAGCAGAAAGGAAGCTGGGATGGTAGGCAGCTAGGTGGTGCAGTGGATAGAGTACCAGTCCTGGAGTCTGGAGGCCCTGAGTTCAAATGTGCTCTCAGCACATAATAATGACCTAGTTTGGGCAAGTCATTTAACCCACTGCCTTGTAAAAACTTTAAAAAAACAACTAAAAGAAAGCTGGGATGTACTGCTTCCTCATACACTTCCACGGTGGCTAGTCCAATCCTTCCAATTCTTGCACTGATCGACAAAGTCATTAAATAATGAGATATCAGTGCTTCAGTTTATTTATAAAATGAGATGGTTGGATCAGATAACCTCTAGTATCACAGCTATAAAACATTATGTAATAACAAGACTTTACAGTAGCACTTTAGTGAAAGAAAAATTGATGAACTAACTCATATGAATTTTCCATATTGTTTTGAGCCATATTCGATGCAAAAGATATTCCTCATTTATATGGTAGTTCTTGTATGGACTATGAGATCAATACATTTCAAGTAGTCATAAACTGCAATGAGAAAATCATATAATATTCCATTGGTATAATATCATCAACAAACAAAAATATTCTGAGGATATCATTATTTGTATGATTCTTATTTTTCTTAGATTCTGTGAAGGTCTTCAAGAGAAACAAACATACGATTCTGTTTCATGATTCACTTTATACTTATATTCAGAGATAATTGAATAATGTTTTCTACTTTTTGGCTATATGTATGAAAGAATCTTGCATTATTTTATTCTACTGATATTGGAGGAGTCTTTCCAGATCACTATTTTCCTTAACTCAGAAATTTAAAAAACCCCAACAAATATTAAACATAGTTTAAACTTGTAATCATTAAAATCTTCAGTCAATTATGACTAGGAAAGAATGGTTGACTATAGAAAATTATTTTGAAATCGTATCCTCTTTACATTTTCCTCAAAGATATCTTAAAAGCCTATGTATAGGGGCAGCTAGATGGCACAATGGATAGAGCACCAGCCCTGGAATCAGGAGGACCTGAGTTCAAATCCAGCCTCAGGCACTTAATAATTACCTAGCTGTGTGACCTTTGGCAAGTCACTTGATCCCATTGCCTTACCAAAAAAGAGCTTTAAAAAAAGCCTATGTACATTAAATGTTTAAAGTTTTTATTAAGAAAAAACAGGCAAGTGATCTGATATTTACTGATATCCTCCTAATAAATATTGTATAATGCAATTTTATGCAATTTTTATGCAATTTATGCAATAAATATTGTATAAATCAATCCCAAAATACTTTCAAAATTGCTGTCCTGAACAGATCTTCAATGTATTTAATTGGCCTGATTAAATCACAGTCATTCTTCCTCACATTATTTTCTTATAGTTCATTTTACTTCCTTACAAGGCACATTAATGACTGAAGTGTTGGAATCTGAATGAAGTACACTGGCAAACTGTTTTGGTTTTGATACATTTGTCCTCGTGGCTTTATTTAGAAATGTTATCTGGATGACTGGGCTCAGTCAGGTTTCACATATCTTTTACATATTTCTTTTCCCATCTATTATTTTTTTAAAAATTTGATACTACTGGGGCGGCTAGGTGGTGCAGTGGATAAAGCACCGGCCTTGGAGTCAGGAGTACCTGGGTTCAAATCTGGTCTCAGACACTTAATAATTACCTAGCTGTGTGGCCTTGGGCAAGCCACTTAACCCCATTTGCCTTGCAAAAAAACCCAAAACCTTAAAAAAAATTTGATACTACTCATCATCATCTTCCATGGTAACATTTTGCATATGAATTTATAGTCTAAACCAGTACTGGGCAGCTACATGTCTCCTTCTGGCAAGGAAATCAAATGTTTGTTTATTGATGGGATTTCTGGGCTCCTTTGTTCTCTATATAGTGATGGTTGTTTCATTAGATATGCGTCTATTAACAGTGATAGTCTGTTTTAATGTCTATTTCTTTATCCATGATCCATTTTTCAACAACAACATATTGCTTGAGTAAGTCAGGTTGAAGTCACTGTAACTGTCCATTGTGTGCGTTTATCTTCTCTTCTAGTTTGAAATTAATTTTGACTTTTGTTCTAATAAGGTAATGTTTAATTATCTACATGAAGTTGATTTAGAAATGACTCTCATTTCCTATTAAGGTAGCACATACTATAATTTTGTGATTTATTAAGCACTTGTCATAGCCAAAACTTTCCAACTTTCTTCTGGAAATATCTATTCTATACATGACACAAGGAATCTGAAGATTTTGCAACCCTGAACAATGATTCCAATATATTTTCTTGCCATTCTTTCCTAGGTTCATCTTGATACTAAAATCACCAAGTATATGTTGAACTGATTTGGAGAAGCTTGATGAATTACAAACAGCATTTCTTTTCCTCTTCACTCTATGTATTCTGTGATAAGTAATTCTTTTTGTTGTCTTTGGGCATAAAAGAAAATCAACTCCTCAAATTGTATTAACACTCTAATGATTATTAAATCTAATTTTAAAATAAACATATATATGTGTATGCATATGTACGTATATATGTATACACACACACATAATTTTTTAGTTTAAAAAGTGTTTTCATATACATTATTTCATTTGATCATGAACAACTCTGTGAGGTTAAGAAGGACAAATTCCCACTCTACAGATGAGAAAATTGGGATTAAAGAGGAAAAAGAAATTTTTCCTAGATCAGACAGATAATGGAGTGGAGAGATGAGAAATTAATGCACATTTTTTGATTGCTTGTTCAATGTTCTTTCCATTATATCATACTCAAAAATTTTCAGCTAAGATTTTAATTACCTTAAAAAGTTCATAAAGATCTTCACATAAATCTTGTACAAAGTTCATATCAGAGATACGTGGGAGAATTAGTTCTCTAGTTTCTTCAGAAAAAGGAACTTTTGCTTGAGGAAGCCAAGCCCAATGAAAAGGATCTAATAGGAAATAAAAGTATTTCCATTCCATGAGGAAGTTTTAGAAAATTTCATTTCACAAAATTCCTAGATGATAAAGTTGAATATAAGGATAGAAAATGCACCATACATTTATTATATATATCTGAGAGCAATATTAGAAGCACAGAAAGTGGTTCATATCAGCTTAACAGAAGTATTTCAAATGAAACCAGGACCCAGAGATCCTAAAAAAAGTTAGGAAACAAGTTAAAGCTCCTACTGGAAATTTAAAGATCAAAGGTTTCTTAACCTAAACATTCATATATTCATTAGTCTTAGCCATGACTCTTAATGCAATTTATAATGTCTCAATACTGGCACCCCAGTACCAAGCCATTTACCACCCACCACCTGAAATGTCACCAGTGATCACTTTAAACAATCCTTATTTCCATAAATTGTATTTTAAGAATTTGTGTTTAGAGAGAAATTCTGATGATTGATTATCCTTCATTCTCAAAGAGGAACAAAATAGCATTATACTGGAACTGAAGTAAAGTATGTCCGACTATGGGTGATCAGACAAGCTCAGCTCTAACACAGGTCAGGCACAAATAGAACATACAAAATCTGAAGTGGATGGGGGTGGCTAGGTGGCGCAGTGGATGGAGCACTGGCCCTGGAGTGAGGAGTACCTGAGTTCAAATCCAGCCTCAGATACATAATAATTACCTAGCTGTGTGGTCTTGGGCAAGCCAATTAAACCCATTTGCCTTGCAAAAATAACCTAAAAAAAAAAAGAAATTTGAAGTGGAGATGTCTAAATCTGTGCATTTCACATTTCTTTTGAGCTATTGCAATTCTACTTGCTCAGAGAGTACAGCACTTTCTTTGATGAGGGCATGCCATGCTGGAAGGTCTTCTGTCAGTGTCTCCCATGTCTCACATTAACTGCATAGTTCTTCAGACAACCTTGAAAGTGTCTGTATATTGCTTCTTCTGACTTCAATGTGAGTGCTTGCCTTGAATAAGTTCTCTATAAAATAGTCTTTTAGGCAAATGCACTTTTAACATTTGAACTATGTATTATGAAAAAGCATACAATTGTATTATTATTTCTATGATTTGAGAAACAGAAATGGATGTTAAATAAAGAATCACTGAATTTCCTGTAAGCAGTTAATTTTTTTCTAATAGTAAAGCACATTCATTACAATTAAATCTGAAGACAGATATGGCTTAGTTCAGGTCTTCATAGTGATAAACCAGAATTTTTGTTCTACTCAGTTTTAGTCTCCCAGATCTACTGGCTAAATCCAACCTCTACCACATAAATCAGGAAAAGAGTGAGGAATAAGAATGCCAATAGAAGTAATGGTCAAAGGAAGGTTCTAAATAAAGCCTTGTCCTCTAAAGAGTGTCTTGCCTCTATAGGTATACATTATAGTAACTATAAGTTAATCATTTTAATACAGATAATGAATGAAAATTTAAAGTTACTACACAAAGAGGTAATAAGTGATAAGTTCTCCAAATCAAGAAGAACCTAATGGAATTTACTATCTACTATGCCAGGGCTATCCAATCTTACTTTTAAAAAGTTTTTATTGAAAGAATAGACAATATATTTTGATTCACCATTTCAGTGAGAGCTCTGTGTTAGCTCAACTTTGTTTACTAAAACATTTATTAAACCCATAGGTTGCATTTTGGACAGCCCTATACTATGTGATACTGTGGCATCAGTGTTAGAGACATGAAGAATGGGAGCTTCTGTTTTATGTATTGTAGATTTTTTTGGCTTTGTTTTTTGCAAGGCAATGAGGTTAAGTGACTTACCCAAAGTGTCAGAGGCCATATTTGAACTCTGGTCCTCCTGACTCCAGGGCCAGTGCTCTAACCACTGCACTACCTAGCTACCTCCAGAATGTAGATTTTTAAGAAGCTTGTGGGCAATCTGAGGACTTCAGTGCCACCCAATAGTAGTAGCAGCAGAACAGAGGGCTATGGTGAAGGCTTCCAGACTGGTTGCCAAGCTTCAGAGATTTTTTTTTCCTGGAAAGCACTGAGATATGAGGAAAGTTTGGGTATATAAGGACCATCTTTTTCACTTCATTTAGATAAACCTTTCTCTGCACCTGATACAAAGACTAGGCAGGACCATATTTTGTTTCTTCACCGTCATGTGGGCAAACTTGGTTTCCTCTTTTTTTTTTTAAAGAAAAGGGGTAATATAAATATGGATAATCATAAAATACTCACATGCTCTCCATTCATCAGGATGTTTAAAGGGAAATGCTAGACCATTATCAATTGCAGCAATTTTAATAAGAGATTCTTTACTAGTAGTCCACTCTGATTCCTAAGGGGGGAAATTGTTTTGTTGGTAAGAAGCTTTATTAACAAACACTAACACAGTATGGGGTTCTTTTAAAATAATTAACAAATTGAATGCTCTGAGGAGTCTATCACAAACTTGTCGACAATATTTTAACAGTATGACAAATTTTAACAACTTCATACTGGAATGGGTCAGTATTAAATCAGGCCAAATCTGAGAACTATTAGTTTTTTTGTTTGTTTTATATCTGGCATTTTTATTGAATGTGTATAGGGAAAGGGGTTTGGAAAATGTATCCTCAGCTAAAATTCAAGACAAAAATATAATAGGTGCTTTTTTTTTCTTTTAGCAAAGTTTTAAAACCCTACTGAAACTATGGGATGGATTAAATCAAGAAGTGAATTTTTACAAGATTAGTTTATGGTTAGAAATACCTTTTGTATTTATAGTAATTTCAAAACATCATTCCATGTTAAAGGGAACATACTTAAAACACATACGGTAGGGGGAAAAAAAGCAAAGTTACTGTTTCCATAGGAAGTAAAGTGTTTATTTACCATATTTCAAAAACTGGCATCCTTCTAAAACACTGTACAAATATATCAGCAAGAAAATTTCCTTTTATTATTCGTAAAAATTCTATTTAAAAATATATGAATGGTTTTTATTTCATTAAATACTTCCTTACAATACAAAAAATTTTAATACTAATCTTGGAAAATTTTGGTTTCCAAATTCTCTCCTCCTCCTTCACCTCTTAAGAAGTCAAGCAGTAAGATATATACTATATTAATGTTATGTCATATAAAACATTTGCTATATTACAAAAGAGGAAAAAAAAGAATTAAGTGAAAAAATATGCTTTGTGGGGCAGCTAGGTGACACTGTGGATAGAGCACCAGCCCTGGAGTCAGGAGAACCTGAGTTCAAATTTTACCTCAGACACTTAAGATTTGCCTAGCTGTGTGATCTTGGGCAAGTCACGTAACCCCATTGCCTTGCAAAAAAAAATGCTTCAATTGTACCCAGGATTCATCAGTACTCTCTCTGGGGATGGATAATATTTTTAATCATGAATTCTTTAGAATTGAAGGACACATTCTTGGAATTAGTAATAAGATGTCCAGGTCATAGTCTAGAAAGACTCCTGGATCCAGTAGATTTAAGTATGAACATTTTTACACGATTATCATAATAGACTGATTGGCAGAAGACTAAGTAAAAACCAAGTGAAATATGGCAAAATAACAAGATATGTTCAAGGAGAGATAAACCGAAAATGGAACAGAAGAGCTAAGAAAAGGTAGCTTTAACAATTTTTTAAAAATTAGTTTTCTTATTGAAGGCCAATATGATAAATGTAATGTTCCCTCTGTACATTATGAAGTGCTCACTTCAATAAAGCCAATTAAAAATGCAAGATTAAAAATGCAAAAATCAAATTATCACTAAAAACTCAGTCATCTGGAACAGAGCAATAAAATGATTTAGGATGTGGTTATTTAAAATCCTTTGATCAAGTAAAGTCTGAATGTGTAAAATTAAAAAATATAAAGATTAGAAAAAAGTTTTAGAAATGCTTACTTTAACATTTTCTTAAATGTTTAAGGCTCCCCCCCCCCCAAAAAAAAACTTATTCAATCATCTTAAAAGCTTTTTTATTTCTGGTGCATCTATACACACACACACACACACACACACACACACACACACACACACACGTGTATATATATATATATATATGTATATATATATACACACACACACACACACACACACACACATACATATATGCATATGTGTATGACTGAATTCCAATGTCATTTGTATTATGCCTATTGTTTCTACTTTGACCTTGGCTTCCTTGCTATTTCTTACACAATACATTCTATCTTCCCTCTCTAAGGATGCTCACTGACCCTACACCTGCCTCCCTCTCCCTCCTCATCTTCTCTCTCCCAGCCCCTTGCTTCCCCAGCTAAAATCCTATCTTCATCAAGAAACCATTCCCAGTCTCCAAAATTTTTTTGCAAGGCAGTGGGGTTAAGTGGCTTGCCCAAGGCCACACAGCTAGGTAATTATTAAGTGTCTGAGGCCAGATTTGAACTCAGGTACTTCTGACTCCAGGGCCAGGGCTCTATCCACTGTGCTACCTAGCCACCCCTTCAGTCTCCAAAATTTTAATCTCACCTTCCCTCTGAAACCACCCCCCACTTTATCCTGTACATAACTTGTCTGTACATAGTTGTTTACACATTTTGTCTCTACCACTAGTTCACAATTCTTGAAAACAGGGTTTTGGGATTTCCTTTGAGTCCCTAGAACTCATGCCTGGGATAGGTCAGTTATGAAATCAGCTTACCTTATACATAACCAATTTTTTGGTTAACTAAAATATACAAACACAATATGATCACTGTTAAATTTCTGCGTAGACTGTCATAACAACATCAAAACTATTACATAAGGTGATGTGACATTTTGTCATGTTCTAAGAAACTTCAGTTCCCTGCAGTGAATGGTAATATTTGCATAATGCTGGTTCAATAATCTAAAAAAATGAGAAAAATAAACAAAAGGGGAAGCAGCAAGAAACAGATGTGCTGATAAAACCACTAGATCTTTTTTTATACTTAAAAATCACTAAAAACTACCAATTATGCAAACCAAGATTTCCAAAACTCCCCAAATTAAATGGAGCTGGTTTCATTTCCTTAGTCTATTACAAACAACGAAATGGAAAGAAAAATCAGCAAAAAGGCAATGAAAAGAAAAGACAACAAAAGAAGAGAGGAAAAGGAAAAGGGATAAAAAGGAAAAATTAAAGGAGAAGAAAAAGATTAAATGGGAAGAGGAAGATGAGAAGTCTCAAGGTCAGGAAAACTGAACAAAAATTGTTCTCTTTTAAATTAAGATATTTATTTTCTTACCTTATTGGAACTTTCATCCCCATCAATCTGTTTTTCATATTGGACTAACCAATTATCATTTCCCCTGTCTTTCAAAACAAAAATGTTATTTTATTTCATTTCTGTGAAAAGTATAACTGATTTTAGAAAAATCTAAACTCATCTCTAATCTATCCACCTGTGTCTTACCAACTTTGTTGATTATCTGTGGCACATATGCCTGGCTTCCCCCTCCATCTAGTATCACTCTAAGAAAATAGCCTTCTCTGCTGTCAGTTTGAATGGGTGGTAGAAATGTTAACCTTAGACAGACTAAACTAAAGCAAAGTAGAAAAACAAATACTTTGAAAACAAAATTGCATAATGCAAATCCAAGACACTGTTCTCTGCTAATAATGTATAAAAATCAATAACAATGTATTTATATATGCTTTTCTATGTATGAATGGCCATTTGATGCACTAAGTCATTTAAATGATAATATATATATATATATACATATACTTATATCTATAGTCCATTGATATATGTATACACACACATCACACTCAGTAAACTCTCAATTATTCATGTTTCTCAAGGATCATTCTCAATATGAATATATCCTAGGAAATTGTTAATGGGTAATAGAATTGAATTCCACAAAGATGGTCAATGAAAAGACTGCCTTCATAGCAGAATACTTTTCCTGCATCTCAGATTTTTAGTCTTTGATGGCATCATTTCCCATCTGGCTGACTTCCTGGATTTCATGTGCTTTGAAAACTCATCATTCTGTAAGATGAAATCATCTCTGTAACTCACATCTCCTCAGATCATTTCCCACCTTTGCTACAGAACTTCAACATGCTGCACCAACTCCCCCTGGATACTACTCCCTTTTCAGCTTCTTTTTTTGCAAGGCAAATGGGGTTAAGTGGCTTGCCCAAGGCCACACAGCTAGGTAATTATTAAGTGTCTAAGACTGGATTTGAACCCAGGTACTCCTAGCCACCCCCCCACTATGCCACCTAGCCACCCCCTTTCAGCTTCTTTTTATGTGTTGTCTTCACCCCATTACATTGTAAGCTTCTTGAGGGTTCTTTGTCTTAAATCTTTATATCCCCAGTACTTATCAAGATTCCTAATAAATAGCAGGCCTTTAATAAATGATTATTGGCTATTGACTATCCTAATGCCTCTAGAAGAAGAAACAAATTCCTCTGCTTGACATTATAGTTTTCTGGCTTCATCTTACTTTGTAGGCTGGTTATACTCTACTCCCCTTTATTATATATATTCAATCACAAATTCCAGTCAAATTAGCCTTCTTCTTCCCTTATCTCTATGTAGGTTGTATCCATGCTAAAATTCTCTTCTTTCTCATCTTTCTCCTGGAATCTATAAGCCTCCTTAATGGTTTCAGCTCAACTGCCCCCACCTTAAACAGAATTTTTCTGATGTCCCAAGTTGTTAGGGTCCCTACAAATAACTCTGTCTCTCTCCTGAGTCTTATTTGTGACCAGGGATCCACTAATGGTCTAGTTCACTTCTGTATTTTTATACCCATTGTCTAGAGCTGCTTGATAAATGCTTGTGTTTGACAGATTTTCTATCAAGTAGAAAACAGATGTGGTCTTGATCTTGCCCTTGCTGCCAAACTCAAGACCTAACAAGGCTTAAAAGACAACAGTACCTTAAATTGACTATAAACTATTGGGTATAACTGGTAACAAAAGTTCAATACCTGTATTTCTGATGATGTAATCCAAAACAACTAATCTCTCAAACTGTGATTGAAGCTGTTTTCTAATATTCTCAGGTAAAGGATCAGCTTCAAATTTCCTAAGCCAATAATCAGCTTCCTTATAACCATCAACAAACATCTGAAAGGAGCCCACCTGTAATTTTAATGGCTGTGGTTAGAAGAGATGACTAAAACTATAAAAGACCAAATTTTTAAAGTATCACCAATTTTTTCCATAATATGAACCATGTTTTATGCAAACACTTTTAAAATGAAGCAATTCAAAGAATTCTCAAAGAGAACAGACATTTCCTATTTGTTTTTATCTTAAGATATCACATTTCTGTGGTTAACTTAGGATTTTAGTAGCTTCCTTAAGCTCTCCCTTTAAAGAACTTTAGATTAAATAGCAGGAATAAGAGATACAAAAAGTCTGCTTCTTTATTTAGCAATATTTACCCTTTCTGATAAAGGGATTAAAAACATAAAAAGTTTCAAGTTCAAAGTCAATGTGAAACATATGGCTGTATGTGAATTTTTGTTGAATTTCTCTATTTGAATACATTTCAAAATGTCACAATTAAACAATCAAGTAGCAGTTTAAAAAAATGACAATTTTTGCTGTTTAAAAAAATTCTAATCATTATGAGGTTTCTCTCAAATACAAGTTTTAGTGACTTACCTTGGGAGGTAATCCTATTCGATGAAATTTTTTGCCCACTTTTGGTACTTTTTCTAGAGCATATTTTTTGCCTCTTGATTTTGCACGGTCTATTGCACTGTAGTTAAATGTCTCACTCACAAGCCAGACCACCTAAAAAATACACATTTTAAGTTCTACACCAAAAGTTAAGTGTCACTAGTAATTACAAAAAAAAAAACCTAACAAACACAAAGATCAGGAGACATAATAACAAAAAAGGTCTAATTAGTTTTTTAAACTTTGTGATTAAACTACTTAGCCAGGCTTTGAGCATATGTCTAGGGATAGAACTATATGTCTACTGCTAGAGGAGCAATCTAGTCAAATTTGGAGGAATTTGTCACCGGGCTTACTACAGGATAAAATTTTCAGCCATGGTACCTCTTGAAGATGATCTCTACTAAGTTTAAGAAGAGTTTCAATTTAAGTTGCCAAGGGAAGAATTCATAATGATGAAACCACAGATCCCTGAAAAATGTACATGCATGCTTTTTTTCCCCCTTTTACATGTATTTATATTCCTTATTTTGTCTGTTCATTTCTTTGCTGGGTAGTCACATTAACAGTAAATATTTTTAAAAATCAATTTAAGAGTCATAATTTGTTATTTACATATTTATGAACCAGGTTACATGAGCAACAAATTTTAGGAGCACAAACTATAGCAGGTTTAAGGGAATTGTTTTGAAATTATATCATATACACAACTGGGAGAGAAACTGAGAAAGCAAAGTCATGGGTGGTGACGGGACATCAAGGATGAATAGATTCATTTTACAACTCCAGAAGGCAAATTTAGAACTAATGGCTAGAAGTTAGAAAAAGACAAATTTTGGATTGAAATAATAACTTGATAGAAAGCTGTTTAAAAATGAAATGGGCTAACTAATGATGGAGAAAGCTATGTTGAGATGTACTGGAAGAATTGTGCAATTTGGGTCAAAGTTGAACTAGATAACTTCTGAGTAGAAACTCACCCATACAATAAAGTCCCCCTAAACAAAAGTTAAGTACTTAATATGAATATATAAACATTGAGGGCTTTTGTCAGCTTGTGTCAGTCTTAATTAAAGAATGTCAAAAGTAATCACAAATCCAAGAGAGTAAAGTGAAATCAAACAAAAACCCCTGAACAGAATGGACTATGAAGGTTCACTGTTTTCATGCAATTCTGAAAATAAAAAATAAAAGTCTAAAAAATAAGTAATAAAAATAAGAAGTATTAGACCATTAGGGTGTCTTCATTTTCAAGAATATTTAAATATTCTCTAATTCCCAGTTCCTTTTCATTTTAAAGTTCTCCATTTTTTTCTTTTATTTGAACAGCTCCTAACTACTCTTATCTACATAAATGTCAACTAATCTCTAATCATCTCCAACCTAACTGAACACAGGAGGATGGATACCTGGAAAGACTCTTAGAGACCATATAGTTCAACTCCACACCTCCCCTCTTGACTCAAATTGAATAAATGAAAAGTTAAGTGGTTAGGACATGAAGTCCAAGATTGTGCAAGGACTAGGTGACAGAGAAAATAATCTGAACTCAGTTTCTCTTACTACAAAGCCAGTGCTCTTTCTCTCTGAAACACAATGTCTCTTTAAGACCTGAAATAGCAACTAAGCAAGTTTATTCCACATAACAAATGAAGTATTACTTTTAAGCTAATTATCATTTTTACCTTTGTTTTTGGTACAACTCCCAGACCAAGCTTTTCATCCACAAGATAGGCACCAGCCTCAGAAAGATAACCCTGATTAGGAACAAGGCAACCTCTGCCAAAACAGCAAGGGCAGCATATTTTATGAAAATATTTGGTCCATTTTGGATTTAGATGACCATAAGGTTCTTCAGATTTTGGTTTAAAGACACCAATAATTTTCTACAAAAGAAAAATTAATATAAATAGGTTTTAATTATTTACACAATTAAACAAAAAATCATAAATTTATATTCTACATTTTAACACATAATTTTTAGATGACTTATTTTGTATAGTTAAAGAAGGCAGAATCAGTGCTCTTTTTAGTATGCTATTTTTCTTATAATAATATTAAGAGTTCCAATTTATAAACCATATCAAGGGTTACATTAATTTTTTTCCTGTTTAGGAACCAATTTGAAATACATACTTTACTTTCCTTCTAATAAAGGAGCATCTGTTCTGATGCTGAAAGATTTCATGTACTCAAATGATCTAAACTCTGAATAAATCTTCATTATTTATTTCTTACAAATAACATAGTCAGAGACCTGGAGATTATATTTTCTTTTGAACCAAGAAATATTAACTTTGCAACAGACTTAACAATATATCAAAGTGTAATAACTAATATTAGCATGAAGATACAAAGCATAAAATAAGAAATCAAGAACAAAGAACAAGAAAATCAAATTGCCCCCATACATTATCTGACATTTTAAAAAAAGCTAACAATGTAATATTTTTAAATTTTAAGAATTTAGTGCTCCCAAATTTTTTAAATTCGGTCAATTTAAAACTAGTATTTCTTTGTAGAAATAAGTGTTGGCTATGAATTAATCAAAAGGTTTTAGAAAAGGTTAGATGTACTGAAGGAGGGGAAAATTAGGAAGGAGATGATATAGCCAAATAAATTTATTTTTTGAGCCAGAACTATTTTTGGATTCACTTTTGTTTTGTTAACTTCAAACAACAAATCTAGACAAAATGAGTGTAAGACTAGACTGGGGTTAGTTTGAAAGTAAGATTAGAGTATTTTAGCAGATTGTATCTTTGATACTGAGCCAAGAGGGTAACTACTCTAGCCCCATCTTAGAAGAATGGTTTCCACTGCAAGTAAAATGATAGTCCCTACAAGTACTCTGATTTGGTCAAACAGCTTAGTAAAAAAAAAAAAAAGTTGCAGTATGTTTACAGAAGGGTGACTAGAATGATTAAGGGTCTAGAGATCATGCTAATATGAAGTTCTGCTGAAGAGACAAAAGAAGGTTATCACTGAGAGAAGACATGATAGATGATGGAGATTTAAAAAATGGTTAATCAGTGGATGTCATAAAGAAACAAAATTAGGCTTGGTGCTATCATTATTATCACATTTAATTAAGTGCTTACTCTATTCCAAACAGTAGAAAACTTCTAAATTGAGTTGTCAAAAAGTGGAATGTGCTTCCTTGGGAGGTAATGAGTTCCTTACTAGAGTCTTTCAAGCAAGGACAGGTTGACTACTTATTGAGGACACTGTGGAAGATACTATTAGCGGCACAAAAAGCCTCTTGTCCCAATAGAATGTAAGTTTCTTTAGGGCAAGGGAATGCTTCCTTTTTGTCTTTGACTTTCAAGCACTTGACATACTTGTTGAACTTCTGAATTCCAACTGAGGTATATGGATTGGCCTCTGAGTCTCCCTTCAAGCACTGAGATTGTGTGACTGAAATGGCCAGCATCATCTCTAAGATAAGATTAATTTCTATATTAAATAAATATACTCAATTTCACCAAATTTCAAAACTTCAGAAAGTTTCATCAGCTTTTTAAAACATTTTAGGGCGGCTAGGGGGCACAGTGGATAGAGCACCAGCCCTGGAGTCAGGAGCACCTGAGTTCAAATCCGGCCTCAGACAGTTAATAATTACCTCACTGTGTGGCCTTGGGGAAGCCACTCAACCCTATTTGCCTTGAAAAAAAAAAACCCTAAAAAAACCACCAAACACATTTTAAACTACTGAAAGCAATTACTATATATTTGACTTAATGGTACAGTGTCTAGAGACCTAGCAATATTCGGGCTTAATAAAATATTTTAAAATTAATACTAGGCAATAAAAAAGCAATTTATGACTTTTAGCAAAAGTCAGTGAACTAAAGTACTACATTCTTAAATAAAAATAATTTTATTAAGAGTTGCTCTAGGGGCGGTTAGGTGGCACAGTGGATAGAGCACTGACCCTGGAGTTAGGAGGACCTGAGTTCAAATCTGGCCTCAGACACCAATAATTACCTAGCTGTGTGGCCTTGGGCAAGTCACTTAACCCCATTGCCTTGCCAAAAAACCTAAAAAGAAAAGAGTTGCTCTGTATTTTCTTTTATTTAGGATTATCAGTTATTGAGGGTTGACTTTTTTTCTGAACAAAGTGATCATGAGTTTGATGGAAAAAATCTCTAGGAATACTGGTTAATTCTATACTTGTTTTAAAAAGTTTTAATAATCAAATTATGAACTAATTACTAATATCCAAAAGATTTATCTTTTAAAATCTTTTATGTCAAAAAAACAAACTAAAAAAAAAAAGCAGACAAAATAACATGCATATCTTGATTCTAATTCTGTAAAAAACACATGTTTACAAAAGTTAAAAGTTTAATAAAGTCATTAGTTCTATTTTTTGTTGAATCGTGTTGGTCATAAAGCTTTTTTTTGCCATGCAATGGGGTTAAGTGACTTGCCCAAGGTCACACAGCAAGGTAATTATTAAGTGTCTGAGGCCGGATTTGAACTCAGGTCCTCCTTACTCTAGGGCCAGTGCTCTATCCATGGCACCCACCACAAAGGTGCCCCCCTACCCATATAGCTTTAAAAAAAATTCATACAGGAAAAGAATATAATACATTTTTTCTATAAAATTCTCACCCCTTTGGGATCCTTGACAAAATAACTCCCGCTTGAACCTTGAGAGATTCTTTCTGGGAGAACTCCACAGTCTATTGCTTGCTCTGCTCTCAGTATTATATCAGCAAATTCTGGATCCTCCAAGAATATGTTCATGTCTGAAGTACCTCCAAAATTTACTGCATTAAAAGATATGTTAATACAACATGAGACTTAATAAAATAATAAAAAAAGACAATACAGCAATGGAGGTGATTCAGGATTCCAAAGTATAAGTGAAACAGCAATATTTGATGTAAAATAATACAAACTAGGAAAATGATGCAAAAAATGGTATAAAATTAGAATGATTTTAACCTTTGAACTTTCCTATATTTAATACTAATGTTCAGACAGTGCAAAATGAATAATGATCTGTAGCACTGTATTTTTTGATAAAACTTTCCTTAATCATTAGCAGTTCTTTACCATTTTCATTCAGTTCTCAAAATGATGGAAGGATGCTGCGAAAGGAATAAAAGAAATCAGGAGATGCATAGTCAAATTATTTTCATCTCTTTTTTGGAAGATATGCTGAATATCAATGTTTTGGGGATTATAAAAATTCTGTCACTTTTAAGTCTGTGAAAGAAGTTAGATACTTGCTTAACTAATTGAAGGGAAAGTACACTGTAAACTTTAAAGGATCATTAATGCACATTTCAACACATACATGTTATCATTTACTACTACTTCAAAGGCAGTATGCTAATTACAAATAATTATTTCAAATGTCTGAGGATGTATTATCTATCTCCCTAATTCAAAGTATATGAACCTAAAAACAATAAAATAGCATTTATTTTAAAACTACTCCATATTTCAGGTTTTTCAGACTAGCCTTCCTCACTATCTAGATAATATTCTTTTTTTCTTCATGTATCAGTTCTTTATTTTATTAACATTTTATTTGTTTTGCAATTATATACAACAGTAATATGCACCCATCATTTTTTGCAAGGCTCTGAATTCTACAATTCCCCCCCCCCCTCTCCCCCAGAAGGCTGTCTGACTTTCTCTACATTGTTTCCAAGCCATACATTGATGTAAATTGAATGCTATAAGAGTAAACATAAAAATAAACATACATCCCTCCTTCCCTCCCCAGAAGATGGGAAACCTCAAGAATAGAGAGAAAAAAAATGTACTTCAGTCTGTGTTCAGATTTCAATGGCTCTGTCTCTGGGGAGAGTTGCTTTCTTTATCATAAGTCCACCAGAGAAGTTGCTTCAATATTTTTCCCTCAGTTGCTATTACTAGCTGTACCTCCACTCTATTTCTAGATAATATTCTTATCTTTTATTTTACCTCGAATGCCAACTTTAAGAACTTATATCCAAAAATGCGTTTTTGATGATCCTTTGAAAATTGATCTTTGAAATTCAGTGAATATATGACATAGAGAAGTAAAGTTATATATGATAACTGGGTTCTCAGGAAGAGTCCACAGAAAGGCATTTCCTGGTTCATCTGATACCATGTTAATAAGCTACAGAGCATGTATAACAATGTTTCTAGATTAGGTTACATAGTGAGTTATATAGCACAGTATTGTTCAAAGTGAGGAAGGTGACAGTTCACTTTATTGTCATATATAAGGACTGACTGAAGAAATTTGAGATCCTGAAGAATTAAAGAATTTTTTTTGGAGGGGGGAGAGACATGATATTTGTCTCAAATTATTTTAAAGACTGTTAGGCAGAAAAAATGTTTATTTTATTTGTTTTTGTTTGGTCACAGAGGGCAAAAGTAAAATCTTCAGGTGGAAGTGATAGGGAAATAAATTCTTATCAATTTTAAGAAAAAAATTATTAACAAATAAAGTATAAAATTTGGTTCTCAGCAATACAAAGATCTAAGAGTATTCCAAAAGACTTATGCTGGAAAATGCTATCCATATCCAGACTAAGAACTATGGAATCTGAATGCAGGGTAAAGCATACTATTTTTACTTTTGTTTTCTTTCCTTTTGTTCTGATTATTCTTTCACAACATGAAGGTGGAAATGGTTAATATGATTGTACATGTATAACCTATATCAGATTACTTGCTATCTTGGGAAGGGGGAAGAGAAAAGAGGGAGAAAAATTTAGATAACAGAATTTTATAAAAGTGAACATTGAAGACTAAAATAATTTTAAAGGGAGGAAAAAAAAATTGAAATTAAGAATTAGAGAGATCCAAATGTAATCCAAAGCAAGAGGTAAGACAACCATGTGCTAGAGATACTGTAGAGGCAGTAACTATATTTCAGTCATACAGCTCCATAACTTCTAGCTTGGGGAACTGCAGGGCAGACCCTGATATAGGATTGTCTGACCATGAGATAGGTCATGAATAGGCTTGAAAGAATGAGGCCTGTTCCATAGCAGACAAGATAAGGTGAGGGAGGGGTGGGGGTAGGGGAAAGGTATTGTATAAGCCATGATCTAAGAGAAATATGCTGAAACCTAGAAGAGGCAATCGATTCAGAAAAATTTTGAAGTTTCCTTATTACCTCCTTATTGCAAAGCTCAATTTTCTTCTTTACTTTCTAAACTTCATGTTTTTTTTCTTCACCAACCTCAATGAAGAAGAGAATGAAATCTCACTGCTTCAAGGACAGGAGATTAATAAGCAAAAAGCTAGTGACTTTTTAAGGTACTGAGTTTTTACTGCTACCAACAATGAGATACAAAGAGTTAACAAAAATAGCTCTTCTCTATAACACTTTTCTGCCCTTCTTTATTCACTTAGAACCTGTAGAGAAAAAAAAAATCTACACAGATAATAGTGTTACTGGGTACATTAAAAATCTGATTTGTCCCTTTTTAGGAGCACTAATACTTAAAGAGTATGGAATATATTTTAAAATGGTCCAAGGAAAAGAGGAAGAACCCTAAAAGAGGAGGTCTAGTACTTGTTAAAGGAATTGTTGCAGTATGAAGAGGAAAGCCATCTCTCCTTTCTTTTCTTCCTCTTTGGTACCACCCTGCCCCTACAAATACAAAATGAAGCTTTCATTGGAGTTAGTCTAAGTCAGGGAACTAAAGAAGGGTATCTTAAGAGCAGTGGTGGCACAGGGCAAGAATTGGGAAATGCCAAAAGGCAGCAGTTGGAAAGGGAAAGAGAATTCTTATGGCTATCTGAATTCAATGTGTGCAGTTGTCTGATAATTCAGACCTTACATAAAGGATGTACTAGGTTAGTTGTAGGTACTGTCTATACTTCAAACTAAATAACAAATCCACCATTGAAGACCATCTCAAATCTGTAGCCTATCATCAGAGATTTGGTTAAGAAGCTGACTCTCCCAAGAAACCATTCCCAGAAGTCTATCAGATTACTCCTTTGCCTCTTTATTCCTTATTTCATATTATACTTAGCATTTCTCATGGTGAATTTTCTGCAAAGGCTCTATTTTGTGCTTTGCTTCTGTATTTCCTCAGTATCGTGCCTATCAGAGGTTTTGACTAAATATTTATTGAATTGAATCATATCTTTCAGTTCAAATTCAGGCTAGGACTAGTGTTAATTCTCAAAATAACAAAGAACTAACCAAAAGCAAAGTTGGGCTTTTACTTTTACTAATTATTATTATTATTATTATTATTATTATTATTATTATTAGCCATATTGTCTTATTTAAGTCTTCTAGCTCTTTCAGTCTGGGAAGAGGGAATAGTTATTCTTTTTGTTTTGTTTTGTTTTTGCAAGGCAAATGGGGTTAAGTGGTTTGCCCAAGGCCACACAGCTAGGTAGTTATTCTTTAAAAATATAAAAATTCCTTCTATAACATCTTAGATATGTTGTCACCCAGACTTGTTAAAACACATTTATAGTATGCTCATTATTATACTGAAAAGTCCATTCCATTTCTGAAAAAATTTCTTATAGAAAGCTCTCCTAAATAGACTCTGGCTTGTCAATGTTCCCCACTTAAGATGTGACATTCTAAAATGAACACACTTTAAATATGATCTGACCAGGGCAGAGTACAGTAGAACTATGGAGCTCTTTTCTGAATACCATATTTCTAATAATGAAGCCTAAGATCCAATTCAGTTTAACAAATGCTTATTAAGCACCTCACAAATGCAGCAAATTGTGCTAAACAATAGATACAAAACAAAGGTCCATCAGAAAGCTTACAATTCAGTGGAGGAAATAAGACGTGTGAAAAATCAGTATAATAAGATTATCATAGCAGGTCCAAATAGAATGTGAGATTATTATTTTTTAAGTTTTACAACGCAGAGGTAATTATTATGTGCTAATACCGGATTTGAACTCAGGTCCTCCTGACTCCAGGGCTGGTACTCTATCCACTGTGCCAACTAGCTGCCCCCAGTAAGAGAGATTATTTAAGGGAATAAATTATTTAAGGGGGGAAAAAGTTAGAATTTAGAGAAATCTTCATGGAGGAAGGGAGCAACTAAATAAGGCTTTAAGGGAAGGTGGTGAATGAATTGTAATGGCAGAGGTGTTCTTTCCAAGACCTGAAGAAGAGTATGTACAATGTCAAAGAGATAGGAAACAACTCCATGGAATCATCGTGGTTTTCCTTCAACACAGAAACTGCTAAAAGAATAGGTAATGTGATGAAGTTGGAAAAGTAGGCTGGAGTTGAATTATGGGGAGGACCTAAATAACCTTAATTACTAAAGCTGAAGAGTATGTATTTCATTCAGCAAGAAACTGAGGTTTTTGAGAAAACAAGTGATATGGCTAGATTTGTATATTAGAGTGATTATTGTGACAGTGATATGAAAGATTACTGACAATTATCCTAACAATTCATAAAATCACTTCTATTGTCATAGTTGTAAGAAAATCTAGAGACAGGGAGACAAGTTAGAAAACATTACAATATCCCAAGCAATAGCTTCCCTGAGTAGAATGAGGGAGTGGTAGTACTGGTAGCACAAAAGATATCACAGAGCTAAACAAGGTAAGGTTTTGTAGCAGATTGGATAAAAGGGGAAAGAAGCAAAAATGATTCATGTTTCCAACCAGGATAAATGAAAAGACAAGAGTAATATACCAAAGAGAAAAGGAAGTTTAATGAGAGTGGGTGGCACACAAAACCACTGTAACCAAGATCAAAAGAAATGTAGTAAAATTGGGAAACAATTCTTGCAACTAGTATTTCTGGCAAAGGACTCATTTCTAAAATATACAGAGAACTGAGTCAAACTTTCAAAAAAACAAGCCATTCCCCAATTGACAAATGGTCAAAGGATATGCAAAGGTGATTTACAGCTGAGGAAATCAAAGCGATCCACAGTCATATGAAACATTGTTCCAAATCATTACTGATTAGAGAAATGCAAATTAAAGCACCTCTGAGATACCACCTCACACCTCTCAGACTGCCAATATGACCAGAAAGGACAATGATTAATGTTGGAAGGGATGCCGGAAATCTGGGACACTAATACATTGGTGGAGCTGTGAACTCATCCAACCTTTCTGGAGAGCAATTTGGAATTATGCCCAAAGGGCAACAAAAATGTGCATACCCTTTGATCCAGCGATAGGCACTACTGAGTCTATACCCTGACGAGATTATGAAAACGGGTAAAAACATTACTTGTACAAAAATATTTATAGCAGTCCTGTTTGTGGTGGCAAAGGATTGGAAATTAATTGAATGTCCTTCAATTGAGGAATGGCTTAACAAACTGTAGTATATGTATGTCATGGAACACTATTGTTCTATCAGAAACCAGGAGGGATGGGAATTCAGGGAAGCCTGGAAGGATTTGCATGAACTGATGCTGAGTGACATAAGCAGAACCAGAAAAACATTGTACACCCTAACAGCAACATGGGGGCGATGATCAACCTTGATGGACTTGCTCATTCCAACAATGCAACAACCAGGGACAATTTGGGGCTGTCTGCAATTGAGAATACCATCTGTATCCAGCGAAAGAATTATGGACTTTGAACAAAGACCAAAGACTATTACCTTCAAATTAGAAAAAATAAAACCAGTATCTTATTATGTAATTTTACTATCTCATACTTTATTTTTGTTCCTTAAGGATATGATTTCTGTCATCACATTCAACTGACATCAATGTATACCATGGAAACAATGTAAAGATAATAGAATGTCTTCTGTGGGGGGTGGGGGAGGGAAGCAAGAATCGGGGAAATATTGTAAAACTCAAAATAAAAAAAATCTAAAACTCTAAAGTGGATGGGATTGGAGTAGGACTAGGGAGTAGAAGTGAGAAACAGAGAGGAAGAAATGTGTAATTTTGGATATATATTAAATTTGAGGTAACAGCAATATATCTGGGTAAAAGTTATGATGTTTGTCAGCCTCAAGAAGATTACTATGGCAACAATGGTAGTAGTATTAGAGGATCCTAGATACAGAACTGGAAGAAACTTTAAAGTTTTTTTAGTCTAATCCCTTCATCTCTAGAGATGAGGAAACTGAGGCTTAGAAAGGTCAGGTAACATATACTGTTATAGAGATTTTATGGTTCTGCACTGGGTTGTAAATTAAAGTCCTAGAACACAATTAGGCACCCCAAGAGTGTAAAGGTTAGAGGGGGAGAGTTGGGATCATATGGGAGGCTATTAAAATAATCCAAGCAAAAAGAAATGAAAATTTAAACAACAGTGGGAGATCCACTTAATCTGTTTTTACTTTCATCTTTGTATATACTTCCTTTACTTAAAAAACTACTTACACATACATTAAAAAAAAAAATCCCAGAAAGATCTGTTTTGTTGTAAATTTAAAGATTTGAAAATCTCTCCCTAAGGTAGCCTCTTAGTGTGTAATGAATTTGGACGAGATGATCTTTAAGATTCCTTCCAGCTCTAAATTTTGATCCCACAGAAGAGGTAAATTGTATCAGCTGTGGGGCAGTGGATAAAGCACCAGCCCTGGAGTCAGGAGTACCTGAGTTCAAATTTGACCTCAGACACTTAATAGTTGCCTAACTGTGTGATCTTGGGGTAGTCACTTAACCCTATTGCATTCAATAAATACATTTTTTAAAAACCAATTATATTAGCTGGACACAGCACATAGAATCTGAAGATATAGGTTCAAACGTTGACTCTAAAAGTTATTAGCTCTATGTCCTTGGACAAATTTCTCACATTAGCTCTATGTCCTTGGACAAATTTCCTCTGTGCTTCACACATAACAGATAAAGTTTATTGCTAAGGTTCCTTAGAGTAATTTTGAAATCTATTACCTGTTTTAGTAAGTTTCCAAGCTTATTTTGGAAATCATTTAATATAATCTTTAATTTAATTTACTATTTATATAATTCACAACTTGAAATATACTTACAGAAAAGTGCATTGCTTATATTTAGGAATAGGAAAAACCCTCGGTATATTGATGACTAAACGGAAGTGGGTGGGGAAAACTTGGAAGCAAAACAAGAGGTCAACAAGTCTATCTTCACTGCAAAAAAATTACTTTAATCCTTTAGCTATATATCAATTATCATATTAACTTTTCTGGATAGAAAAATAAACTTAGTATCAACATTTACCTCATCAAGCCTCAATTAATCTACCATATGTACAATTTAAGAAATGCAGATGGACTTGAGGTTACAACTAAGTCAATGAATAGAATATGACTTAATTTAGATGCAAAATGGAGATATTCATGTGAATAGGCTTGAGCAGTTTTCTATTATCATCACAGACTATACGCTTTTTAAAAAAATCAATAAACATTCTCCATTAGGATATCAAATTAATACAAAACTTAAGTCACCCACATGCACACACAACTTTTTTTGACTATGCTTACAAAGTTTGAAATTTTCCATATGGATATCAAACCAGTTCAAACCAGGTTAAAGCAGACTTTCTTGGTCAACACTTAACAAAAAAGTTTGAAACTCTCCACAAAGATATAAAAGTAGTTCAAAGCTTACACAAACACACACACAAACCACGGAAACTTCGTTAAAACACACAAGGGGGTAGCTAGGTGACACAGTGCATAGAGCAATGGCCCTGGAGTCAGGAGTTCAAATCTAACCTTGGACACGTGATTAATTGCCTAGCTGTGACTTTGGGCAAGTCACTTAACCCTATGCCCTAAATAAATAAATAAACAAATAAACAAATAAATAAATAAATAAAATAGAACACATACAACTTTCTTGATAAGGCTTACAAAGTTTGAAATTCTCTATAAAGATTCCAAACTAATTCAACCCCCCTCCCCTCACACACATTGTCTCTCATGCTTTCTTGACAAAGTTTGAAATTCCACCTGCTACAGGATATCAAAGTCACGCAAACTTTGTTAAAACACACAAACACAACTTTCTTAACAAAGCTTACAAAGTTTTGAAATTCTCTATAAAGCTATTCAACTAAATGAAACCTTATTAACACACACACAAACTTTCTTGACAATGCTTACAAAGTTTGAAATTCTCCATAAAGATAACATTCAACCCTCCCCCCACACACACATTCTCTCTCACACTTTCCCGACAAAGTTTGAAATTCCATCTGCTATAGGATACCAAAGTCATGCAAACTTTGTTAAAACACACACAAACACAACTTTACAAAGTTTTGAAATTCTCCATAAAGCTACCAAACGAATTCAAACCTTATAAACACACACACTTTCTTGACAAAGGTTACAAAGTTTGAAATTCTCCATAAAGATAACATTCAACCCTCCCCACCACATACACACACACACATTCTCTCTCACGCTTTCCCGACAAAGTTTGAAATTCCATCTGCTACAGGATACCAGTCATGCAAACTTTGTTAAAACACACACAAACACATATACAAGTTGGGGGGGGGTCAATGTTTACAATCTGAAATTCTCCATGGGGATCGGACACTGAAGCAAACTTTGTTAAAACACAGACACAACGTCCTTGACAGTGTTTACAAAGTCTGAGATTCTCCTTAGGGACAGAAAACGGGGGCAAACTTAATCAAAACGGAGACGGACGCACAGACACAACTTTCCGGACAAAGTGGACAAGCTGGCTGCAGCCCACGCCCCTCCCCGGACGCCCCTCCGCGGACGCCCCCCCCCTCCGCGGACGCCCCCTCCGCGGACCCCCTCCGCGGACGCCCCCCCCCCCCCCCGCAGGCTGGCCCGGACGCAGGGGCCGCCGCTACCTGCCGGCAGGAGGCGCTGGCGGGCCTCGCCCCCTGGCAGGAGCAGCTCCCCCTCCTCGCCGCCGTCCGACGCCGTGTCCGCGGCCCCCGGGGCGCCGCCGCGCCCGCCTCCCTCGGCGCCCCCGACGACTCTGACGGCGCCGCCCGGAGGGGCCCGGCCCGGCCTCGGCAGCAGCGGCTCCCGCTCCTCGTCCTCGGCCCCGTCGGGGCCCCCAGCGGCGCCCCGCGGCCCCGGTTCCCCGGCCTCCGCCATGGCCGCCGCCTCCCCGCGCTCGGCGCCCCGGAGCTGAGCCGGCTCAGGCGGCAGACAGGCTGCGGCCGGCTCCGGACATCGCGGCTCCGAGCCCGCGGCGGGCTCCCGGGCCGCCTCCCGCCTCCCGCTGGGGAGCGCCGGCGCCACCTCCTCGGAGCCCGGCCCCGCCGCCGCGGCGCGCAGGCGCGATGGTCGCGGGCTGGAGCCGGCGCCGGGGGCGGGGCGGGGCGGGGCGGGGGCGGGGCCGGGCGGCCTCGGCATTTAAAGGGGCAGCAGCCCGCCTGCCACGTCGGAACCCCGAAGCTTCCGGCGCCGCCGCCTGGCTTTGGAGCCTTGGGCCACTTGCGCTGCGCTGCGCTGCGCTGCGCTGCGCTGCGCTGCGCTGCGCTGCGCTGCGCTGCGCTGCGCTGCGCTGCGCTGCGCTGCGCTGCGCTGCGCTGCGCTGCGCTGCGCTGCGCTGCGCTGCGCTGCGCTGCGCTGCGCTGCGCTGCGCTGCGCTGCGCTGCGCTGCGCTGCGCTGCGCTGCGCTGCGCTGCGCTGCGCTGCGCTGCGGGCGGCGCGTGGAGCCGGAGTCCCGCCTCTTCCCAGGCCGGTCTCCCTCATCCAGCCCCAATGAAAGGAGCCGCGAAAGATCTCCTTAAAAAGGCCCGACTCCCGCCATCCTCCTGCCCCGCCTCCGGCTCTCCTTCCAGCTCCAAATTCAACCAAAATCATTTCACCCTTCAGCCCCATTCTACAGGTGAAGAAACCGAGGCCCAGAGAGATCACAAGATCATTCATTCATTTAGAGCTGGAAGGATCTTTATAAAGAATTTAATACAAACCCAGCATTTTGTAATTAAAGATTTCATTTATTTTGAGTTTTACAAAATTTTCCCCCCTAATCTTGCTTCCCCCCCCCCACAAGGCAATCTGTTAGTCTTTACATTGTTTCCATGGTATGGATCTAAGTTCAATGTGATAACAGAAATTTAAAGAAGAAACAAAAAGGATACTTTGTTTCTTCCTTAAGGATCTGATTTCTCTCTCATCACACTCGATTTGGATCAATGTACAACATGGAAACAAAGACTGACAAATTGCTTTCTGTGGGGGGGGTTCGGGGAGGGAAGAAAGATCAGAGGAAAAATTGTAAAACTCAAAATAAATAAAATCTCTAATAAGAAAAAAAATAAAAAGAGATAACAAGATCAGACAATAAGATATCAAGGGTTTTTTCCCCCTAAATTTAAGGTGATCGTCCTTAGTCTTTGTTCAAACTCCACAGTTCTTTCTCTGGATACAGATGATATTTCTCCATCACAGACAGCCCCAAATTGTCCCTGATTGTTGCACTGAAGGAAGGAGCCAGTCCATCAGGGTGGATCATCGCCCCCATGTTGTTGTTAGGGTGTACAGTGTTTTTCTGGCTCTGCTCATCTCGAAAATCCCTTCCAGCTTCCCTGAATTCCCACCCCTCCTGGTTTCTAATAGAACAATAGTGTTCCATGACATACATATATCACAGTTTGCTAAGCCATTCCCCAATTGAAGGACATTTACTTGATTTCCAATTCTTTTCCACCACAAACAGAGATGCTATGAATATTTTTGTACAAGTGATGTTTTTACCCTTTTTCATCATCTCTTCAGGATATAGACACAGTAGTAGTTTTGCTGGGTCAAAGGGTATGCTCATTTTTGTTGCCCTTTGGGCGTACAAACCCATCTTCTTAACAAATGAAGAAACAAAGCCCAATCAAATAAATGATAACTAATAGAAGGCAGATTTGAACTCTCTGATGCAGATACTCCTCCAGTCAACCCAATTAGTAAAATGTGGCACCCCTCCCCCTTAATTACATTTCCAGAGTTTTCTTTCCATTAATCACACAATTTCATCTAGACCAGTGTTAACCAAAATTTTTAGATTGAATATAAAAATCAATGTTTTTTTCTGCAAGCATCTTCCTATATAGTAAATAAGTAAATATTTATATCCTCAATATTGAGGATAAAAATATCTTCAATAAGTAAATGTGCATTACTTATTTATAAGTTATTGACATGTGAAGCTATATTATCCCATCTTCTACAACTAGAGTAAAATAATTCTATCCTCCTCACCCCACCCCCTAAAGGAAAAACAACACAGAAAATAAGTTGTTTGAGGTAACTGAGAGTTTAGACAAAATGTTTTAGGTACATGCCAGCAATTTAATGTGAATTGTAGCTGAAATAAGGTACTGACTGTTCTGATCTCAGTTTGGGGTTCTGGGAAATGATTCAGTGCAAGAGGGAAGAGAAAGAGGAAGAGCTTCTTTCCATTTTTTCTCAGGCTAGATCTAGGTAAAATCTTAAAACTGGATCAAAGCAAACTGGGCTGATTTAGAACCAGTAGAACAGACAGAAACTTATGAGACAAGGAGAAGCTCTACCATTTTCACCTAAACAGGAATAGTAAGAAGGGGATTGACAAAAGGAGAGTTGGACTCACTTCTCCCTCTGGGTGAAAATCAGGTCAAATACTCTTTACCCATTCACCTACTAGTTATTTCCAATATTCCACATTCAAATATTCTCGTTTAGGGAACCTGTGGTCTCATATCCTAAGTTCCAGGTATCTGGAGTAGTTGGCTTCCCAAATAGTCACGTGGTGAGTGGACTTGCTCTGTGAGAGACTGTTGTGGAAAACAGATTACTATGGTAATTACTTATTAGGAACATAAAGAAAGGTTTGAACAAGAACCTATTTTTTCTCTTTTTTCCCCACAGAATAAAATTCTGTTTTTTCCCAAGTACATGTAATGATACTTTTTCAATATTCATTTTCCAAGATTTTGAGTTCCAAATGTTGTCCTGCCTCAGCAAACAATCTGATATAGGTTATATATATATATTCAATATTAATATTGAATAATATTAACAACAACAATATTAATTATAAACGTATTTTCACATTGAATTGAATTGAAGTGAGAGGGTGCTGTGCTAAGTCTCCAGCCTTACTTTCTCCTCCAGAGTCATCTGAGTCCAAGAGTCAGATATGGATCAGGATAACTGGAGATAGCCTTGGATGAAATGGGAGACCTTGTTCTTTTTAAACTAAGGTCTTTAGCAGATTTCAATTAGATTGAAACCATGCCCATTAGTGATTCAGGCTAGGTACAAAAAAATGAAGCAAAAAATGGTCTCTTTTGCAGAGTCAAAAAAAAAAGTCATTCTGGTAAGGGAAGACTCTTGGAGTTTCTGACCAAAACAGAAACTATTGCCCACCGTGAGCCAAACAGGGGCCAAACAATCTATATCTTGTCACTGGACCCTGGTGACTTGAGATGAGAGAGACTCATGACTTCACAGCATTCTCTCATTTAAATGCAATTCATTTGCCTACCATGGTATCACCTCCTGTTGACACAGTCTTTTTGAAGAACAAAAGACAAGCAACATTTGAGAGTAATAGGAAAGGCTCCACCACTAGTCATTTGAGCTACACAGATCCTTCTTTGTTTCTTTTTTTTCTTCCTTCACCTTCCTTCGAATCCCTCCCTCCCTTTTTTTCTTTCTTTCTTCATTTCCTTCCTTCCTTCCTGATGAAGTGGAAATACTGAACAGAAAGCAAAAAAGTTAACTTTTCCATGCTGACTTTCTCTCGACAGAGCCACCATCTTGTGTAATATTGTGTTTTTCTAATATCTCTGGAAAAGTTGTTTTCAACCTCTTGGTAGCAACCTTAAGTTGATAGAGACTGTCTCACTATTCTGTATCTGATCAGAAAACTTCCCCATATCACATACTCTGTATCCTGTAAATATTTTCCCATGCCTTATATCAAGATTGTCATGCCCTTGATTTTGGCCCAATGAGATCTACAAAGAATGCTGAGGTAACAATGTCATCCTAATAACAAGCATACTATTCTTGACTATCATTAACATGAATTCCCTAAATCACTCTAGTGAAGAAAGCATTCTTCCAAGTCCCTCCCAATCTCTCCTAATTCATTTTCCCCCTCTTGTCTTTCCCTTTAAGTTTCCCTTACCTCCATTTCCTTGCTTAGAACCCTGCCCACTTGGATAAGGTACACCTTTGCTCAAGTGTAAATAAATTTATCTGTTCCCTTATAACTCTGAGACTGAATTCTTCACTTTACTCAGTCTGAAATTAAACACCATCCTCTTGGTGCATTGGCTGAATCATCTCAGGATTTGAATCCTTTGGGATTCAAACCCATTACAAGACAATATCACTTTCTTTTATCTTCAAGGAATTAAGAGAGTGGGGTGGGGGCATTTTAAAGGAGACAACATCTGTAGATATGATACATGTCAGGGAGTAAAGTGTTAGGAAAGTTCCAAGTCTGCAGCTACTGCTCAAGGCCACCTTCAACTGTTCAAGAATGGTCTGACCTCCAGAGCCGTTTCCAAATTCACTAGAAAGGGATCACTGGTAAGTCAAGCAGCTCTGGGTCTCAGAAATTCTGTTAATTGACTGCTTGATGTGTAACTTTATTGTCCTGCTTCCCTGTGAAGAAGGGAAGTTGTAATTTAAAATATAGTTATTACAGAGCTCATGTCTACACTGGCATTCAAAGACATACACAGTCTGGCATCACCCTACTTTCTAAGCCCATATTATAGTATACCTCAACCATAGTTAGTAGTCAATAAACATTAAGTCCTATAAGGAAAAAAAATAAGACAATGCCTGCCATCAAAGAGTTTATAATCTAATGGAGGAAGGCAAAAAAATAAAAGGAAACTGAATAGTGGGGGCCGGGTAGAACATCAGATGATGATGACTATGGAGTGTGAAATGAAGAGTTGGCTGTAAATTCTGTTGTTCAGTTGTTCATTCTGACTAGTCATGATCCCAGTTGGGGTTTTCTTGGCAAAGATACTGGAGTGATTTGTCATTTTCATCTTCAACTCATTTACAGAGGAGGAAACTGAGGCAAATGGAGTAAAATGACTTGCCCAGAGTCACACAACTAGTAAGTATCTGAGACCAGATTGAAATCAGGAAAAGGAGTCTTTCTATTTCCATACTTTGGTGCTCTATCCACTGTATCTCCTGACTACCCTGAAATTCTGCATCACCAGAGAATATTTTTTTGACTATTCCTCCAATCAAAGGGGCAGAAACAACTGAGAATACAAATGAGGGGTTGTAAGTGTCAAAACTAAAGCATTCTCTATAATGAGAGGTTAGGTAATGATCTTATTCTGGGAAGAACCAAACTAGACTATGCACTATCCCCATATTTTAACATTTCTATACCTTTTTTCATTCTTTTCCTGTGACTGAAATACTAGACTCCTTCTGCCTCCTAATCATTCAAACAATAACATTTATATTAAACATTTATTATATGCAGGTATTCCCAATATCTTCCTGTTAAAATCCTACCCATCCTTCAAGGTCCAAAATAAATGTCACCTCCTACATGAATCCTTATATAACATCTTCAACTGGAAATAATCTTTTCTTCCTTCAACCATATATAATACTTTGCATTGCTCCTAGGCATTTTTGTTTTTTAATTATTTGCACATGTCATAGTCCTCTTCTGGATTGTTAGTGCCATGAGGATAGGACCCCATTTTATATAATCTTTGTTTTTATCCTCAACAACTAACATAGCATTCTGCACATAGTAGGTACTTAATTGAATTGAGCTTCTTTCTCAACAAACTTCAAAGTCATAATGACTGTTTGGTAGCTCTAATTGAAATTGATTGTAGCTCTTGTCTAAGCAGTATCTTTCCCTTACTATTCTTATTTTATTAGTGCTTTTTTGTTGTTGACCTCTAATTACTAATCCATTATATCAAAGTTCATTGGGTATGCTAACATCCTGTAGAGAACTTTCACATTTGTGAAAGTCCTGGCATAACTGTTAGGCTCAAAGATTCTGGGTTTGGGAGGAGCCATCCCTTTGGGAGGAGCCATCCTTTTGGGAAGGAATCATCACTCCTGGCAAGTCTTCCTGGACAAATTCCCTAGTGGGTGTATCTGAAATCCAGTCCCACCATAGGTTGGTGACCACTCCCTTCCTCTGATGGACAAACCAGAGGTGGTTTTTTCATATTCCAGCTTCTGATAAGTATACGGAAAGTATAAGGACCACAGTTTCCTGACATATCTTTGGGGGTCTGGCTGTCTAGTCAGACCCTCTAGGTAGACCAGCATAATCTGCAATATTAATAAAAGTGTAGGCAAATCTTTTGCTCTTTGTTTTTTTTATTTTTGCAAGGCAAATGAGATTAAGTGGCTTGCCCAAGGCCACACAGCTAGGTAATTATTAAGTGTCTGAGACCAGATTTGAACCCAGGTACTCCTGACTCCAAAGCCGGTGCTTTATCCACTACACCACCTAGCCGCCCCTAATCTTTTGCTCTTTCTGAAGGCCAAATTCTGGAGGTTAACATTTGTTTCTTATTAGGACAGACTCTGAGGGTTAATTCATATTTAATCTATCTCTTTTTAAGGCCAAAACCTAGTAAGGGCCTCTCCTCATTTTTTAGAGGACTCCTCCTCATTGTATTAGGTGATAATAAATAATTCAATTTGAAAAATATATATTTATCCTGAAGAGAAGATGCAATTAAAAATATTTTAAGGTGAGGTCTCTCTCACTGCTGCTTATTTTGGGAAGAATTCTTTTATATTCTTGGAATTTTTTTCCTTTTCTATTTTTTCACAACTTTGAGAAGATCTGAGAAGACATTTGGGCCTCTTTCTTCCCAACCTCTCCCTCTCTTATTTATTTTTCTGAATAACTCCAAATACCTTGCTTTTATTACATAAGCAGAAATACCAATACATTGCATTAAATCCAAAGAGAAAAGTATCTTTATTGGTCTGTCATATCTTTCCAAAAGTACTTTCACTGCAAATTACTGCCTTCATTTACGTTGCAAATACTCTCTTTGTGTTTCTTTTCTATCTAATGAACTTTAGAGCTCATTTCTGTGTATGATTTACTATTAGAAGTTATTAAATATATGTTGGGGCAGGTAAATGACTTAGTGGATGGATCACTGGGGATAGAATCAGAAGGATCAAATTTGACCTCAGATACTTACTAACTGTGTGACCTTAGGCAAGTCATTTCACCTGTTGACTTGATCAACTGGAGAGGGAAATAACAAACCCCTCCAGTTTCTTTGCCAAGCAAACTCCCATGGATGGTATGGTCCATAGGATCAGAAATAGTCAGACACAGCTAACTTGAACAAAAATCTAAGTTCCTAATACAAAGTAGTTATTTCCTAAATTATTAAAATAACTTTTTAACTGATCTTCCCTCTCTTGTCTAACCTTCAACAACTGCCAAATGAATATTCCTAAAGCATAGGTCTGACCATCACTGTCTGCTTTATAGACTTCTGTGGTTCCCTGTGGTCTCTAAGGTAAAATATAAACTTCTCTGTTTGGCACTTAGAGCCCTGTTAAATTTGGCCCCACTGCCTTACCAGATTGACTTCACATCACTGTCTCTCTCAGGAGCTCAACATTCCAGGCAAACTGGCTGGAATGTGTGAAGGCTATGCTCCTTCCCCTCCTCACGCCCAGAATTTTACTCCTTCCCATCTCTTAGAATCCCTCCATTAAGGCCCAATTTAGATGCTATTTCCATCACATGACCTTGACTTTCCTGACCCCACCTAAGTCCTGGTACTCTCCCACCTCATTCCCCTTCAATTACTTTGTCTTTACTTTGCATTTCCTTATCTGGGTTCATAAAGTTTCCACCAATGGAATAAGCTTGTTGAGGGTAGAGACTCTGGCGTTTTGTGTTTGTATCCTCAGCCCCAGCACTAGACCCTGCATAAAAAGTAGCTGCTTTGACAATGCTTGTTAAATAAAAATTTGATTGGGTTCATTCTTTATTTTGATGAACAAGTATTGAAGTCTCTGGTTGAGCAGAGTGAAGAATTCATGAGACAATGACCCCAGAGTTATGAGGGACATAAAGTTTATTCACAAAATAAATAAGGGATGTTTATTTTCTTCAAAGGAGTGAGCTGAGTTCCGAACTATTAGAACTCTCCTGGAGGAGTCAGAGGGGAGTGACTTATATGAAAGAATTCTTTACAGGATTAGGTCATTACAGCCAAGTGCCTCAGATGGGAAATAGAGCACAAATAAAGATGATTAATTCATCCTTTTAACTCCTTGTTAGCATAACATTTTTTTCCTTGTCACAAAATTTGCATATATGTCTATAAGATAAAGTTTCCCTAATATGGCCAAATATATACATATACATTTTAAATTTGTTTTCCTTTTAAAATGTGCACACTTGTTTTCAAAGATGGATCTACCAAGATTCACTATTGCCAAAGCTTTTATAAAAAATTCTATTTTTCCATAGACTCTAAGAATATGTTTAAAAAGAAGCATATATTCATGAGAGAAGTCTAGAAAGCATAGTCCCTGCCATTAAAATTTAAAAATATAATGAAAAAAATCTAAGTATACAAATACTTATATTATAAATTAGTCTTCATTAATTTCTTAAGAGGTCAAACAGTTTTGGGGAGATCAAGAGTCATTATAAGATAGTTGCCACCTCATCTAGGTCTTGTAGAAAGGGAAAGTTTTCAATGAACAGATTTGGAGTGTCTGTTTAAGGGATAGGAATGGTACAGATGGAAGTAGAAGTATTGGTTGACTGAAACAGAGTGTATAAAAGGGAGTAATATATAATAAGGCAGGGAAAATAGATTGGAACTAAATTATAGAGAGTTTTGAATTCCAGAATGAGTTTGAATTTTATCCTTTAGAGTAGTTAGGTGGTACCCTAAAGGTAGACATGAAGCTAGGAAAACTCCTCTTTCTGAATTCATATCCCGCTTCAGACATTTACTAGTGGTATGACTCTGGGCAAGTCACTTAACTCTGTTGTCTCGGTTTCTCCATCTGTAAAGTAAACTGGAGAAGAAAATGGTGAATCACTCCAGTATCTTTACCAAGAAAATCTCAAAGAAGAGTTGGATACAACCAAACAACAATTTTGTCCTTTTGGCAGTGGAGAGTCACTGAAGTTTTTCTTTTGAATTAAGGAGTTACATGATTAGGCCTGCACATTAAGCAAACTATTTTGGCATCAGTGTAAAAGATGGAGTGGGAAGAGGTGAGAGTGGTGATGGAAAGATCAGTTAAAAACTATTGCAAAAGTCTAATGTCTATCTGACATTTATATAATGCTTTAGGTTTTGTAAGCTGCTTTGTATATATGATCTCTTATTCTCACAACAACGAGGTAAAAATTACCAGCATTATTGTCCCCATTTTTTAATAGGAAACAAACTCATAAAGAAGTTAAATGATTTGCCAATAGATACCCGAGTAGGAAAAAAAAGGAATCAAGATTCCAGCCTAGGTCTCTCTTGACCTTCAATTCCTGTGCTTTTTTAAACTATACCACATTATCTCTCCACAATAGGTAATAAATGGAATTGAACTAGGGAGCTAACAATGGGATTACAAAGCAGGGAACAGATGCAAAGGATCTTATGGAAGTACAGTTGATAGGACTCATGGTGGTATCATCAATGGAAATAGAGAAGTTGAGAGGAAGAGCAGGTTTTTGTGAGCAAGATAGAAGCTCCTTCAATTCAAGAAGATAGTGAATTCAACTTGCTGAATTTGACATATCTGTAGGACATGTAAGTAGATTATAGTATTTGAGAACATAAGACTGGAGTTCAGGGGGACGTGCTTTGACCTGTGCTTTTTGGAGAAGAGGCTTTAACTTTGCTAGAAACTAATTGGAGAAAAGCAGAATCCTGTTGAGTAAAAACTGACTAGTTTTTCCTGCATTGACCAACGGGTCACACTACAGAGTGTTTAAGTTTTTTGACTTAAGGGGACTTCCTGTCCCTAAAAAGTACAATGTTGATTTGATTTTCGCTGAAAGAGTGATCATTTTCTTAGTGCCTTTTTAAGGGGTGACTGTGAACTAAAGAACTACTGCTTCATTGACTCAGGAGCCAAAGAGGATGGTTCTGTATGGATCAGTTAAGGTCCAGAAGGGAAGCAACCAGAAGAGAAGCACTTTTTTGTGGGGTAGATTGTCCCAAAGGAACCTAGATCATCATGATCTTCAATACAGAACTGTGAGTTGCCTTAGGCAGCATGCTTCTCCCATTCATGTGTTTCTCTGCAAGGTTTAAATAATTGTGTGCCCATCCTCCCTCATGGACACTGTATACTTTAATGTCAGAATGGGATCTAAGTTTGTGGATAGACTATGCCATTATGATTATTCCCACTTCACATTCTATCATTACTGTTTTTACTCTTGCCTTGTTAAACAAATGTTCTAAATGTTAATGGTTTCAAGTTGACTGATTTCATTTAAATGGAAAGCATACCAATGGCGACTCAGAAGCTGTAGTAGCAGATAGTAGCAGTGCATCCCCTCCATACCAACATTATTCCTTTTATCCAGAGAGGATAATGAATCATAACAAACTGATAGTGGCTACTGCTCCCCCCTTCCACCTAAAAATGTTTCCAGACCTGACAGTATAACATGAGATGTTTCAGAGAGTTAGAAGTCATGTGTACCACATTGGATGCCATGCCCACAGGCTACACCGCTTCTATAGGTTTATGACCATATGCAAGCTACAAGAAGCAGCCAGAGAGGTAGGAAGACATTAAGGATGGAACTGGGTCTCAGAGGCAAGAGCAAAAGGTATTAAGAAGGAGTGGGTACCTGATCAATCATGACTTCAGAAGACTGATGATGAAACTTGCCTTTTGACAGAGATGGCAAATGAGAGAAACTGGATGAGGCATATATTTTCAGATATAGTCAATGTGTTGGCTTATTTTGTTTGGCTATACTTATTTGTTACAAGGGAGGATTGAGGTACGGAGGTAGGTGGAAGGAAATGATAAGCTAGTGAAAAATCATAGAGATGAAAGGGACAGAAAATGAACATCAACAAAGCTTAAAAATGCTGAAGATAAAAAATTCAGAAGAGGGCAATTATGTTATAAATTTATCAAATTTAATATAAACATATTTTAAAACAAATGATACATAATAGAAGTTTATAGTTTCTTATACAGTCTTTTGTCCTTTATGGTGTTTATTGAAGGTTAAGTTCATAATAAAAAAAAAGGAAATGATTAAATAATTGTGTGGGTTTTTTTTTTATTTTAAAGGAGAGCATTAAAGAGAAAAGACATAGAAAGGACAAGAAGGGTTGAAGTGTAAAGGAAAATCTAAAACTAGCCTCTTTTCTCTGGTCTCCCAATCTTAGGAGCCTTCCTTTTTAGAAACTATATTTCTGTCTCTTCCACCAAAGTCCTCTGATCTTATTATGTTCTGAAAGTGACCCTGGTGTCTCCAAGGCTATGCCAATTTGGAAAGACATTTTAGTCTGGACTTGGTGATGGGCTTTATGTCTGTGGTCTGAGGTTTGATCCAGTTTTGGTCCAGCTTATTTTGAGCTTAGCTGAAGAGTGATGAATTCATGAATATTGTGAATTTATGAATAAGGACAACCAGCCACTGCATCTTCACAAGGTCCATTTTTCAAATTATAGAACGATTTCAGTCTGTGTCAGTATCTACAGTGACCAAATTATAGATCTTTGAATTGTCAAACTATTTCTGCCTCAGTTCTCAATCAGTGCCCAATTTTTGCTTTATTTCCTCATTTCCAACTACCATCTCCCATCTTTGAAACCTTCATTAAGGATGAAAATATGTGTGATACTGTGGCAATATACTAGCAGATTAACATACTGCTCATTTTTGTTTTTTTGTCATTTCAGTTATGTCCAACTCCCCATGACTTATTTGGGATTTTCTTGGCACTGATATTAAAGTAGTTTGCCATTTCCATCTCTAGTGCATTTTGCAGATGAAGAAACTGAGGCAAACAGGATTAATGGTATGGTCCAAGTCACACAACTAGTATCTGAGATCAGATTTGAATCAGAAAAGTGAGTCTTCTTGACCTCAGGTCCAGCACCCTATCTATCAAGCTAGCTAGCTGCCCTAATATACTTCTTATATCTCCCCTCTAAAAACTGATCTAAATATATTTAAGTGTAAAGACATGGAAATAACACAGCAGGAAAAAAAGGAACTAGCACAACAAAAATATTAAACTATCAAGTGAATGGATAGTATGACACTGATATGACATATGAGGCAAGAATAAATATTGTTTAGAACTGTAAGACAGGGAGAAATGCATATTTGATAGATGGGTAGATCAGGGGAATAGCCATGGTAAAGAACTCATTTCTGATCAAAACTATGAAAGCTTCTCAAAAGTGGAATGTGAATAGTTTAAGTAAAGTTTGAAAGAAATTCTGATGTTAAGGAAATCACCTATGTGTGGAGAAGGGGTGGCAGGGGAAGCAGAGTTGAGTCTGACTGCTTAGTGTATGCACTTAGGTATATCAGCTCAACCCTTCACAGTCAGAGGTGAGGCTCAGTCCTGCCTCACTTGCCATCCCCTCATCACATGTCCCTGGAAGAGACAGTCATGTTTTGTCAAGGGAAGCAAAACATAAAATCATCACAAGAAAGGAACTTTGGATATATGAACCTCAGGCAAGTGAAGAAAGAAAGGAAAGACAGAGAATGAGCGGTGTTTGAGTTATCCCAAAGAAGGATTTTAAAACACAGAATAAGGATTTTGGACACAAGGAATGGGAAGCCATCATGGAGCTGAGAAATGAGGTAACATATTTAAGGACAATCACAGAAAGCTATTTGGAAAGAGATGCTAAGAACAGACTATATTGACTATGAGAAAGAGGCCCTGGTAGTCTATTCCAAGGATGGTAAGTAACTGAGTTATACTATTAGCAATAAATGTAAACACAGAAGATGTGGATAATGAGAGGGAGGATGTATATGCTGTGTCACTTTGGAAACTGTCAAAATTTATTAGGAATTTTTATAAGGAATGACCTACTATATGTTGAACCTCATTACCTCTTTAGCCTTTAGTTGGTCTAGTTGGACAATTGCTGGAGATAATTGGCAAAGTGATTTGTCCTTTACTAAAAAAGCAAACAAACCCAAATGTATTATATGGCTCTACTAAAAGAGTTGTCCATGAAAACCTAAACATAAGGTTGCCGTTGGCAGCAGCAGTTTTATAACAAGGTGCCAAGTCTGGATAAATGTGGTCTCAAGATGCCATTGTCATTTGGTTTAGTTAGGTGCAGGTTTCCTGTGGTTGAGTCTAGTCCTTCCTGTTTCTGGCCCTTCAGCAGCCAGCAAACTCTCATGCTGGCACCGTGTTCTCCATAGCATTGGCTAATCCATCACTTTTCAAATCCTGGCCTATCAAGCTTGGAATTCATAGTTTCAATTTAGTATCCAGTAAGAACTCAAGGAAGTCTGAAATAGCTATTGTTTCATTGTCAGAGCTTCAAGGTTACCTGGGTAAAAGAGACAGTAATAGAAACTGTGATGACTTTCCAAGTTGTCTGAGCAACTGCTGTGATGACCTCTATCTCTCAGATCTCTTTCTGTGATTTTGTTTGAATAGCTACATAATAAATTTTCAGGTTTTATTTTCATTTATGTCTGACTCTTCATGATCCCATATGGTGTTTTATTGGAAGAGATATTAGAGTGGTTTGCCATTTCCTTCTCTAGCTCATTTTACAAATGAGGAAACTGAGTCAAACAACTATTAAGTGTGTGAGAGACCAGATTTGAATTCATGTCTTCTTGACTCTACTGTACTACCTACTGGACCACCTAGCTACCTGAAATAATATTTCACTGGATCTGTGATTTCATTGAAAAGGGTCTTCCCTCCAACAGTACTGCTTGCAGTTATTCCTAACAATATTCCATGACTACCACTGTTGTGGTAGAAGATTAGCATAGCCTCTGTGCAAGGATGACATGTAAATTCATGCAGTAGTTCCCATTTGGGTAATTAGGTGTTATAGAACCAGTCCTGGAATTGAGGACCTGAGTTCAAATTTGATTTCAGTCATTTGAGAACAAAGGACAAATATCATCATCACTACTATTGTGCTTGGTCTGTGCAGCAGTTATCCCTTGTTATCACTATTTGAGCAGCCCAGCTCATTATCCAGTTCTGAATGATACCTTTCATACTGCTTGTGTGTGTGTGTGTGTGTGTGTGTGTGTGTGTGTGTGTGTTCAGACTATCTTTGGTAGTAGATTGCAGTCTACTTTCCCACACCATAAATTTCTCCTTTGCCATGATGATCACCTGTGATTTAGGTTCTTTAGACACTTAAGTGAAATGGGTACCAAAATTATCTCCCCGTTAAAAAAACCTAATAGAACCTATCACATTTCCTAGTATTTTCCCAAACCGTGCCAGGTTGCCTGCAAATCACATCAAATCAACAAATTTTAATTGAGTATCTAATCTGTACAAGGACTCAGCTTGAAAGATCTTTTAGGATCTAAATTCAGGGGGCTACTGCATCACTGAATGACAAAGTCAAATATGTATAACTTTGATAGAGTTTAAAGGGAACTTGATTCTATAATACCATTCTTCTTCTAAAGGTATAGTTGGAAATACTTCACTTAACAAAAGGATGCTGGTCCAAGATAGCTAGAGTTTTATAGTCATGGTTAGAAATAAATAATAATGAATTTTCAGGATTTTCTAAGACTATACTGAAAGGTGTGGTTTCTGGGGTGGGGTGGAGATTTCAATTCTTTGATACACTCCTTGAATCTGAAAAAAACAGGACCTCTGAACTTGAAATCTAATGTAAGGCATCTGACTATTAACTTTACTGACTTTAATTGTCTGTGGACTTTGGGGTCATGGAAAATCTAATATTGGCTTCACCATTTGAGAACTCTTGTATCTCAAGGAAATTTGTCTTTCTACTATTTTCTTTAGTTTCAGTTTCATATGCTTTTTATGTCTTAAATATGGTGGCATTAGAAAAAACATAATTACTAATGCAGGCTATGTGCCTTAGATATAACTTTATAAATAGTGCTACAATATCCTATATTCATATTTCCTCAAAGTTTTGTTTAAGTCAAAGTTTTGGGTCTCCGTTTCTTCTTCTACAAAACAAGAGTTATATATTACATGACTTCTAAGGTCTATTAAATTCTAATATTTTATGGCATTTTAAGAAAGGAACATTAAAAATAATTACCCTCAATTTACATTTTTAAAATTTTTATATTTATTTACTTATTCAATAAACATTAAGCAAGAACTTTGAAAATTGTAAATAGCTATAGAAATGTGGGCTATCATTTTATTATATTCATCAGTGAGGGTGCTGTACTCTATGAGGAAGGCGGAATTGAAGCAGCCCAAAGGAAACGTGAACTACATAAGTTGAGAGTACCCATCCCAGGTGTTCACATGAAACTATTTGTGCCCAATCTGTGGTACAGCACTGCAAGCTCATATTGGTCTGATCAGTCACAGTCGGACACACTGTAATTTGTCTCAAACACAGTGATGTCATTTTGGTCTCCTTCAATAATGAAGGACAAGAACCAACAATATTCAGTATGCTGAAAGAGATTTCCAATAAAGAAGACCTGGTCCTTGTCCATTCAGAAGGAGAAAATAGGAGGGGATCAGGGGAAATTTTATGGAGTGATAACAGTTCATATGAACTTTGAAAAATGATTTGGTTTGTCTTGACCTCAGTTTCTTTATCTGTAAAATAATGGGTCTTGACCTCAGTTTCTTTATCTGTAAAATAATGGGGCTGGATTAGATTATTACTAAGCTCACTCATAACTTAAATAATAAACTGTGGTTTATGGTTTCTTTTTGTAATAATAAAGTCCTTGGGCTGGGGCATTGTGCCAGCCCCCTAGCACTCAGGTGTCCTTGTGAGGTCTAGACCCAAGAGTGAGTGATTCAGATGAGGTTTAGCTCAGGGAAGCAGGGGCACCTTCTAATGAAAAAGACCCAGGCTCTCTTTTCTCACTTTCTTTAGTTTGTTAAATTCCTATCTTGGTACCCAAGAGGCAAATTATTTAGAGTTTAAATTTTTGGCTCTTATTTTAAGGGAAAGAATAAAAAAGGTACTCTGACTATTGTCGATGAGGTGAAGGATAGAAACGTTATTCCTACACATAAAAGAAATGCTGAAACATAAAATACTCAGAACACATATTAACAGCACAGCACACATTGACATATTACTTAAAAACAGGATTCAGTAACCTAACTTCATAGAATCACAGAATCTGAGCATTGCAAAGGACCTTAGGGGCTATCTAGCTCTGTCCAGATCTGACAAATGTTGGTCCAGCTTCAGCTTGAAGCCCTCCAAGAACGAGTAATCAATCTCTTACCTTTTAGGGCAGCCCATTCCAATTCTGGGCAGTTCTGTTGGGAAGTTTTTACTGACAACAAACGTAAATTTATTTCTTTGAAACTTCTCTCCAAGGAGCTTATGCCTCTTGTTATTCCAAAAATTGCACACATAAATACTACTTATATTTTACAATCTAAATATTTTACAATTTAAAAATAAATTTTACAATTAACTAATTTTACAATCTGTTCACAGAGGCTGATGTTTAAACCTCATTAGAGCATAAAACAGTGTGTGTAGAACTGCTGATTAGGCTTTTTACAAATAACCTCGGCTTTGCATTGCCTCCTTCAAAGGTCATGTTCTCTTGATTGCTTCCTCTTGGTGCTGGGCATCTTTACCAGTGAGGAAATTTGCCAGTCAACTGCACACACAGGACTGCCAAGGTCTCTTAAACTCATAAGGCTGCCTTCAGTTGAGGACATTTCTACCTTCAGGATGATGCTTGGCTACCTGCTCAGAAAGAGAAACAGTTTGCTAGTGGAGTCATCCCACTTCAGGTGAATTTTGAAAGTATTAGCCATGATGCTAGATTGAGGAAGGGGCCAGGCCATCTTCTACCTAATATTGGAATGATATGATGTCACCTGGAGAAGAGAGCCAATTTAAAACTGTTTCTCCTTTTAACGAATTCAACATCCAACCTCCTGCCCCTGACATGGGGATAGGGAGACAGAGAGACAGAAAGACAGAGAGGCAGCAAAGAGACACACAGAGATAAAGAGTCAGAGAGTTATGGATAGATAGAGAGAATGCTTTGACTAACTCTACCAGAGCCAGACCAGCTACATCTACCCCCTCAGGATTCTAGTATATTCTAGGTTATCCTAGAATTCTGGGTATCTTTCTCTAGCCATCTGCTAGAATTCCCACCACTCTCTTCTCTTTTTTTTCTTTTTAGTTTTTTTGCAAGGCAAATGGGGTTAAGTAGCTTGCCCAAGGCCACACAGCTAGGTAATTATTAAGTGCCTGAGACCAGATTTGAACCCAGGTACTCCTGACTCCAGGGCCAGTGCACTATCCACTGCTCCACCTAGCCACCCCCAATCATTATCTCTTGAACAAATGTAGAGACCAAAAAAATAAGTTTTTCATGGGGCCATATAATCCTAGAGGGAAGAAGTCTCAGTAGTCTCTTCTTTTAGAGCATTGCCTTTCCCAAGGTGCTGTGAACAAAAGCGTCACCAAGTACACTGACAGAACTCGACTTAGGCTTTAAATGCCTGCACAGTCATGTGTCTAGTAGACTGGAACCAGTTACAGGATTTCTACACATGCCTCACAGTCTCTTCATGGTATTTGACTCTTTAACTTCTCCACATGAGAAGACACTGTCTCAGGAACTCTGCATGCATTACAGACAGGTGGTTAAATGGGTGGACGGATGGATAGATAAATGGATGTATAGAGAGGTAGGGAATGGATGGATGATGGATAAGCTAGGTAGAGAGAAATAAAAATATGTAGATAGGTGGATAGGTGGATGGATGATAGAAAGATAGATGATAAATTAAAAAGAAGGATAAAGATAGATGGATGATAGAAAGATGCATAAGTAGATGAAAGAAAGAAATGTAGATATGTAAAAAGATAGAGCAAACTATGTATCAGGCACTGTGGGACAATTCTGCTTTTGATATACAATCATTAAAAACTCCTAGATTTCAGCAGACAGAAGGTGGGGATGGCATAGGAGAGGAGAATATGTCACAGACTTAACAAATTGTGTGAGCAGAAGTGTAAAGGTTATAAATCATGGGATTTAGCTGCAGTAGTCCAGTTTGACTGAAACATAGTCTGTGAAGAGTGTTAGATAAAACTAGAAGGTCTGAATATGGAGAGCCCTGGATGTTGGGTTGAGGAATTTGGACTTTATTTGGTAGGAATTAATAATAATAATAATATTAATAATAATAGCAGCATTTAAAAATGCTTTGAGACTTGCAGTGTTTTTTAAAATATTATCTCATTTTGTCCTCACAATCATTCTAAGAAGCAGGTTTATTATTATTATTATTATTATTATTATTATTATTATTATTTTATGGTGAGGAAATTGAGACAGGCAGAGGTTAAGTGACTTGCTCTGAGTCACACAACTAAGCCATGTCTAGGTCAGATCTAGACTCAAGTCTTTCTGACTCCAGATCCAGTGTTCTTGGGGGCCATTAGAAGTTTAATATGGCTGTGACTTGTAGGATGTATCAGAATTTTTTTGGAGTTTTTCTGACTTTTAGGGTGGGAAGCTACAACAAGATAAACATAGCTTAAATACTCCCATGGATCTGTGATCTCACACATACAAATTTTTCCTTCAACAATGCCAAAGATAAATTGTCCATGCCTTTCTGTCTTGTGTATCTCTTGTCCATATCCTCCCATAAGTTCACCACAGGGAGTGAACCCAAAGTATTGAGGGCTTTCCTTTCTTGATGCTTCTTTCCCTAGTCTCTGTATCAGAGTATCCAGGCAGCAACCGGCTCCCCACTGGGTAATTCATTATTCTCCCCACATGACCAGCCCATAATCTCTTTTGATCCTACTTTCTTTTTTGACATCCTTTACATTGCTTCTCCTTTGAAACTCCTTGTTTATTTTGTTGCAGCATGAAACTTGTATTACCACTCTATCAGAAATGAATAGCAAGCAAATAAAGATGAAAATACTCACAAAATGACTTAATGCTTTCTCAGAGAAACCTATCAAGGTCAGGAGAATTTGATAGTCCTTTCAGTGCATCAATGTCAGATGGCATTTCAGTTGAAGGATTGGAATTTGACTTGAGGCCTAACACCTCTTTCATTAGCTAAGCTGTGCTAAACAAATGGCTTGTTTGCCACCTCCCCCTTTTGCTGACCTGAAATTCCTTTTGATTGATGATCCCCTTCTAAAGAAGTAACAATAGATTCTGTTAATTAGACAAATTGTAAGGTTGCCTGATGTCCCTGCAGTCACTCTCCTTCAGATAAAAGAAAACAGGAGGATGAGCTTAGCTAGCCCATCATTCAAATAAACTGAATCTGATCACAGAATCTGATTTTACCCTTTTGTTCATTACTCACTCTGTACTGATATGCTTGTCTGGGGAATCTTAGCAACAGAAACAAGCTCTATCTACCCAATGTACATAGCCTATGCCCCTGTGATGACCATTCAGAGGGAAAAAATCTAAAGGAAAACATGGGAACGTGGACTCTTGGCTTCCATGTCTCCTACTCTCACTCTTCTTTTACACTGAAACATATTCCCAAAAGGCACACTCACCACCTTATTGTCTCCTAACACAAATAGCCTTCTTTAGACCTTTAGATCTGGCAAAACATTGTAAATTAAACTCATGAAGTCATAATATATTCCATGGTGATAGAACAAGAAATTTTTGAACACATACTATGGGATATTTGAACTTTCTAAATTTTTGAATTCTTCTAACAGAGAATTAATTAATTTCATCTATATTTTAAAAAAATCAAATAGTTGTATCCCCTGTTGGAAAATTTTCCCCAAAGTCTTAGCGTTGTTATGAGTATGAACACAAATGACTTATGTTCTGAATGTGTCACAAAGTATGGGAATTTGGACCCTTAAAAAAGGAAAGTCATTATAAAAACTGAAGTATTTTCTTTTGGTAACCAAATTTTCAAAATTAACTGCATAGAGTTATGGTCTGAAATCCTAGAGGATAAAAGTTTGTGGTTTTCTTTGTTTGAGAAAGTCCTGTAATAAACAACCCAGGGCATCCTATTCTAAAGCACCGAGTAACAAGAGGGACTTTTACTAAAAAAGAGATAGTGAAGGAATTACTCTGAGTATGGATATGGCAATGATACAAAAAGATAAGGAAAAAAGTGACCATTTACTGAAATCTTGTTTGTGGCCTTCTGACTCAGATGCCTATGTGAAAGCTATGCTTTCTCCAGAAAGACCTTTGAAACATACCTATGTAGTTGGAAGAGAAAATGCCTTGGGCTGTTACATCTTTTGGACTCTTCTAACTGCCAAAAGAGTAGTAGTGAGCTCTGATGTAGTAAGAAGGTTGTAATGGTCTGACTCAAAGGAATTGTCACTGTTGTAACCTTATATAGAATTTGGCACAGGTGGAAGTGCCTTTGAGTGGCGGTACTGTTGGCTGAGTCTTGTCTCTTGGACAGTAATGTTGATAAGTAGGTTGATAAATATTGACCTTCTACCCTCAGATTCAGAGTTGGGTGACTGTACTTGGGCCAATAGGACATATTTTCCTGGTAGTTAAAGAGGCACATTGTTTTTATTACATATAGAAAGTACTTAATAAAATGTATGTTGATTAAACTAATGACTATTACTCTTTCTAGGATTTTTCTAAATAGTGAAAGGTTAGTTGATATGTTAGCAAGTAGGTGGTGCAGTGAATAGAGCTCCAGGTCTGGAAGATAGGAAGACCTGAGTTCAAAAGTAAACTCAGACATGTACTAGCTATGTGACCCCGGGTAAATCACTTAATCCTTTTTTGACAATTTCCTCATCTGTAAAATGATCTGGAGAAGGAAATGGCAAACCACTCTAGATTCTTTTTTTTTTAAACATTATTTTTTTTTTCCAATTACATTGGGAGTTTTCCAAGCTTTCCAATATTTTTTCCAATTACATTGGAGTTTTTAAAATTCATCTTTTTGTAAGTTTTTGAGTTCCACACTTTTCTACTTCCCTCCTTTCCCTCCTTATGATAGTGAGTTATCTGATATAGGTTTTACATGTACAATCATGTTTAACATATTTCCATATTTGTTATGCTTTAAAGGAAAATGAAAGCCATGAGAAAGAAAAATATATAAAGCAAGTTTTAAAAAGTCTGCATTTAAATGGTCTGCATTCTGACTCCATAGTTTTTTCCTCTGGATGTGGATGGCATTTTTCATCACAATTTTAGAATTGTCCTTGATCACTGAACTGCTGAGAGAAGTCCTTCACAGTATTATGTTGCTGTTGAGGTCTACAATGTTCTCCTGTTTTTGCTGACTTCACTCAGCATCAGTTCATCCAAGTCTTTCTAGGCTTTCTGAAATTTTCTCACTTATGATTTTTATATAACAATAATACTCTATCACATTCATATACCATAATTTATTCAGCAATTCCCCAATTGATGGATATCCCCTCAATTTCCAATTCTTTGCCACTGTAAAAAGAGCTGTTATAAAAATTTTTGTACATATGGGTCTCATCCTCTTTTTTATGATCTCTTTGGGGTACAGACCTAGTAGTGGTATATTGCTGGATCCAAAGTATGCATAGTTTTATTGCCTTTTGGGCATAGTTCCAAATTGCTCTCCAAAATGGTTGGATCAGTTCATAACTCCAACAGTATATTAGTGTCCTAGTTTTCCCAAATCCCCTCCAACATTGATCACTTTAATTTTTTGTCATTTTAGCTAATCTGATAAGTTGAGATGGTACCTCAAAGTTGTTTTAATTTTCATTTCTGTATCAGTAATGATTTAGAGCATTTTTCTTTTTATCAACTAGGGACACTGTGGTTTCTTTGCCAAGAAATCTCCTGGGGGTCACTAAGAGCCAGACATGACTGAAATAACTGAACAGCAAATTATATATTGTTATTACTTTTTTTTTAACCAAGGCAATGGTGCTAAGTGACTTATCCAAGGTTACACAGCTAGGTAATTATTAAGTGTCTGAGACTGGATTTGAATTCAGGTCCTCCTGACTCCAGGGCCAGTGCTCTATCCACTGCACCACCTAGTTGCCCCTAGTTAATATATTGTTAAATGATTTTCAATGTGCATGAAACTATAATAATAAATTATAACAACATATTAGTTTCTGGCAACTTGAAAAATAAAGTATATGTATTCCTTGGCTTGTTAATTAGATAATTAGAAAGTTGTAAGCATATTATCCCATTTCCCTTGACATTTTCAAAATAGAAATGCCTTCTTCTGGGGAAAAAGAAAAAAATAAAATTATACACTTTTAATAATATTAATTTCTAATTCTTACTTGAAAATGAAAATGATAACCTATGCTTAAGTGAGAGGAAAAAAAATCCTAAACCAAAAAAAAAAAAAAGAATTGAGGCAAGTAAGGATTATCTATCCTATTTATTCCCTTCTGCAATCACCCTGGCTACAAACCTCTTCCTACTTTTCCCCTACTTTATTCTAAGACTGTCCCTGACAATAATTCAAAAAAGGGGAGAAATGGGGAGAAGTTTGATTAACCTAGAAGATCCTCAGAGATCCCCTACTATGTTGAGTGAGAGATGCCACCAAACATAATAGGATAAAATGAGTAATATTTGTAAACACTTCTTTTTTTTTTAAGGTTTTTGCAAGGCAAATGTGGTTAAGTGGCTTGCCCAAGGCCACACAGCTAGGTAATTATTAAGTGTCTGAGGACGAATTTGAACCCAGGTACTTCCTGACTCCAAGGCTGGTGCTTTATCCACTATGCCACCTAGCCACCCCTAAATGCTTCTTAGAATGCCTGGCAGAGAGCTTGATAATGTTAGTGTCTTTCCCTTCCTTTCTTCCTCTTCAATACCTCAGTTTATTCATTAGTAAAATGAGGTTAAACAAGATGGTATTAAAAGTTCTTTCTAAGATTAAATCCTAGAGTCTCTATCTAGAGTTTGTACATTAGAGCTCTCAAAAATTAAGGAGGTATCTTAATTAATCCCAATGCAATCTTTATCATGATCATCATGATTATCATGATCACATTAATATCCATATCATCACCTCTTTATACAGCTTAAAACTTATGAAGTATTTGCCTCAGTGAATATGAAGTTAGTAGTGCAAAGATCATTATCCTCATTTTCCAAACAAAGAAACTGAGGTCTAGTGAGGTTAAATAATTTGCCTATGTCACATAATTAAGAACTATTTTGACTTAGGAGCTGCCCTTTGCATCCCAAATGTTACTACAAGACTTTCTGAGGAAAGTCTATGCATTCTACAGTTAACAATAGGTCAAGGTTACCTTATGAGACATTTATTGAGGATCCAAGATTTAAATTTAGACCACTTTGGGTGTTTGGGTAATAGTCCATACCAAATAGGCAGGATAAATCCACTCTAGAAATATATTGTACTATGATGGCTAGCCTTCAGGCTGACTGAGTATGGAAGCCAGTTAGACTAAGGCAGATCTGTTTTATTTTATCTTTTACAGGAAAAGAGAATATAGACGTAATTGTCTGAAATATCACAAAGCAAGGCAGTAGAGATATTCCACAAAGCTCTTGGGTCCCCTGATTTTTTGTCATTTTACAGCTCTTGAACTCCATTTTCCTTTAGGGAGTGTGGAATACATGCTAAGAGGGGGTTCCTAGGTATAAGGAAATAGAAACAAGTTGAATAGCCCTGAGATCATAACACTGTTTGACTTAAACAACTACAAGAGAATTTAAATGGAGCTACATCGAAAAGTGATTTCTATGGGAACAGACAACTAAGTTTATTTTTTTCAAGATTTTAATCTAGTCTCGTAGGCCAGGAGAAAATAACTCAATGTTCTGAAAATAAATTTCCCAGAGGAGGCCATTAAGGCAGCCCTTTTGTTTCCTGTCATACCCTGAATCAGTTACAAGGACAAACTCTATTTGTTTGGGTACATTAATTCTGCTCAATGGCCTTTGTATAAAATGAGCATCAAATTGATGGGACTGGACTCCAGTAAAGAAGAAGTTCCAATTTTCTTTGGATGGATTGTCCTGGACATGCAGTAGAAAATTATTATTAATAGTGATTCTTGTTTACTATCCAACAAGCACAAGAGAAATATGGAAGCTAGAAAAGCAGCAGTGTCCAACAAAGCATTGAATTCTATGGGCAAATTCCTTAGAGAATGGTGCCCAATTCTTTAATGATGCTGATCAATGTGATCCTACCTCTTAAGTCTTGGTCCATACGTTTACTCTGTCACTGTAGTTCATACTTGAGGAGAACCTTAAGGAAAAAAAGGTGAAATCTAGATCTAACCATGATACATAGAAAGGTTGTTGGATGTGGATCTGAGGACTTGGATTCAAATCTTGATTTGACTTCTTACAACACTAGGCAAGTTACTGAAATCTGCCAAGTGTGTTCCTTATGTGTCAAAATTAGAATATTGGAACTGATGGCTTCTAAATGGACCTTTGCAGCTTCTTTAAATCCATGATTGCTTGATAAGTCTGAATCTACTTATTGGCAGATCCCATTTGGTCCTGATATTTTAGAGTAAAATGGATTGATCTCTAGGATTTTTTTGTAGTTGTTGCAATTATATAAAGCATTTCCATATTAGTCATTTTGTACAAGAAGATTTGAATAAAAGAAACAGAATGAAAGAAATAAAGTTAAAAAATAGCATGTTTCCATTTCCATACAATCAATAATAGTTCTTTGTCTGGAGGTGGGTAGTATGCTTCATCATTATTCTTTTGGGATCATCTTGGATCATTGTATTGCTGAGAATAGCTAGGTCATTCATAGTTCTTCATCAAATAGTATTGCTGTTACTGTGTACAATGTTCTCCTGGTTCTGTTCACTTCACTCTGCACCAGTACATGTAAGTCTTTGTAGATTTTTCTGAAGTCCTTTCTTATAGCACTATGATAGTCCATTACAATCACCTATCATAGCTTGTTTAGCCATGCCTCAATTGGCCTCTTTGATTTCCAATTCCTAGCTACCACAAAAAAGAGCTGTTATAAATATTTTTGCATAAATAGGTCTTTTTCCCTTTTTTTTTGATGCCTTTGGAATATAGACCTAGCAGTAGTATTGCTGGATCAAAGGGTATTCACAGTTTTATAGTCCCACATTTTCCCACATTCTCTCCCACATCCAACATTTTCCTTTTTTTATCATATTAGTCTAGGCTTTTTTTTAGAGCTTAACTTCCAGACCTTCCTTGAATCAGACAGGGGCAGATAGCTAAATTCTTTTAAAGTAGAAGAATGGAATTCAACCTTTTGTTCCATCATCTTGGTGCTGTGGAACATAGTGAGGTAGCATTTACTTCATGTCATTCCCATTGCTATCAGATTGCCAAAATAGACAAACTCAGAGCTTCTATCTTATTTTCATGCTTATAATTATTTAAGACAAGGCATCTTCAGATTATGTATAAAAATTCCCATTAATTGTAAACCATGCAGTCTCAATCTTTCCCTCTAGCACTTGAAGGTATAGTTGGAACAATTTGCTAGAACCAAAGTTTAATAGTTTAGTACCCTAATAGATGGATTGGGCTGATCATTCTTGGTCCTAGAGTAGGTATTCCTAACCTTTTTTGTGTCCTGGACTCCTTTGGCAGGCTGGTGAAGGGTATGGACCTCTGTTCAGAATACTGTTCTTCTTGTGATTTTATTTTGTTTTTTTTCCACTGAATATGGTGATTTTATTGATACAATAAAGTCACTATATTCAGTGGGAAAAACCCAAACAAAATATTGATAAAATATAGGACTTTAATAAGCTTCCCCCCCCCTTACTTCAGAGGTACTTTAGGGCAAGGATTTTGGATGGGGCAGGGAATTCCCCAGTATAGGGAAATAAATTGGAGATGTGGACTCCCCAACGATGAACTCCTCTCTAAGATTGGCAATGAAGATATATGGTTTTCTAATTTGCTTCTTAGAGAACACATAGACAATGAGATCTGCTGTACAGTTGCTGTAATTGTTTTCATTGATACTTCAGGAAATGAGGTTGGGTCATTCAGGGCAATATCAGTGCCAGCATCAGTGATGCTGCGAAAGATCTGCATCAGATACATTGGAAGTAGGAATATGGAAGGCCATATCTACCAGCAAGCTCAGGTGTGAGCTTGCCTACAATCTTAGCAGCACCAGTGGATGCAGAAAAAAATCTGTCCATCATACCATCTATCATCTTCTGGCAGTAAGGCAATGGAACTGTGGTTACACTCCTTCCATAATACCAAAGTTGTCATGAATGATCTTGACTGAGTTGACAAGCAGTTAGTAGTATAGGAGACATTATTGACAAAATTTAGTATTATCATATTTCTCATGATTCACTCTCATCACAAACATAGGAGCTTCAGCAGAAGGGGCAGAGATAATGATCTGTTTAACACCATCCTTAAAGTAAGCCTTGATCTTTTCCATGGTAGTGAAGACATTAGTGGATGTCATGGTGTACTTGATTCCAGCATCAACTCATTCACTATTGACAGAGTAGGAGATGGTAATGGATTTTCCATTGATGACCATTGGTTCTCCCTTCTCAGTCTGGTCAGTGTCCTTGTACTTTTCATGGGTAGAATCATATTGGACCATATAAACCATGTAGTTGAGGCAAATGAAGGGGTCTGCCTGAGATGAATGCAATCCTGGTTACCTGAGGCCCAATATGGCCAAATCCATGGTTTTCTAACACTGAGATTAGAAGAAGAGCTGAGAGCCCAGAATAATTCATTGAAATGAATAAAATAAAATATGTAGGACTGCCAAGAAAACCAATTATATTGAAATATAGGTATTTAAAAAAACCATTAAGTTCATGGACCCCACATTAAAAACCCATGCCCTAAAGGATAATTGATGAAGTAGATGATGAAGTTATGAAGTAATTTCTTTGTTGGTCAGTATTGCTTTGCTATTCTCCATTTCAGAAAAAAATCAAGGGATGAGGTAATGGTAACATGAAATGGAAGTAATTTAAAAAACTCCAACAAGCTATACATAATATAAATTTTCAGTTTCTTATATGATCCTCTTTAAAATGTAAATATGTATGGTTGTGTAAAATAGCCAATTTTCTTTGAAGTTTAACAAGAATAAAAATAAAGGAACAAAAACATAGGGAACCAATAAACCTTTTTTGTTTTGTAAAAAAACCCAATGTAATGAATCTGTAAGAAAGAAAGGTATTTTATATGGTTGGCCAATCTGATGTCTTAGGCCTACAAAAGATTTAAGATTTCCCATATAGATCTTGAAGTCATAGTTAAGGAAAATATCATTAAAATTTTATTAATTTTATGACTGAAATTAAATCATATTCTTTGAAAGGTTAAAAATAAGATGACAATTTAGTAATAAAAAAGGATACTCTACCTAACCATCAATAGGAAAAACATTTGCACTGCAATAAAATTTATATAGGCATTTAGTCAATTCTACCATGTGTTGGATAGGCATCTCCAAATAGTAGATAGTAGTCTACTACAGAGCTTAAAGTATTTACCTATTGGCAAATGATAGATCTTCCTCTTCCTCTTTTCCTATTATGTCACTGACTTGCCCTCTTACAGACTTCTCCTGGTTAACATCTTGAATCCACTTCTTGCAGTACTTATTTGTCTTTCCTTACTTTGAACTCTGGGGAGCTACTATCTTAACTTTTTTTTTTTAGTTTTTGCAAGGCAATGAGGTTAAATGACTTGCCCAAGGTCACACAGCTAGGTAATTTTTAAGTGTCTGAGGTAGGATTTGAACTCAGGTACTCCTGCCTTGAGGGCCAGTGCACTATCTAGTTGCCCTCTACTATCTTAACTTAAGGACATTTAAAAGCAGTTTCTCTGTAGGAAGAAAGATTGCAAGATACCATATCAGGGGCCTAAACTTTAAAAAAAAGATACCATGTTACAAAATTCAAGTTCTTTCCATGGATTAGGTCATCATGGTTTACAGGTTGAAATTATCTTTTATCTTTAGTATTTCTAAGGTATCTTGAATTTGGGGGGGGGATTTATTCACATATAGAAATGAAGACAGATACTGTAAACATGTCAGTTCTAATTCACTGTAAGAATTGAAATAGGAATGGGAATGGGCAGGGAATAGCTGGGCTTTTTTTAAATCAATGACATTGGTCAAGTCTGAACCCCCCCCCCCCCCCCACTCTTAGCCAGGTTGGCTATCTTTGTTCTTTCCTTCTGTTTTGGAGAGACCTTTATTGAGGCAATTATAGGAGAGTACAGTCGGTCCTTTCCTCCCACATGTGCATTAAAATAATTTTTTATGGAATGACGATCACCCTGTCATGTATAGATGGATCATTTTCATTTTTCAATTATATGTGCTACAATTTAGGACTTTGTTTAATGGTTTTGCAAGACATTGATTAGAGAGGTCTTTTTCTTCCCTGATTAGTAATATATACGATGTCTTCTCTGTCTTATATTTGTATCTAGTCATTGTGAATCAAAATATCTGACTAGGGTGATCTGTCACATGCTATATTATGTGAATTTTTCAGAAAACAACAATTATTTTAAAAAATCATCCCAGAAGCTTTCCATTAGTCAGTACAAAGATTTGAGAAGTAAATCTTAAGTAATTGGTAAAGTTTCAGTAAATGCCAGGAGGGAAGAGGAAGGCAGGAGATCAGAGAGATGACAGTCAGGGCTGTTAATATACGTTTTGAGGATATAATAAAGGGAAAAACTAAAAAAAGGTTTTTTAAACATTTATAAAATTCATCCATTCTCTTTATCAAATATCTACCCAACCACCAGTCACTCTTCCTGGACTTAAATATGTCTTATTGGAGCTACCTCTTCTACCAGATATCATCAGGAATCAGCACCAACATTCTCCTAGCTTTTTACATGTATTATTTCATTTGAATTGGTTCCATCACTACCCTGTGAGGTAGATCCTGTAGGTATTATTGTATACATTTTATCAATGAAGCAACTGTTAACTCTCATCAAAGAGAAAATCTAAAACTATGTCATCCTCACTTCTGGTCCAGTTCTTTGTTCATCAGGACAGCAGTTATCAAAGTGTAACTTTGGACTCCTAGGGGTCCCAGAGAGTCTTTCAGGGAGTCACAAGAACAAAACAAATTTTGTAATACTGACATTTTAATTTCTAATAAATATAGTAAATAGCTATAGTTAAAACATATATAAATAAGAGTTCTAGGGAGCTAGGGTCCTCAGTATTTTGGGGGATTGTTAAGGGACCCTAGGACCAAATGGTCTGAGAGCTACTGTGTTCTTGGTCTAAGATACCTGACCAACACTGTAGAGGTTGTTTTTGACTCGTACTGAAATTATTGCTCAATTTCTTTCATCCGGATCATTTTGGGTAAAAATTTCCTCACATTCTCACCTTAATTAACTGAATAATTGCCTGTTGGATTTGTTTAGAGACTTGTTTTCCTCTCTCTTATACCACAACTTGTAGATTTTTATCAAAATGATTTGCTGTAGGGCTCACTTTCCTTTGTTTTCAGATACCTGCAATAATCAGAACTATTTGGTATTGTCTAAGAAAGAATGATAGATAAGTGGGATAGTTTAGGTTTCACATGACATGGTAGTGTATAACTATACTAATCTATTATTTGATGAATCCAAAGACTTCAGCTCATGGGACAAAAACTCACTATTTGACAAAAACTTCTGGGAAAACTGGAAAATAATATGACAGAAACTCAGCATAGATCAGCATCTCACAAAGATAAGGTCAAAATGAGTACATGGTTTAGACATTAATGGTGATACCATAAGCCAATTAGAGGAGCCAAGGAATTGTTTATTTGTCAGGTCTATGGAGAGAAGGATAATTTATGAGCAAAAAAACAGATAGAGAGCATTAAGAAATGCAAAATGGCTAACTAAGATAGAGGAAACGTTAGGTAAAGTTTTCTGGTTTAGGCATTTAAGAAGATTGTTTCTCTCTTAGATCCATTACAATGGAGTATTACTTACCCATAGCAGTTCTATTCACAACAATTTGAAAAGAACCTGAATATTTTGCTTTGGTAAAAGCTAGTCTTGTTGCCCAACTACAACAAGGTTTTTTTTTTTTTTTTTTTTTTTTATTGTGGCCAGAGAGGAAATAGATGACTGGCAGCTAAGTTCTATTCACCCTTTTATTTATTTCCTTGCTCTTTCTCTCCTTTCTTTTTTCCCTTCTCTCCCTTCCTTTATTTGCCTCTACCCCAATTTCCTCCATTGACAATTTCATTCATTCTTGTAAGCTTTAATTTTACTTCTTTATGGATTATTCTCAGGTCTTTATTTCTTACTCTAAACCATGTCTTGAACTTTTACCAGACTTAAATTTTCAAAAGGTTATTTCTATCTTCTTTTGACCCATCTTTGCTTTTTTGAAATCCTTCCTGACTTTCAAGGGTCAGCTCAAATGCCAATTCTTAAATAAAGCTATTTCACTAATCAGAAGTAATCTTTCTTTGCTCACCTATGTATCTCCCTTTTGCATTTATCAAAGTCTGTACTGGAATTATGGCATAGGTAGCACTCAGGGGCATATAGTGTTTAGGGGTATGGTATCTTCCCCACTTCCCAATTCAACATAATGGGTTGTTCAGATGAAGCTATTACATGTTCAAGGTTCTTTGTAGGACTGTATCCTCTCCAAAACCATGAACTCCAATCAATGTGTTTATCTTTAGTAAAGAGTAAAATTAGTTCAAAACAAAAGCATTCTTTACCATAGTAAAGGAAGAAGTAATAAAACAGTCCCCTCCTCCATAAATCTGTCACATTCATCCCCAGATCAATATCCCATCAGTGGGAAGAGTGGATACACAAAGGGAGCACTCATGGAGAAGAAAACTTATAGGGAATACCTATGGCCAAAGTCCAAGCATGGAGGGTCAACTCATGAAACTAAAAAAACAGTTTTGATAACTTTATGCCCCTACCACCTACCTAGCAATCTTTAGATTTAATATAGAGTTGTTGAATGAATAAATGAATGAATTTCTTCTAGCTCTCAGAGATTTGATCTTTTCTATAGACATATGTATATGAAGTTGAGATGATAGATATTCTGAAAAGGTTTTTTGTTCTTAGATGGGCTTGTTAATTTGCCACCTAGAACAGTGGTTTTTGAACTTTTCTATCTGAATACTATGTGGTAAAAGATTTTCAGATCATTTGTCCTAGTTTCTACCAAGAATAAAACTGCCACTTGAATTAATGTATGAATGGCACTACCTTTGATGAGACACCAGTGAGGCAATGTCTGGTTTTTATTAAATATCATGAACAAATTATTAATTCATGCCAGAAATAAAATTGACAGTCATATTATAAACATCCCTGGACTATACTTTGAGAAGCACTCTTCTAGAGAGAGTTGAAAGTCATAGTTTATTATGCACAAATTTGCCTACTCATTTGGATGTTTGAGGCAAAAACATTATTTGATTGAATTCTCCAGGTTATATTTTCTCTGTTTTCCACCTTCTTTTCCTAGTAGAGCAAGTTCATAGTCTGAAAGTCCTACTGAGAAGAAAAAAAAGATGAAAACATTTTGCTTTAAAATATATGAAGATTAAGAGACTTTTAGTTAGATGGACTGATGAAGGCAGAAAACCAGGATGTTTGGTTTCCACTCCCAAAGGCTACTTTCTGCTAGACCTGAAGTTCTTTTCATGAAAAACCCCAAATCAAGATCTGGGAGGCAACAGTTAATCTCCTTCAGTTTAAAGCTTCACCAGAATGGTGTGACATGCTAATAAAAACATACTTTAATTGAAAAGCAAAGCTCCTCTCAGTATATCACAGCCTAGGAGTTAGCAATTATTCAGCCTTTAAATTTAGCTAACCTCAATTTTGGTAAAATCAAAAATAATATCATTTATCATAAATATCTCTATACCTGTAAATTATATTAAAAGAGAACCTTTTCTATATGCTAATCTGCATTTTGTTGAGTTATTTCCTTTTTCTGGCCTCAGTATTGATGAATTCATAACTCTGGTTAAAAAAATTTAAATTCATAATTGGATGAAAAACAAATATCTTTAATGTTTCTTCTGATGTATTTCATTTAATTCAGAAGTTCTTCATCTGGGGTCCATGAGTATATGCAATGATTTCAAAGGGTCCATTAAATTGGATGGGGGAAAATTACTTTTTATTTTCAGTAAACTTTAATGAAAATTTAGCATTTCCTTCAATTATGAATTAAAAAAATAAAAAAAAAAAACATTATTCAGAGAGGACCAAAAAAAGAGGACTATAGGCTTTAACCAGATTTACAAAGAGGTCCAGGGCACAAAGAGATTAAGAACCCTTGATCTAACTCAAATCCTGGGCTTCTGTTCCATATTAAGGTTTTTGCCTGAGGCTGAAAGACTTTGATGCTCTTTGTTAGTTTCCTGGAAGAAACAAATTCTTGGAACCAGTACAAGGAAATTTAACCTTGGCTCCAGGGCCTTTCAATACTTTCTAAATTTGTGCAAATTTAGAGAATCCATCCCAAATATTCATGTGGAGTATTTGTGCCCAACCTATGGTAGAGCCTTCTGAGCTCATATTGGTCTGATCAGCCACAGATGGACATACTGTAACTTGACTCTAACACAGTGACATCATTTAGATCCTCTTCAAGAATGAAGGACAATCAACTAACCAACTTTCAAAATGACCTTCATCACTGTCTTCTAATTCAAAGTAATGAGTCTCCTGGATTTTTGCTACTTTAAACCTATTTGGGTAGCTGGATCCAGAGACTTCTGGAGTCTGTAGCTCTGGTTTTAAAGAAGGATTGTCTCATTAAAGTCTCACCTCACTTATTGGACATTTGGAGCTGGATATCCTGGAGACATTTCAGACTCAATCTATTGATTTTCTTAATTTCTTTTAATCTTAATCTTTTCATCTCCCAGTTTCTAACAGGCATTATCTTCAACGTCCTACTCCTATTCACATGCCAATTCTTAACAGTTCTACCTCCACAATGTCTCACTGTTCACATAGCTTGCATTGCTTTTTTCTTTTAAGTCATTTAAAAATTTTGAGTTCTAAATCTCTCCCTTTTTCCTACTCCTCCCCTTCCCATTGAGTAATGCGATTATTATACAAATGAAATTACCAAAAATATCAAGAAAAGGTGAAAAAAAAGAACATAATCTGCACTCAGAGTTAATCAATTCTCTCTGGAGGTGGATTGTATTTTTCATCACAGATCCTTTGGAATTGTCTTGGATCATTCTTCTGATCAGAACTGTTAAATCTTTCATGTTGATGAATACTACAATAGTGCTGTTACTGTGTATAATGTTCTCTTGGTTCTAGTCATTTCAGTTTTCATCAGTTCATTTAAGCCCTTTCATGTTTTTCTTCTTGACTTTTCTTATAGCACAATAATATTCCATCATAATCATATATCATAATTTGTTCCTCCATTCCCCAATTGATGGGTATTCACTCAATTTCCAATTCTTTTTCACCACAGAAATAACTGAAATTAACATTTTTTGTATATATATATATATATATATATATATATATATATATATACAGTTCTTTTCTCTTTTTTCTTTTATATTTTTGGGGTATAGATCTAGTAGTGATATGCTGGGTCAAAGAGTAGGCATGGTTTCATAACTCTTTGAGCTCCAAATTTGAGTTCCAAATATCTTCCTCTCTCCAACTCCCCCCACTTTCCACTGAGTTATGCGATCATTATACATATGAAGTCCTACAAAACATATATCCATGTTAGCCATGTCACAAAAGAATCAAGCAAAGGTTAAAAAAAGAACATAAATCTTCACTCAGTTCAATTCTCTTTGGAGGTGGATAGCATTTTTCATCATAGGTCCTTTGGAATTGTCTTGGATCATTGTTTTGATCAGAATTTTGAGCTCTTCAGAATGGTTGAGTTAATTCACAATTCCATCAACATTATATTAGTTTTCCTATTTTTCCAAATCTCCTGCATTTAGCATTTTCCTTTTCTGTCACATTAGCCAATCTGGATAAGTTTGAGGTGGTAACATAGCCATCAACTTAAGAAAGTTCTTTTTTATCACACACCTGGACTATCCCCTCTCCAGTCTGTCCTTCACATATCTGCTAAAGTGATTTTCCTAAAGCACAGATCTTACCATATCATTGTATACCAGTGATTTTTCTGCTGAATCATAGCTACTATGAAGTTTCCTACCTTATAATGTTTTTATAAACCAGACCATAGTCCCAGAACTCCTTTAACCCTTTTGTGAGTTACACAAACAATTGCATCTAGCCAATATATCAAAAACCTCTCAAATTAAGTTTTCACTATTCTATCTCTTTTTCAGATGAGCCTTTCCCATACTCACTTGATATTTTGGTTGGGATCACTAAATACTTTTCAATTTTCATCATGTCCTTGGCAGCTAACAACAAAGATATAGAATTTATCCTTTAGTAATACAGGATGGTTAGAGTAGAGCTGGTGATCTTTGTCCTATAATTATCAATATATTTAAGAGCCATTAATCAAGACTTCTGACTTTTGGAGTGTTCTCTACACATTCCTATATAATCATTGATTAACTAATGGCTCTTATTATCAATGGAAATATAAAACAAGTAGATATTTTATTCTCATTTCCTCAAAGATGGAAATAATTCAAAACCAATTCACTGGTGACTCCCAAAGTTCACAAAAAAGAATTATTCTCCTTACACCCCCTATATACCTACATTGTAGCTGTTCAGTCTCCAGAGATTCATCTTTCCTTGGACGCTCTTTGTCTGCTTTCATTGTCTCTCACTGTTAGGTTCTTGCCAGACCTCCAGATTTGTCTTTACCCCCAAAGATATATCATGAACCCCACTGCACTTGACTTTTTATTAACAAGAAAATTGATGCTGACCCTGTCCCTTTTGACTAATACTAAATCAACATTTGATAAAGTGACAGAACAACTGGGAGAAAGAGAATATGTATTTCATGTTGTTATATAAGCTTACATAATTTATAAATTATAAGACTGGAGAAATAATAATTTATTGTTTTGGGGCACTATAGAGTGTGCTAATTTGATTCAGTGTCAGGGAGACCAATTACAAATGACCAAATTTTCTTGGTTAGCAAATATATGAAAAAATATAATCTTGTATGGGTTCTCGATATCAAATGTGCTTTAACTTTTAAATGTTTGTTTTAATAGCTTATGAAAATGCTGTGGTATATTTTATTGCAGTAATGAATTTTAGGAACAAGAGACCTCATTGCAGTTTTTTAGTACTAAATCTTTGCAGTGCAGAGAGTAAAGCTTCATGTGCTTCAGTGAATTACCCTCCAGTGACTCTATTCGTCCACTTGCCTCTACCCAATTTTTTTTAAGCCACTGAACTTGAGTGTGGAACAAATGCTAATCGAGCCTCACAGAATTAGTGCCTCGAGAGCTGGCAACTTTACTAATGAGCATCAGTCTACCTTATTCAGGTTGAACTTCAGCCACTTAATTCAAAGCCAGGAAGCCTAGTGCATATAGGCTCTAAAAATGGCCTTTTATTGGCTCTAAAACTGTTTTAGAGCAGTAGTCTCAGACTTTTTAAAATGATGGATGAAGTGTTAAAGATAAGGTGTTCATATATTACTGTTCAGCTTTACTCCCCCAAAATAATTTCTGAAACTCTCTGTGATGCATGCAAGAGTAAGATGAATGTTTGCCTTTAGGAGACACTGCCATTCATTCTTCAAGACCAGTTGGGATTTTTCCTCCTCTATGAAAACTTTTCAGACCAGTTTAGTCAATTGTCATTCCTCCCTCCCTTCAATTCCTGTAGAACCTATTGCCTGGACCATTCAAGCAAATGATCAGTCATGTCCTGCTTTAAAATAGCTTCCTTTATTGTTTTTGTTTTGTTTTGTTTTGTTTTCTTTATTTTTGGATATATTTTGTAGTGGAAAGAACATGAGATTGAAGGCAAGTGGAGTTGGGGTTGAATTCTAGTTCTGTGGCCAACTACTTTGATGAGCCTTGGACAGTCACAAGAGCTGGATGGTGCAGTGGATAGAGCACTCGGAGTCAGGAAGACTGATCTACCTGAGTTCAGATCTGGCCTCAGACACCTACCAGCTGTGAGAATCCTCAGCAAAGTCACTTGACTCTGTTAGCTTGTTTCCACATGTGTAAAATGGGCTGAAGAAGAAAATCGCAAACCATTCCAATATTCTTTGCCAAGAAATCCCCAAAAGAGTCACAAAGAATAGGACATGACTGAAAACAACTGACTAAAAAAAATGCTATCTTCTCACTTCATCTTACAATCTTCCATCAATTTACACTATCATGTGTGGTATGCTATTTAGCATTCTATGTCCTTCTAACCTGGGTCCACTTTACCATCCTAAAGCCCATAGGGATGGGATAAAAGTCAGATTACCTCTTCTCATATTGTAGCAATACTCACAGTTTGGTTGTACTTTTGCTACTGCCTTTCACCCAACTTTTTATCCTAGGGAAAATAATTCCTAGTTCTATCTCTGATTTAGACCTGTTGTGGCTTACTGTTTATAGTCTAACCACTAAACTACATTTTAATTTTCTTCTCTAAGTAGAAAATGCTATGGCCAACATCAAGCATGGAAGTATTTCCACAATGCAAAGTATTTAGAAGAAATCATCTAAAATGAGATTTCTAAAAACTGAAATAGGCATCACCAAATATAGATGATTCAATAGAAGTTCCATGTGGCAAAAGTTAAATTCAGCAAAGTGATTTTGCATTTCCCCTCTTTGTGTTTTTCTTGGAAATGAATGTTTTTCTATATATTCTTGATGCTATGGAAGATACTGAATATAATACATATAATAATTTCCTCATTGCTTTCTTCTGATCACACATTTCTACCCTATTACCATTAAGCTGGAAAAAATGGGTAAAGTGCTAGATTCTTAAAATTTCAGCTGTTTGTAGTTTCATTTGTAACCAAAATTGAAAACTTCTAAAAGCAAAATTAAATTAGAAAACTTGTGATTATTGTTGCAATGAACTACAAGTTTAATATACCAAACATGATAATTTTATGAGCAAATTAAATTATACATAATACATTATTATGTCACAAAACAAAGTAACATTAGATCTGTACTGGAAACTTAAAAATAACACTGCATATATTTCAATTTTTCTGAAACTTTTTTCATCCCGTCTATCCTTCTCCTTCTATCCCCACCCCAAAGTGTTTTTTTCCATGATTTCCAAACTTCCATAAATCATATATCCCTCAGGAGCCTTTTTACCCATCTTGAGCCTTAGCCTAATATGATTAGTATAATTCATACTTGTTTGTTTCTGCAAATTGTTCTGAATCCTACGAACTATATAATCTTTCATGTAACCTCAAATAATAGTATGGAGAATAGTGTGCAGTATATTAAGAATATTATCATTTTATTTAAATATATCACCATCCTTATTTTTTATTTTTTGCAAGGCAATGGGGTTAAGTGGCATGCCCAAGGCCACACAGCTAGGGAATTATTTAAGTGTCTGAGGCTGGATTTGAACTCAGGTACTCCTGACTCCAGGGCTGGTGCTCTATCCACTGTGCCACCTAGCTGCCCCTCACCATCCTTAAAGACAAAAATCTGAATTCCTTATTCTGGCATTCAGGGCCCTCTAATAATATCCTTGTCTTCCTCTACTTCCTTACCACATCCATACATTCTAAACAAACTGTTTCATTTTGTCTTCTTCCACCAAATATTTACTCCAGGGCCTCAGTGAGGTATAGAGGTGACTGAGAAAAGAATCATAGGTATTGTATCAGTACAACAGCACAAGCTATGCCAAGTTCTGGCAGTACAGAAAGGCTTCAAAGGGGGCCAAGTGTGAGATGGTAGATAAAGCTCTCTCAGCATCAATAGGATTAAAGTCAGAGAGGTTTATCCCCAGTTTGACTACAGAGATGAAATGTTTGACCCCAACAACTATGGAAGACTTTCTACCAAGTTACAGAGGAGTTGCAATCTGCATTAGTGGAAAGAATACCCTCATTGATATAATGATAGAGTCATGTAGAAGAACACAGAATTTGTATCAAAAGTCATGATAGTTTAAATTTTGGCTCTCAGTTTACTAGATCCAGATGATCCCAGGTAAGATAGACAAACTATGAATCCCTGTTTCTTCACCTATAAAATAAATCCTTTTGAGCACAAAATCTATGATCATTGAAGAATTGAAAATTTTCCTGCCTCCTCACCCCATATCTATTTTCTCCATTGAGTGCTGAGCCTCTAGGCTCTAATCGAGAAAAATATGAGTTCAAATCCAATATCAGAAATTTTCTAGCTATGTGTGTCATTCAGCAAGTCTCTTAACCTCTGTCTGCCTCAATTTCTTCATCTGTAAAATAGGGATAATCAAAGCACCTACTTCACAGGGTTGTAGTCAGAATCAAGTGAATATTAGTAAAGTATTAGTATCAGTATTATTAAAGTTAATAATAAATATTAATAAAGCATTAGTAAAATAAGATAATATTAGTTAAACAACAGAGTTGTTGCTTTTGTTGTTTAGCTATTTCAGTTGTGTCTGATTCTCTGTGATTCCTTGTAGGGTTTTCTTGGCTAAGATAGTGGAATGATTTGCCATTTCCCTCTGCTTTTCATTTTGTAGATAAGGAAACTGAAACAAAGAATTAAGTGATTTAGAGGGTAGATAGATGGATAGAATAGAGTACCAGCCCTGGAGTCAGGAGGACCTGAATTTAAATCCAGCTTCAGGCACTAAATAATTACTTTGCTGTGTGACCTTGGTCAAGTCACTGAACCCTATTACCTTGCACAAAACAAAAAAAAAACCCAAAGAATTAAACAATTTTCCCAGGGTCTCACAGGACATAGTAGGCATTTATTAAATACTTCCCTTCACCTTCTCTCCCCCATCATCCTTATTTCATCTTTGTCTGAATCCTAGCCACCTTTTAATAATATATTAGAGTTATGATTTATACTACTTACATGATACTCTTTGTATCATCTCCCCAAGTAGATTACAAATCCCTTGAAGGAAGACACTAAGTTTTCTATCGAGCTGATCCTTCAGTGTTTCTCACATAGCAGGTAAATGCAAACAGAGAACGTATATGTTGTCTGTCTTCCTGTTTCTTTCATAGACACAGACATAGACATACACACAGACATACAGATGCATGTACACATATACACATGTCTTAATGCAGTTTAAAGTTTATTGTATATACATATAAACAGGAAGTTTCAGTAGGATTTTATGTGCCTATGGCTATAAACAAAGGACCAGGAGTCCTTTCCTCATATGATTCATTAGAACATATGCCAAGACAGCTCCATGATCTGCAACAGAGAAATATGATGAGAAAAAAGTCAGTGAAGACAGCCGACCTTTGGTTCTCAAAGAGAACATAGAGATCTTCATCCTATGTACTCCTTCCAAATACATAAATATCTGCACTGATAGTTACTATGATTCATCAGGTCATTAATCTGGTAAGAAGCTGCTAAGTGGACAGATTATCAAAAATTGTAGATGCTTCAGAGTCATGAATTATCAACTTCATTCACCTGAAAGCAAAGTCTATTCCAGAAGTATAATTCAATTCTTGGGCTCCTAATTTTCTGTCTCAAACTATGAAATGAAAGGGCTCAAGTTCATTCTATGTGTATAGGTTTTTTTATTATTTGTTCAGATGAAATAAAACCTGTTCTATTTAAAAAATATATTGAATCAAGTCTCATAGACCCTGGCCATGTCTATAAATAGTCAACATTTTGTAACAGTAACGATAATGACAAAAATAATGATGTGTGACTGATTTGAATAGAATTAAAAGATATGATTGACCTGATTTACCACAGTTTACTTGGATGGTATAATAAGTAACAGATGTAGAATTCCAAGGACCAAATCAAACAGACCAAATCTTAATTTTCCCTTAGGGTAGGACTCACATACATAGCTTTCTGAGAAATACATTCTAGAGAATTTCCCCCAATGAATGAGGGCTTGTCTTGGCCCTAAGCATCTTTGGGACATTGATTTGTCCACAGGTATACCCAGTATTGATTCATATACACACATACACGATAGTGACATAAGTGTATATATATATATATATGGTTCTTGAACATTTGAAACAAAGATGTGTTTATTTTACATATAAACATTTAAAAAAAACTTAAGAGCCTATTCTATAATAGGCATTATCCTAAATACTAAAGGAGTTTAAGAACATATACTGCTCTATTAAAACTTAGAAATCCTTGATCTTTTTTTCTTTCTTTTTCTGTATTATCCTCATTAAATTTATCATCAAATTCTTGAGTAAAATGGGACTTGTATTCAGAACAAAACCAAAATCCTTGCTTTTATGGACTTAATTTTCTAAGTATTTAAATTTAAATCTAAATTTTCTTAGCATTAATTCAAGCAATCACTAAGGACTAACAATATGTAATTCTGATATTTTCAGGGATATTTTTCTTTAGATCATACCAAAACCTTTTTTTCTTAAGGTTTTTTTTTGCAGGCAAATGGGTTAAGTGGCTTGCCCAAGGCCACACATCTAGGTAATTATTAAGTGTCTGAGACCGGATTTGAACCCAGGTACTCCTGACTCCAGGGCCGATGCTTTATCCACTGCACCACCTAGCTGCCCCTGATCATACCAAAACCTACAGAGAAAAAGCAAAGATAAATGTGGGGAATTATAAACCATCACCTTAAATCAAAGTATATTGGTATAATATATAACTCTGAACCAAGTATAAATTGCTGTTTTGAGCTCCCTGAAGGATAAAAAGTTAACTTGGATTCTTTGTCTTTGGTCTTATCTCAGTATTTGTAACCTAAACACATTTGTTTAAGATTGAAGACAAAGTAAAACCATACTGACATGTCTTAAGACACATAAAGACAACTTATTCGTTTGACTACTCTTTTGCAACAGAACTATAGCTGACTCAACTTTCCAAGGTACAACTTTGTCATAAAATAGGGATGAACAGTGAATGAACTGACACATATAATGGGCTTTTATTTCTATTGTAGGACTGTGCTTAGTTTCTAATATAGTACTATTTATACTTTCACTCTGAAAAGTTCTTTCATAAATCATTGAGTTAAACATTATTCTTAGATGGTGTGTGGAACTAAAATGCTCTTAAAAATGAAATGGTTTGTTATTTATGTGAAAACCAAAAGAGAACTCTTTAGTGTTTGTTTAGGTTGCAAATTATATGAAATTTTCATTATCTCTGGAGATATAAACAAAAAAGAACTTTGAGTAGTTTTGACCTTTTTGTAAAAAAGCATATAAACTGATAATATATATTATATTATATTATATTATATTATATTATATTATATTATATTATATTATATTATAGTATGTTATATTAGTCAGATAGAAGAACAAAAATCCTGAAATAACTACTGTTCTGTTAAACAACTTGTTATCTTGTTCTTGATGCAGTTATACTTAACATGTCCTGACAGAATTAAAGAACCCCAATGAATATTTTTTGTTAGTCTGTTAAGAATGTTGGAGAAATGCTATTAACTAAAAGTCAAACAGGCTATACAATAATTTTATTTATTTTATAAGATAACTTTAAAATATTAAATTCACTCTAATTTCATACCTTTAGTGTTAATTGACCAAGTAGCTACTATTAATATTAAAATGGTGATATCATCTACTGATTGCAAGCTTTCACAATTAGTAGGACTCTAAGGAGACCAAAAAATTTAAATTGGCAGCTTATTTGGATGTAGCAACATAGAAGCCAAACTGTATTCTGTGAAAAGTCTGTTAGAATATTTGGAAATTGGGGCAGCTAGGTGGCATAGTAGATAAAGCACCGGCCCTGGAGTCAGGAGTACCTGGATTCAAATCCGGTCTCAGACACTTAATATTTACCTAGCTGTGCGGCCTTGGGCAAGCCACTTAACCCCGTTTGCCTTACCAAAAAACCTTAAAAAAAAAAAGAATATTTGAAAATTTCAAACAGTTTTTCAAAAATGTTTGGCAAAAACTCCCATTGATATATTACTTTTTCTCTTAGGTTAAAAACTATGAGCTCTAAAGGAATCATTCATCTATGAACAATCAAACCTATTGATTTTGTATCTGATAATTTCCTCCATATTTGGATTGATTATGCTCCTTTTTCTATAATAGGCAAGTATACTATTCTCTTCTAGTTTTTTATTAGAGAGTTTAGTCCATTTACATTCAGTATTGAAATTATTAGATTTGTCATTTCATTTTCTACTGATAATATGGCATGAATGATAAAGGTTTTTTTTTGTTTTTTTAGGTTTTTGCAAGGCAAACGGGGTTAAGTGGCTTGCCCAAGGCCGCACAGCTAGGTAATTATTAAGTGTCTGAGATTGGATTTGAACCCAGGTACTCCTGACTCCAGGGACGGTGCTTTTTTCTACTGCGCCACCTAGCCACCCCGATAAAGTTTTTATTATATTCTTATTATATGTGGTAGGTGCTGGACTAAGCACAAATACATGAAAGCAAGAAAGTCCTTGCCCTTCAGAAGCCTCTAGGGAAGTCAGTATATAAAAAGGAACAAGAAATCAAGATGAGGAGACACAAAATCATGTGGAAGTTCGGTTATGGCTAAGATAAAGTGAAAGTTCACCAATCAGATCCTGATTCCAGGAGTAGTCTGTCTCTCAGTGGTTTTTCTGGAAAGAAGATGAAGATGATGAAGATGAGCCAGAGTAGAGGTTGTGTTAATTAAAAATGGCTATGAAATGAAAAGAGAGAATACACATTTTAAAATTCTCATTACTTTTATTAATTAAAATGGTAAACAACACTCCAAGTAAATTAACATTAATAAATAACCATATAGCTATCTCTTAAGATTACCTTGATTTCATTTCTTTTCTCCTTTTTATTCCACATATTTTTGTTTCCCTAATGCACTCTTCTGAAGGATTTGGTGATTTAATCAATATAAAACTTGAAGGGCTCTCAAAATATTATCAACTGGTTTATTTTTATTTGAGAAGTTTGGATTATTTTACATACTTATATTTTTGCGTGAGGAGTCTTGGGTATTGTTGGAAGTCTCCTAATTTGATATGTCTTTTTGTAAACTTTCTAAATCTTTTCAAACATTCATCTTTATACTTGAAATAAAATGTTAAGCTTCATCTAAAGGGAGAAGTTGATATAGATTAGAAGGATTTTTGCTAGTGTGTATATTAATCTCTGGTGCTAAGTTTGGACTTTGGGTATAAACATTACCTTTATCACTTGGGAGTCAATTTTTGTTTCCATAAAAATACCATGGAGAAGTAGTATATTAAATGATATTTTATATATAAAACATAATGAAATCAGCCATCTGGCCTAAAAAATTTAATGTATCTATCTAATCTAATCTAATGTATCTATCTATCTATCTAAGCATTGAGGAGCATAAAGCATAAAGAGTGCTTTACATGTTATGTTTAAAAGTATAAAAAACAAAAACAACTGAAAAAATTTTGAAAAATATTTCAAGGAATGCTATCCACATCCAGAGAAAGATCTATAGTGTCTTAATGCAGATCAAAGCATACTATTTTCACTTTTTTAAAATTTGTTTTATGTTTTTTTCATGTTTTTTCCTTTTGTTCTGGTTCTTCTTTCATAACATGACTAATACAGAAGTATGTTTAACATGATTGTACATGTATAACAGATTACTCGCTGTCTTAGGGAGGGAAGGGAAGAAGGAATAAAAATATGGAACTCTTAAGTCTTATAAAAATGAAGGTTTAAAACAATCTTTGCATGTAATTGAAAAAACAAATAAAAATTAAAAAAAGAAACAAATCAAAACCAATGATAAAGAATAGGAAAAAGAACTGAGACCTGTGAGGAGTCCTAACTCTGTGACTCAGATCTTACTCCTCCTTTCAAAAAGATCTCAGTTATAAAAAGCAGTGAAAGGAGACCTAATGTTAGGAAATTATTTCCCTTCTTATTTTTATATAGCATCCAGGTCCCTGAAAAACAGGTTATACAAAATTTCTACAAGAGTTCCTGAAATTCACTGGAAATACAACTGGAGGTCTAACTCATCCTTCTCTCTGACAATCAAAAAACAAAATAAACTCATAAACCCCCAAAGATATGTGGAATTTCCCAAAAGGGATTAAATATTTAGAATTGATTACTCCGGATTTCTAGGGATAGTGGGAACAATATTCTAACTCACCTTCCCTTCTGGTTTCTCTTTCAAAAATACTGAGGCCATCCTTGAGACTTGGCTAACTCAGGAGATTAGAGGCTCTTGTTATTGACATATTTCCAGGTCTCTGAAGTACAAAAAATATTCATAAAGTGTTCCAGGTGTGCTCTTTGATACTTGACATTTTGGTAAACAATGGGCAATTCAGGCAAGGGAGCTTTGCTCAGCTGAATCAATTCAAGGTATCCCCAATGCCTATCCTTGTGAATACCCTTTTCCTGCTAGGGCTAAGTCAATTTTCTTTTGTTAACTGTGAAATGATTCCTGAATGGTTCTTTTCATTCTAATATCAAATATAAATTAGCAGGGAACTGGGCCAGAATCACGCCCTTCCCAGAGCACTAGGCCATCAGGCAAACCTTATTTTATGTACCTACAGTGTTGAGAATTTCAGACAAACTCTCCATACTCTTCTCTTTAAAGAGAAGGCAAATATAGGTCCTTTTTATGGTTTTTGTTTTTTAAAATCACTTTTATAAGCAAATTTTAAAATGAAAATTGACTATATTTAAGAAATATGACATTGTTCTCTATGTACAAGAAAAGAGAAAAATATATAGAAATGGTCCATCAAAGATTAGGGTACTTCTACCAGGGACACATTAACACCCTCATTGTAGACAGTCATAATAAGGTGAGCTTTCTTGTTTTGAGTTTTTCCAAGCTTACTAGTTAGTCCTTGCATTGTAGAAGGCCACATGAGTCATGGAGGCAGGGTGTAAATCTAGGTATTCCTAAAAGTTTTAAAAATGAATACATCCAGGGACGGCTAGGTGGCGCAGTGGATAGAACACCGGCCTTGGAGTCAGGAGTACCTGGGTTCAAATCCGACCTCAGATACTTAATAATTACCTAGCCATGTGGCCTTGGGAAAGCCACTTAAACCCATTGCCTTGAAAAATCTAAAAAAACAATGAATATGTCCTAGCTCTCCATATTATACTCTAAGCAAATTTCTAGGCACCTGTGTCCTAGAAATACAAAATCTACATTGCTCATGTTTACTTCCATAATCATAATGGGCATAATAATGCAAAATAAATAGCAATATTAAAATATTAAAACAAATAAAAATTATCTCAAAGAAACTGGTTCAATTAATAAACACACAGGAAAACAGACTGTTTAAATATAGTCTAAAAACAGAGGAAAATAAGATTTTTTTTTTATCTTGTGGAACCATGCAAAATTAAGGCATTCTGGGAAAGTCCCAGATTAATAATATCTCTAGGGGATCTTAATATATTTCAGATGAATCTATATGGTATAGTACTTTCTCTGGCCTATTTTTCCATTTTTTTTCTCATACTTGAAGATTGAGTCCCATATTTATGGGTTGGCATCCCTATGATCACAGTAAGGAGGAACTCACGAGCTTCCATTGGTGTACTTCCCATTAACATTCAGAAAACAGGCTTAATTAGATCTTGGTCAAGGTTACTAAGATGGAATAATAAGAACATAGTAACTACAAAATATTTTCCATAAATCTGTACCACCCTATCTCTCACAAAATATGTACAACCTCCATAAGAAGAGTGGGGTCAAATACAATTATATTGTGAATAAAGTTGTAATGAGTCACATGTATAGGATCCATTGTGTGGTAAAGGCATTTCACAGTTTCTGGTGATACAGAGCTAGAATTTCTTTCTCTCTTCACAGAATGCTTATTGCGTTTTCAGAGTCTATTCTTCCTCATAGCCTTCTTCTCTTTTCTGATACAGGGTTATGCTCTCTGAAGCTGCTTCCTTCTTGAGATGACTATCACTAAAACCATCTATCTGAAATATATCTTGCTTTTCTCACTAGATATATTGTCTGGACCTACTGGATCAGGAGTTCATCTTCAAAGTAACGACCAATGTGAAAAGGAAGGAGAAAGATATTTTTTCTTTTTTTTCTTTTCAAGAATATTCTCTTTAGGAAGGATCAACATCCTCTTCCCCTCAACTACCCTTAAAAAGTAATTCTGAGATTCATATGGGGCTTATTATTTAGAGCCTACAAAGATATGGCTAATTTGTTCAATCATTCAAGTTCTTCCCTTCAATATGTATATGACAACATTTCCTGTTTATGATAACTTTGAACTGTTTAGTTATTCACATCAACAGAAGAGAATAATGATATGAATACTTCAAAGTTACAGATAAGGTACCATTCTCCTCACAGAAGTATATAGTACCCAAGAACATGACTGTAGGACCTATCAAGATGTGCCATGGCTTTAATCCATTGAGATTTCTAAGAGATTGGGTATCAGGGAATTCTGGCACAGGGGGTTTTGAGTCCAATGGTCCTATAATCCTACTAGGCCAGTAATATATCAGTGGTAGAGCCTTTGTTTTTTTGAATTGGTGAGAAATATTAGGTTACCAATGTCGATTAAGTATCTACTATCTGTAGGGCATTGTACTACCAGTTGGTAGTGCAAAACTAAGACCAGTCCCTGGCCTCAAAGAGCTAAGAGTGTATTAAGCGATACAATGTGTTCAGTGATAAGTAAATAAGTGTGTAAGAAACTAAATAAAGAGTAATTTGGGAAGCAATAATGATTGGGAAAATTAATTAGGAAACTTAAAGGAAATAACAAGTAAACTGAATCTCGAAGGGAGTGAAGAGTTACAGAGATAAGAAGTATTCCAGGCCTGTGCAAAGATACATAGGTGGGAAATAGAGAGTTGTATGTAGGAGGAGTTTAGAGAGTATGTGAAGGGAAAAAAAGTTTAATTAACCTGGAAAGACAGGTTGGAATCACAGTGGGAACAGTTTTTAAAGGAATTTTTATTTTATCCTAAAGTCAATGAACTACTGAAACTTCTTGAACATAGTGGTAACATGAGCAGGCTTATATTTTAGAAATATTAATTTGGCATATGAGTGAAGGATGAATTGTAATAGGGAGAGACTAGATCCAGAGAGATATATTAGGAGACTATTACAATAGTCTAGGTAAGAGGTAATGAGGACCTGAACATGGATGGTTGTGGTATGAATAAAGAGAAGGGAGTAATTATAAGAGATATACAAAAGGCAGAAGTGAAAAGACCTAGAATCTGATTGGAAACAAGTAGTGAAGGAATCTGAAAAGTTGAGGAAGACTCTTAAGAACAAACCATAGTGGTTAGAAGAATAGTAGTATCCTCAATAGAAATAGGACATGAGTCAAACTAAGATTATAAGGAACTTAACATATTCATAGTAGTTTCTCTTACATTCTCACTGACAATTCTGGAAGGTGGTTTACTATTATTTCTATTTTATAGGCAGAGAAATAGAAGGATTGAGATATTATTAAGTAAGTGGAAGCATCAATAAGTAGGTCGATAGCAAAGTGCCAGTCTATCATCAGTGATTTAACCTATTGCCTTTTGCTATGATTAGTTTACATTATGACTTCAGGTGAATGATCAATCCTCTTTTTCTCTCAACTAGAATATGGCATTAAGTAAATTTGCCAATTTCCTATCTCTGAGAAATAGCTGGTGCTTAGAACAGATTTGAATCTCTTAGAAGGAATGAAGATATGATAAGATGACTACTTTAAAAGTGAATTGAAAATTAGGCCAACTTGATTTCTTTTCCGAGCATAAAGAAGAAAAGCTATCATCAGACTGTTCTAACCACGACAAATATGGTTTGTTCATTTGAATAATAGCTTAGGGAAGAATAACTGGAAAATTTTTCTAAAACTTTAAAACCTGGAGATGTTCTGCTGTGAAATAACCTGGACTTGGAAAATGAATCCTTTAAGTATGGTGGCTAAGTTGTAGCAGGTAAAATAGCTTGGTATAATGGTAATGGGTTCAAATCCCAGGTCTGTTGTTTCCATGTCCTTAAATACATCACCTGTCCTTTCTAGACTTTTGCTTTTTCACTTTCTAAAAATGATGGACTAGGGGCAGCTAGGTGGCGCAGTCGATAGAGCACCAGCCCTGGAGTCAGGAGGTCTTGAGTTCAAATCTGATCTCAGATACAGAATAATTACCTAGCTGTGTGACCTTGGGCAAGTCACTTAACCCCACTGCCTTGCAAAAGAAACATAAAAAACAGTGATGAAGTAAATAGTCTCTAAAACTCCTTCTGGCTCTACATTCCAGGATCCTATTGTGAGCTAGTCTATCATTCCTGACAGAATTGCTGAAATAAGGACACTGTTGATATTAAGAGTTTGCTCATTCTTGTGTAGGAAACAAACATAAGAACATTTATTTATTTATGATTGATTATTAATACAATCCTATGAGTTAGATGTTATTATCACCATCCCTGTTTTATAGATTAGGAAACTGATGCTGAGAGAGATTAAATAACACGCCCAGAGGTTACCCATCAATAAGAATTTGAAGCAGGATTTGAACTCAGATCATTCTGACTCCAAGGCCAACACTCTATTGACTATACCACACTGCTTCTCATGTACAAAATAAATGTACAAGATTTGTTATTTAGTAAGTTTTCTATCCTGTTTGATTTTCATGACTCCACTTAAGATTTTTCTTGACAAAGATACTAGAGTGCTTTGCCCTTTCCTTTTCCAGTTCATTTTATAGATAAGAAAACTGAGGGAAATTTTTAAGTTACTTGCCCAAGATCACACAGCTAGTAAGTTTTGGAAGCCAGACTTGAATTCATGAAGATATGTCTTCCTGACTCTAGACCTAGCACTCTATCCACTATATCACCTAACTGCCCTTATACACATCATTATTTTACTATTAATAACCACATATTTCCCCTCTTTGTCCCACAAAGATGCAAAGTATTTTTTTTTTTTGCAAGGCAAATGGGGTTAAGTGGCTTGCCCAAGGACACACAGCTAGGTAATTATTAAGTGTCTGAGACCGGATCTGAACCCAGGCACTCCTGACTCCAAGGCCGATGCTTTATCCACTACGCCACCTAGTCACCCTGATGCAAAGTATTTTTACTGGCTTCAAAATTTCCACAACATCAAAAGTCTAAATTTTGAAAACAAACATTTGATTATTATTTCTGTTTTGCAATAAGAACTGGAACACCAGTACCTCTGAAGAACTAAAGAATAGCATCCCAAAGAGGGCAATAGATATGAAATTAATGGAAAAACTTCAAAGAACAGAAGTAAAGAAAATGGGTCAGTCAGATGAGAAGAGTGAAGACAGACCAACGGATGAACTTTTGGGAGGAAATTGAGAAGGATAGGCAAAGACTGGCAAGCATATTTAGGAATGTTCCCATAGTTGTAACTAATCTTGGAATAATGAAAAGGGACTAGTGTTATCAAACATACCAAGATTGTACATAAATAAGAAACAAAATCTTAAAGTAGCCAGTTGGATATGACAGGATAAAGAGAGGACTGAATTTGGAATCAGAAGACCTGAGTTCAAATTCTGGTTTAGCTACTTAGTTGTGACCTTGACTAAGTCAATTTTTCCTCAGTTTTCCAAATAACTTTGAGATGAGGATAATACTATTTTTATTAACTACATCAAAGGATTGTTATAATGATTAAATGGAAGTCAAGTAGCCCATTGGATAGAGTGCCTGGCTGGGAGTCAGGAAGACTTCAGTTCAAAATCAGTTTTGGATATTTAGCAATTATATGATCATGGACTAGTCACTTAACTTTTTCTTGCTTCCATTTCCTCATCAGTAAGATGAGGCTATTTCTCAAGGGTATTGTGAAGATCAAATGAGATAATATTATCTATTATTATTATTATTATTGTTATACAAATGTTAATTATGATTGTTATTATTATAATGTTGTAAGCATTTTGTAAAACTGAACTATATAAACATCAGCCATCATTATCATGTCCTATCTTCTAGAACATATATGAACCCCTAAATTTGGGTCACTTAGAGACTCCAAAGTTGCTACTAGACCACATATAATCCAAACTTCAGTATAGTTTCACAGTCTAAAGGACTTCAAGACAAACAGGAACCCACAGAGATTCCAGACAATTAACTGGACTCCAAATTTAATCTGAGTATCTCTGAGTAACTCAGAGTCTTTAAGAGTTTGAGAGAGGGGCAGCTAGGTGGCGGAGTGGATAGAGCACCAACCCTGGAGTCAGGAGGACCTGAATTCAAATCTAGCCTCAGAAACTTAATTGCCTAGCTATGTGACCTTGGGAAGTCACTTTTAACCCCCCTCCCCAATTGCCTTAAAAAATAAAAAAAAATAAAAAAAGAGTTTGGGGGAAATGAGAACCATTTCAGTCTGAATCTTGAGAACTAACTCAGAATATTAATAAATCTCACCAGGATCATCTTTCCTGGAAAAGGTCACTAAACCACACACTCTGTTTTAGGTCTGAACCTTTTTTTTAGGTTTTTGCAAGGCAAATGGCTTGCCCAAAGCCACACTGCTAGGTAACTATTAAGGGTCTGAGGTCGGATTTGAACTCAGGTATTACTGACTCCAGGGCCAGTGCTCTATCTACTGTGCCACCTAGCCACCCCTTAGGTCTGAATCTTGAAAGAATTTGGACTTTTGATGTTATGGAAAGTTTGAAGCCTGTAAAAATACTTTGCCTCTTTGTGGAACAAAGTCGAGAAATATGTGGTATTAATATTAAAATAATGATGTGCATAAGGGTAGCTAAGTGATATAGTGGATAGAGTGCTGGGGAAGACTCATTTTCTAGGATGCTGGAATATAAGGATATTCATTGACATGGGTAATTTGGCCACAAGGTTGATTGAAATCCAGAGGATATAGAATTTTTACTGGCTCTAGCTTACAATTGTGTAACCAGAATACAAAATTGTATGAAATTTTTTCATCATTCCCCTCACCCATTTTCTACCTTTTTAAAAAATTCTATTTTACTGTGCATGGCCTAACATCCTGACAAGACAATGTTGGCAAGCTGTAATGAACTTTGAAAAATATACTTTTGAAAAATCCATTCAGTGTTGAAGGAATCTTAAGAAGGCAGAAAGATGAGTTAAAATAGCTCTCTTGTGATGTCTTAAGATAAATTGGTGATGAGAAAGTTGATGCAAGAATATAAAGCATGAGGCATTATTACACTACTCTGACACTTAAGAGAGGGAAGATGGTTAGGGGAATATTTTTTCCCTAATGAAATAACTCAAAATACTCAATGTTCTTTGTATTTAAAGATGACACTGCTTCCAGCATAGTCTGTCAGCAGCTGTCAATTCCCAGCTCTCAGAAGCTATATCACAGTATTTTAACTTGTTTTTTAGTCTTTTTAGTCAGCATATCTTTGAAGCATCTCCTTAGCTCATCTCTTCCTCAGTTCACAATAAAAGCAACATTACACTAGCCCAGCAGGACACCAAGTAAATGCCTGGCAGTCAGTGGATTTTAAGAGTATCTTAGACTTTTAGAATTAAGACAGTTAGGTACTGAGCTATGTCTTGGCAGGCTCTTGATTCATTTCTTATTGCACAACAATATCCTAGTTCATTTATTTACCAAATGTTCAGCCATTCCTCAGTTGATGAAGATTCCCTTAATTTCCAATATTTTGCTACCACATAAAGGGCTACTGTTTTAATTCATAAAAGTCCTTTACCTTTTTTTTTTTTTTTGAATCTCTTTGGGATACAGACCTAGTAGTGGTATTGCTAGCTCAAAGTTTTGTTGCCCTTTGGTTGTGCATGGGTATCCCAATTTTCCCATATCCTCTCCTAAATTAATCATTTTCCTTTTTTGTCTTCTTAACCAATCTAATAGGTATAAGGTGGTAACTCAAGAGCTGTTTTAATGTGTATTTCTCTTAACAATAGTGATTTAGAGCATTTTTATATGCCTATATATATGTACAAAAGTTTTTTACTTATAATCAAAATTATCTATTTTACCTTTTTTGTAATGCTTTTTATTTCTATAAATTATTTCTTTAAGAATTGGATGCTAGGGGTGGCTAGGTGGCATAGTGGATAAAGCACCCGCCCTGGAGTCAGGAGTACCTGGGTTCAAATCTGGTCTCAGACATTTAATAATTACCTAGCTGTGTGGCCTTGGGCAAGCCACTTAACCCCATTTGCCTTGCAAAAAAAAAAAAAGAAAAAAAGAATTGGATGCTATACCACTTGATGTATATATGTTTAGTATTGATATCACTTCATGGTCAATGGTCCCTTTTAGCAAGGTATAGTTTCCTTCTTTGGGTCTTTTGATGATATCTATTTTTGCTTTTGTTTTGTCTGAGATCAGGATTGCTAGCCCTGCTTTTTTATTTATTCACCATTTATTTTTACTTTGGCTGAAGAATAATAGATTCTGCTCCGGTCCCTTACTTTTACCCTGTGTATTTGTCTCTATTTCAATTGTGTTTCTTCTGGAACATACATACTGATCTATTCTGCTGCCCACTTCCATTTTATGGAAGAGTTCATCACATTCACATTCACATGATTGCTAACTGTATTTCCCTCCATCCTATTTTTTCTACTGTTGTCCTCTTTCCTTTCACCTTCCCTCCTAAACAGTGTTTTGTTTCTGTCTACCACCTTCCTTCATCTGTTCTCTCTTCTGTAAGTCAGCCCTACTCTTTACTTAATCTCCTTCCCTCCTGTTTTCCTGTTGGTTAAGATAGGTTTCTATATTCAACTACTGTGTATATTATTCCCACTTTAAGCCAATGCTGATCAGAATAAAGTTCAAACAATGCCCATTACTGACCCTCCCATCTTCTTTTCCACGGAATTAGGTTTTTTGTGCCTCTTCATGTGAAATAATTTACCCCCTTCTACCTCCCCCTTCCTTCCATACCCAATATACTCCACTTTCTCATCCTTTAATTTTTTTGTTATTCCCTGAAATTCACTTTTATACCCATATTGTACAATTTTTAAGAATTAAAAATATTATCTTCCCATGTAGTAATGAAAGCAGTTCATCTCCATTGAATCCCTTATGTTTTCTTTTCCCCTTTCCCCTTGTTTCAGCTTCTGTTGGGTCTTGATATTAGAGAAAAAAAATTTAGTTCAATGTCCTTATGAAAACTTGTAATCCTTCAATTTCATTGAATGACCATTTTTTTCTCCCTTGATGTATTAAGTGATTCTGCATTGTAGTCTTAGTTTCTCTGCCTTCCAGAATGCCACACTTCATGACCTCTGATCTTCTAATGTTGTACCTATAAGTCCTATGTAATCCTGATTGTGGCTCATTTATACTTCAATTGTTTTTTTCTGGTCACTTGCAATATCTTTTCTTTGATCTGATGGTTCTGAATTTTGACTATAATATTCTTTGACATTTTAGTTGTGGGATCTCTTTCTTGAGGTGATCAATGGACTCCTTCAATACCTATTTTATACTCTTATTCCAAGATATCAGGGCAGTTTTTCTTGACAATTTCGTGAAAGATGTTCTCCAGGTCCTCCTTTTCATTATGATTTTCAATTATTCTGACATTGTCTACCCTGGATCTATTTTTCAGAAGTTTTCCCCTTGAAAATTTTATATTTTCTTCTATTTGTTCTTTCCATTGAATTTATTGATTTTTTTAAAATTAAATTTAATTTTTTTTCCTAGTTGCATGCAAAAACAAGTTTCAACATTCATTTTTAAAGCTTTGTGTTCTGAATTCTCTTCCTTATTCCTATTCCTCATTGAGAAAGCAAGTTAATTGATATAGGTTAAAAATGTGTAGTCATGAAAAGTTTTAAATAATCTCCCCCTCCCCCAAAAAAGTGTAACTTCAAGAAAAATAAAGTAAAAAAATATGCTTCAATATGAATTCAGATACCATCAGTTCTATATTTGGATTGGATAGTATTCTTCATCATAAGTCCTTTAGAGTTCTCTTGAGTCACAGTATTGCTGAGAAAATGTAAGTCATTCACAGATGATCATTCTACAACTCTGTATATAGTACATTATACAATGCATCTTCTCATGGAAGTTTTTTACTGAGAGTATCCTGTTCATCATTTTTTATAACAGAATAGCATTTCATCTTAATCACATACCACAGTTTGTTCAGCCCTTCCCTAACTGATGGGCATCCCCTCAATTTTCAGTCCTTGCCACCAGACAAAAGCTGATATATATATATATATATATATATATATATATATATATATATATATATATATATATATGTATATACTTATACATATAGGTCCTTTTCCTTTCTGTTTTTTTTCACCTCTTCTGGAATATAGACCTAGTATTGGCATTGTTAGATCAAAGGATAGGCATGGTTTTATAGCCCCTTGGGCATAGTTCCAAATTGCTCTAGAGAATTTTTGAATCCTTTTGAAACTCCTCCAACTATGCTTTAATGACTCATTTTTCCTACATCCCTTCCAACATTTTTCATTTTCTTTGTGTATATTATCCAATCCAATAGGGATAAGGTAATACTTCAGAATTTTTCCAACCTGCATTTTTCCTGTTAATAGTAAGTTAGGACATTTTAAAAAAATGATATAAATAGGGGCAGCTAGGTGGCGTAGTGGATAAAGCACCAGCCTTGGAGTCAGGAGTACCTGGGCTCAAATCCAGTCTCAGACACTTAATAATTACCTAGCTGTGTGGCCTTGGACAAGCCACTTAACCCCATTTGTCTTGCAAAAACCTAAAAAAAATATAGATAACATTGATAACCCCCATCTGAAAACTGTTCATATCTTTTGCTCATTTATCAATTGGGGAATAGCTCTTATTTTTTTTTTATAAATTTGATTCTGTTCTCTGTTTGAGAAATGAAGTCTTTATCAGAGAAACTTGTTGCAATATTTTTTCCACAGTTGATATTGCTAACTGTATTTCCATCCATCCTATTTCCACCCACCCCTATTTATTTTCTTCTTTCTCTACTTTCACCCATTCCCTCCTCAAAACTGTTCTGGATCTGATTAATTCTTCCCACAATCTTCCCTCCCTTCTATCACCTACTTCCCTACCTCCTTTTCCCCATCCCTTTCTTCTCCTACTTTACTCTAGGGAAAGATAAATTTCTATACCCATTTGAGTGTGTATGCTGTTCCCTCTCTGAGTCAATGCCAGAGTAAGACTCACTAACTCTCCCTCACCTCACCCCCTCTTCCACTCCACTTCAAAAGCTTTTTCTTGCCTCTTTTATGTGAAAAACCCATTCTACCTCCCCCCCTTCGCTTTCTCCTGGTTCAGTCTTCTCTCACACATTAACTCCCTCTTTTTAATATATTATCCTTTCAAAGTCAGGTCCCAAGAAATCATTTTCTTCAGTGAGCTTTTATAAAATCCTTTCATTTGGACAGTTCTGATTTTTAAGACTTTCTTCTCCTCATTGGCTATTTGATTATCAATATCATCTTCCCATGCATGAATATCAGCAGTTCAATGTCATTAAGTCTCTTTGATTTGCCTTTCCTATTTGCCTTTTTATGTTTCACATGAGTCTTGTATTTGAAGAATAAACTTTTTATTCAGTTCTGGTTGTTTCATCAGGAAAATTTGAAAGTCCTCTATTTCATTTAATTTCTATCTTTTCCCTTGAAAGAGTATGTTCATATTTGCTGGTTATAAATCAAATTCTTTTGTCTTCTGGAATATCATAATCTGAACCTTTAATGTAGAATCTGTTGAATCTTGTGTTATCCTGACTTAGGCTCCATGATATTTGAATTGTTTTTTTATGAGTTCTTGTAATATTTTCTCCATGATTTGAGAGCTTGGAAATTTGGTTATAATATTCCTGGTGGTTTTCATTTGGGGATCTCTTTCAGGAGGTGATCAGTAGATTCTTTCAATTTCTATTTTACCCCCTGCTTGGGCAGTTTTCCTTGATAATTTCTTGAAAGATGATATCTTGGGTCTTCTTATGATCATGGCTTTCAAGTAGATCAATAATTTTTAAAATTATCTCTTCTGGATCTGTTTTCCAGGTCAGTTATTTTTCTAATATTTCACATTTTCTTCTAGTTTTTTATTCTTTTGGTTTTGTTTTATTATTTCTTGATTTCTTTTAAACCCTTTGCTCCATTCTATATTTTAAGGAATTATTTTCTTCAGTAAGCTTTTATAAATCCTTTCATTTCACCAATTCTTATTTTTAAGACATTCTCCTCCTCCTTGGTTTCTTTGAACCTCTTTTCCCATTTCACCCAATTAGGTTTTTAAGATGTTCTTTTCTTCAAGCTGCTAACTTGGTTTTCATGATTTCCTCACCTCATTCTCATTTCTCTCCCAAATTTTTCTTCTACCTCCCTTACTTGATTTTCCAAATCCTGTTTGAGTTCTTTTATAGCCTGAGTCCAATTCATATTTTTCTTGGAGACTTTGGATGTAGAAGCCTTGACCTTGTTATGTTCTTCTGAGTGTGTTTTTTGATCTTCCATATGGCCATAGTAACTGTCTATAGTCAGATTCTTTTTCTTTTGTTGTTTGCTCATTTCCCCAGTCTATGACTTGATTTAAACTTTTTTGTTAGTGAGGCTCTGCTTTCAGGGTTGAGGAGGCACTGTCCCAAGATTTTGAGGGGTTTTTTTTTTTGCAGCTGCTTTCATAGATACTTCTAAGGACTGGCAAATCTTCAATTCTTCCAAGGTCTTATGAGAGATCATGATTATTCTCCTTGCTTATGCTGTGGTCTAAGGATCACAAGCACCCCTTTCTGTTCTGGTACTGTGAAGAGAGTCCCTGTTCTGCTATGGCAGTAAGCTCTATTATGCTTCTTCTCTTCTTCCTGTGACTACGGTCTCAGATTGTGACCTAGATCTGAGTATGGGCAAAGTAACAGAGTCCTGCCTCAGTGATAGCAATCTCCTTCCAACCCCATTACTGTTGGTGGGTTGAGAACTTTGGAAGCAGCTCCTGAGCCTGGGGTCCTGAAGTTGCTGAGACTTGCACTGAACTGTGCTCCTTTCATCTTTCAAGTTGTCCTTGGCAATTCCTGGGCTGAGAAGGCTAGAAAGCACAATTGCTGCCACTGACCCATCCATGTTCCTGGATGGCTAGGATCATTCTCTATATACTCCTCTTTCAACTCGGGGCAGCAGACCCTTCCTGCTGATCTTCCAATTGTTTTAGGCTAGAAAATTGTTTAACTCAGTCTTTTTTTGTGGATTCTGTCATTCCAGAATTCGGTTAGAGTTATTTAAAGATATTTGGAGTGGTTTGAGGGAGAGCTTGGGTGAGCCCCTGCCTTTACTCTTCCAACTTGGTTCTTCCAGGCCACCCTGATTAAGATTGATTCTTGATGTCTCATAGAGACATGAACTTCCACTTGCCCAATTCTAACTTTTAATTAGTGTTTATGCTTTCTTTTCTATTTGACTAACTACTTTTTTAAGGAGTTGTTTTCTTCAGTGGATTTTATATCTTCTTTTCATTTGTCCAGTTCTATTTTTTAAGCAGTTGATTTCTTTTTTCTAAGTTGTTGACTCTTCTTTCATTATTCTCTTGCCTCACTCATTTCTTTTCCCATTTTTTTCTCCTACTTTTCTTATATGATTTTTTTTAGGTTTTTTTTTTTGCAAGGCAAAGGGGGTTAAGTGGCTTGCCCAAGGCCACACAGCTAGGTAATTATTAAGTATCTGAGACCAGATTTGAACCCAGGTACTCCTGACTCCAAGGCCGGTGCTTTATCCACTACGCCACCTAGCCACCCCTTCTTATATGATTTTTAAGCTCCTTTTTGAGTTCTTCCTGTTTTTCTTTGGGGCTTTGTTCGTATGTGTTTTGACATTGTTATCCTCTTCTGAATTTGTATCTTGGTCTTCCTTGTCATCATAAAAACTTTTTGTGATTAGATTCTTTTTCTGTTTTTTATTGACTTACCTTTTTTTTTGTCTTTTCCCTTTCTTTTAAATTTGAGCTCTGCTTTTGGAGTGGAAGGAGCATTATCTCAGGCTTTTGGGGCCAGAGGCTGAAGGCCCTGGCTGTTTACCTGGAGGTGCACTGATGTTGCCCTGAGGCCCCAGGTTGGGGGTTATGGAGGAAGAACCTTGTGTCTGATGCATCACTGGGGGTAGTAGTATTGTGGGGTGACTGGTACTGCTGGAGGTCATAGGGGTCTGGTAGCCTACCTGGTGCTGAGCCAGTGTATTAGTGCTGAGGCTGGTGGGGTATTTCTGAATTTTCTGCATTTCCCAGGGATACACTGAAATAAGTGGTGGTCTAGTTACTGGAGTTTGCCTATTTGTCTCGGGCTATGCTGAAGCAAATAGTAATTCTTAAGACCACAGTCTGCCAGTTTGTTAGATGTGCTGAGGCACAGGGGATGGGGAGCGGGGTCCTGGTATTGACATTTGTTTGCTCCACTGCACTGGGGCTCAGGAACTCCCACTAGTTTGTTGAGGTGGATCATAGAGCTGGCTCGCAGCATGCATACTGTCCCACACTCTTCTTTTAGTGGAGGAAGACAGATCTTTTCTGCTGGTCTTTCAAATTTCTCAGGCTAAAAGATTGTTTCACCCTGTCTTTTGATTGGTTCTACTGTTCCAGTATTTGATTTGGGGTGCTATTTTATGGATATTTTGAATTGAGTATGGAAGAGTTATTTCCTGCTTATTCCATCATCTTAGCTCCCAGAAGTCCCATTCTTTTTTTTTATTGAAATAGAACTAGACACATTAGCTTTTTTTAGATGCGACATCATCCTACTAACATATTGAACAAGTAAATCCACTGAAACTCGGGGTCCTTTTCTTGTAAACTACTTTCGAATAACTTTCTGAATACTGTTCTTGCTCAGTTGACTTTTTGAACCCTGATATAAAATTTCATATTTAGGGTTCATAAAAGGGTTCTTATTAGTGAAAGCTGTTCCATTCCATTGATCCCAGTTCTGTCCTCCAATGTGTTCCCTCCATGCTTTGTATCAACACCTTACTTTGTATCACCTGAATCACTTACAAAAATGTTAAGTAAGACTGGACATAGATAGAGGTCTCCTGTTCTCCAGACTTTTATTAATCCATCAGTATGATTTTGACACAAATGAATGAATGAAAAAGCACCTTTTAAGTGCTCACTAGCTGCTCACTAGTATGCTAAATCCTGGGCATACAAATAGAAAGGAAAGAAAATATCTTCTCTCAAGGAGCTTACACTAATTGGAGGAGGCAACATGCAAGATTCAGGCCAAATGGCAATACCAGGAATCCTTAGGGAACAGAGGTAAGTCAGATAACAGGGTTCTGGAAAGTGTAGGCAGAGGGTTGTTGCTGCTGCTCCTACTAGAACTTAAAGGTTTGTAAAATGATTTACAATATTACCCCATTAACGTTATCATGTAAAGCTCCAAGGACCTTAGAATCCAGGAGCTGAGCAAATGATACAGCCTTATGGTCTACATATCACTAGAAAGATTATGGTTTTTAACTCCCATATCATCTTGGGAGTTTGAACAGTCATTGTCAACCTTAATAAAGTGCAACAACCTATGGTAAAGAGGGGAAGAGTGGAGGGGACCCTAATGGATTTTTCTGCAGTTCATCTGTCTTGGATCTGGGAGGCTGATCCAGAGGTAGATGAAATAATCTGCTTATTTAGCCAGATTTGAATTTACCTACAATTAAATCAATGGGTATATCTAGTTCACAAAAATATTTTGGGTTATATGTGGTAAAGTACCCATGTACAGATGGGTATACCTATTTGAACAGCCATAGGGGACATATCTAAATACAGAGAACAATTTAGATCCATTCTCAAGCAGAATATCAACACACTTTTTAAAAAAGGCTGTTAGTAATGCAAATGTTAAGTTATCTCTAAGGAGCTAAACAGAATAAGCAAAGTCTATTAGAAGATACTCACGAGACATTCATGCTTTGAAAACTTTCCTTTGATTACTTTGAAAGGTAGAGGAAGGCAACTGAACAATTTCTCACTTGGGCAAAAGTTGGTTTATTCAATTTAGCACAATTTAAAGTTAAAAGTTTTGAATTCTTGTGTATATGTATAGTCAGTAAATGAATATTTACTTATCATTACTGTGTTTCAGGCACTGTGTTGGTGCTAGTGATAAAAAAAAGTGAAAAAAGAAGATAGTCCTTGCCCTCAAGAATCTTATAATCTAATTGAGGAAGACAAAGTATACTGGGAGGTGAAAAGAAAGGAAGAGGAAGAAAGTACCCATCATGGAGTAGAGTTTGGTCCAAGGAGAAATTTAAATTATACACACACACACACACACACACATATATATATAAATATACATATGTACATATATGTATATATTATTGTATCTATATATGATGATCACATCCAGTCATCACTGCATTTCTACAGCTTTTCCTTTATCCCACAGCAACTCTGTGTGGTAAGTAATGCAATTATTGTCCAATTTACAGTTGAGAAAAATGAGGCTCAGAGAAATGCAGTGACACACATGATCACAAACTTAGTACATTTAATTTGTGATTTGAACTCAGGTTTTCCTGACTCCAAGACTCTAGACACTTCTTTTGAAGGTGATAACCAGAGAAATATATTGTTATCACAGACAGAAACAAGATTTGAATTGATCCTTTCAGTCAAATCTCTCCTTTGAAATCTCTTCGCTCTAGAGATAATTTTCTCCAATACAAATACGGACTGACCTGAGGGTGAGGACAGGAGACAGATTTAATCTGAGAGTTTATTAATTGACTGGATGTGACCATGGACCTGAATCTCAAAGGAGCTAAATTATCCCCATATTGTCTCTGAAAATAACAGTCCCTGCTCCCTTTAAGGAAAGAGGCTGCATAGTAGCCACAATTCAGAGAACTACTAAATGGCAGTACTATTTCAATGTAGAACCATTACATAGCTACCTCAGGGAGTAAACAAATCAAGAGATTACAAAAAAAGGTTTTTATGACTATTTATTTCCTCTAGGTTATGGTTTCAACAATTTCAGCAACATTCATTGAGGGATGGTGATGTGTTATCAATTAATCAATAAACATTTATTAAGTGCCTACTATGTATAAGTATAGTGTTAAGTGCTAGGGATACAAATATGAAAAAAAAGCCTTAGCCTTCAAGGAGCTAATAATTTAACGAATGAAGAGATTGCATCAAACAAAAATTGGAGTCTGGGAAGGTATTTTGCAATGGAGCATGATAAAGTTCAGTCCAAAGGAGTGCACCTGGGTGGAAAATGAAGAGTGGCAAGTCTAGGAACTTTTTTTAAATGAAGACTTGAGGAAAAGTTAGGGTTAGGGTAACCCTAACCCTAACCCTTAGGAACCAGTTGGTTAAGTTTTCCTCAGGCATAGATAACTAGAAAAAGTCATGAATAGGACACAATTAAATCTGTTTTGTTTTTCTATAAAACTAGAACGCCATAAGAATGAAACTCAGCTTTCCAGAATCTTCAGAAAGAGATTAGGGTAAAGGGTCAGAGAGGTCCAAGTAAGCTAGGAAATGCAGAGAGCAGATAAACCCAGATAATGCATTGAGAACTTGGTTGGCACACAACTCAGCTCCAGTGATTTCTTCTCTCCCTTACCTCAGAAGTTTTCGACTTGACCAATCCTTTCCTTTGTAGCTGCAGTTCATATGATAGAGGCTTCAAGAAGATGGATGAGGAGGACTTTGTATTTTGGGGAATCTGAGGCATACTTGATTTTAGACAGCATAGAGAGGGCTTGCCTTGAAGGGAGGAAGAGCTGGATTCAAGTTCTGTCTCTGAAACATATTAGCAGCATGACCTTGGACAAGTCACTTAGCCTCTTAGTGCTTTAGTGAGTTCTCTTGTCATTAAGTTGCAGAGAAGGTGCAGAGGTATATTCATTGATAAGGAGTTTTTCTATCCTGGAATTTTGTGTGCCAATGAAATCACAGGTTTAGTACTGATCTTTATCTCTATTCTGAATTATGACTTAGATGGTAGGCTACTCACAGGTAATCAGACCGCCATCTGGTGGACAATTAATACATCACCACTGTTTAGCTAGTTAATTAATCACATGATACAATTAAAGTTATAATACAGGAATAAACCAGGTGTAGGTGACTATTGCATGCAGAACTATTATGATGTGCATCTCCATGTAGCATCTACCTCATGAACCTATTGTAACAAAAAATATAAATTTCATTTACTCACTAAATTGTACTTGGATGAATGAATAAAGCATTTATTAAGTGCTTACTATATACAAAGTACTGGGAATACAAATAGAAAAGAAAGACAGTCTGGTCTCTACTCTCAAGGAGCTCACTTTAGAAGCAGTTGCTGGCTCTATCTCCACAGTATTTGTTTCCCAGGATATTGCCTCCTGTCTGATGTTTGAGGGATACTGGGCTAAAAATATTGTTGTTCCCAAGGCTCTTGAGTTCAGGGTTCTAGGGTCTCCACTAGAGTCTCAAGGGGAATAGTAGTCAGGGTGGTAATGGTATTTTGATTTGTCTGGCATATGTCTCTCTCAGAGATGCCTTATGGCTTCAAGTAAGCTAGTTTTCTTACTTTTGTGGAGCATCCAATCAGTACTGTTGGCCGCTTCTTCACAGTACTTACTTCTTTTAATGATTGCTATGAGGACTGGACTGAAAGAAAAAATAATGGTCTAAGGAGGAGATATTGTCACTCCTAGGGATCCTGTGCCCATTGGTGACAGTTGTTCATCAGTTATTGCTGGTAATAATGAGGAAGATGGAGCCCGACTCCACAATGATTTTATTGATCAGTGATGGCTTTGGAAGGACTATAAGCAGTTCTGGTGGTTTGGCTGATCACTGCCATACCCCACAGCTCTTGGGTTCAGGGTCCTTATTAGGGCTGTCCTCTTTTGGGTCTTTGGGGAGATTGAAGTCAAGGTGGCGGTGGTAGTTTGAGACAATGTGAAATACAATTTAGAGCAAAAAAAAATTTTTTTAAATGGATCTCTGTTCAATTTTCTCACTATACTTCAATTGTTATTATAACTGCTGAATGCAGTCTGGTACATTGTGTTGCAAATTAGAACTGACATATAAGAAAACCCATAAAATTCATTGTCAAGAACATTTATCACCAGAAAAGGAAGGTGGATTAGTCATGTTACAAGAATAAGACATTGTAGATGGACAATCTGAGTGTTACATTGGTACCCTCAAGACAGCAAAAGAATGAGAGCATCTCCAATGAATTCTTTTTTTTTTAGGCATTTGCAAAGCAATGGGGTTAAGTGGCTTGCCCAAGGCCACACAGCTAGGTAATTATTAAGTGTCTAAGGTTGGATTTGAACTCAGGTCCTCCTGACTCCAGGGCCGGTGCTGTCCACTGCGCCACCTAGCCACCCCCTCCAATGAATTCTTTATGGAGTATTTATAGAAAAACAAGGACAAAAACTGAAGGGAATAGGAAGCATGGAAAGGTGGCATCTGCATTAGCAGAAAGACTATTCCCATTTTGTCATGTGCTCACCAAAGAATCAATCTCACAATGAGTCCTCCTAAATCTACTTAAAAGGCTAGCCTATAAATTTCACTAACTTATGGTATTTCATGTGTTGAAAAGCCCATGACCCTTAATATTTCTGTTGTACATAGCTTTTTTGTACATAGCAGCACATAGCTTTTCTTCTATTACTATTTTACATAAGAGTCATAATAGGCTGGACTCCATGTTCTTAGTTGGTGTAGTTCTCTCAAACTAGTTTATCTCTTCCTTAAAATAGAGCTGTCTTGCTAATCTTAGGGTAGGCCTTTGCCTTTTCTTACAGCATCACTTTATTTTTTTCCTTCCCAATCATAAACACAAAAGTACTCCAGGGCTTTAGTCCAATCTGTGAAAAATCCTATGATTGCCTTTTTTCCAGTCAGTAGAGTTCCCTTGGAAACCAAATGAGTCATTCTGCCAACTCACTTCTTCCAAATTACCTTGGAATCATAGGATTAGAAACTCTTGGAGACAATCAAGTTGAGCCTCTTCATTTTAGCCTAACCAGACTTCAATTCCCCTAAATAGTGATTGACATCAAAATGTGACGGCTTAGGGGGAAAAGGGGGAAAAGCATAATTTGCATAAAAGGTTATATCCTGAGGCTATTGCTAGACAGAATTATTATTTTTAAAAAATCTTTTGGTGATAAGTAGAGAAGCTTAGGCATATTAAGAGATGTAGCATCAAAGCTTCTGGTTCTAGGGATTGATTTGAATATTCCATCTGCTCATAGGATTTGGGATGGATAATAATAACAACAACAGGACCCTTTAAAGTTTATAAAACACCTCACATACATCATTTCCTTTGATCCTTAAAAACAACCCTGTGAGGTAAGTGCTATTATTATGCCCATTTTACAGGTCACAGATGTTAAATGAAGCCATGTTAAGTTCCCATGCTCACACAGCTAGTCAGTGATTGAGAAAGGATTTGAACACAAGTATTTCCCATTCCAGGTAACAACGCTCTATTCCTGGTGTCACTTAGCTCCCTTTATCTCTGCAGTACTTGAAAGATAAATATTTACTTTTACCATGAATGATATAGTCTAGAAACAAACAGAAAATCTCTATCAGAAGGAACATTAAGTTTTTGGAGTTGGAAAAAGAAAATTTCAGGAATAGTTGGTAGCTTTTGCTATGTTGGGAAATCTAGCAAAGGTGAGAAAGTGACTTATTTGAAGTTAGAAAATGTGGGTTCAAATCCTGATTCTGTTATTTACCTTGAGTAAATCACTTAATTTCTTTGAGTTTCACTTTTTGCATCTATAATTATTACCAACCTAAATAGATAGGATTTAACAGAGATTAAAATAAGCCTGAGTGTATACCTCAGATAACTAGATACACTGGCTGATGTCGTGTTGTAATTGCAGCCACCAAAAATCTCTGACATTAGTGAAAGAGGTCTTAAGCAAAACTCTGTGGCTCATACTGTTTGTTATGACAGTGGTGGATCACTACCCACTAAAATTTGCCAGTAGAGATGTTTATGTTTGAAAGCACATGCAAGAGCCAATCTAAGACTGAACTTCTTTTGAGTGTAGGTATGGAAGTTGAGCAATTGGTCTTGTAATGAAAACATTCTACACCTGTTTCTTGTTCTTGTTAATTCTTCTTGTTCATGTTCTTCTCATTCCTCTCCTCCTCCTCTTCTTCCTTCTTTTTCTACATTTCCTCCTTCTCCTTTTAGTCCTTTTCTTCTTTATCCTCTTCTTCCTTCTTTTCCACTCCTCCTTAATCCTAAACCTTAAATATTTTTATACCCATAGTTCAAGAGTACCTGCTCAATTTGATAATGCCCTCTTGGAATCAGGATATAATGTGACTCATGGGCCCCCCCAAAAGAAAGGGGCTCTGGTTCACATGTATCTCTGTTAAATTCTGGGAACTGACCCCAAAGAGATTTGACTTTCTGCCTCTTTTCACAACTGTATTCCTTCAGGAAAAATCTTAAAGTAAACTAGGTTTATGCCTAATTTGGGATCCACAGAATTCCTTCCCATAAAGGTGCTTAAAGAGTATCAGGTATGGGGCAGCATTTTTATTGTGCCCCACATGAAATGCCTAAGATACAAAGGACTTAGGCGTGCATGAACAAATATAGGGAACATAAAATGATGCTTCTCATTATACTTTCATTATCTTCAGAAGATGAAAATACTTTAGGATACTGTGCAAAAAAACATTTTTTGTTCATCTCAGACCTGAGCAACTCATGGCAATTTTATGAAGGTTTGGCAAGGTTCTGGTTTCCTGTCCAGCTAGGGCATGACTTTTTAAATTTCTACTATAGAACAATCCTGGTATCAGTATTCTCCAAGATGCATGCTAGTAAGAAATTCTTCTGGGATGCCATTGCTGTACTCTGTAATACGTGTATTTAGGATTGAGCATTCAGTTTAACTCCCAAGGTTTAATCTCCCAATATTAGAAATGTTCATTTTTCAAGATTGCTAGTTTGTCAGTATCTTTTTAATTCCTACTATGTATTAGACCCTGTAATTAATTCTGAAGATACAGAAAAAAAATAATCAAAAAACAAAAAAACCAAGACCCTGCTCTCAATCTGCTGGGGGAGATCACACATGAACAACAGTGTATAAACAAGACATAGACATGATAAATTAGAGATAATCTCAGAGGGAAGGCATTAATATTAAGGGAGAACAAGAAAGGTTTGTTTTAGAAATGAAATTTTTAGCTGAAACTTAAAGGAAGTCAGGAAATGGAGATAATGGGGGAGAACATTCCAGTCATGGATGACAGCTAGAAAAATTTCCATTAAGTTAGGAGACGGAGAACCTTGCTTCAGAAATATCAGAAAGACCAATTTCACTGGATTGTAAAGTACATGGAGGGGACTAAAGTATAAGAAGACTAAAAAGCTAGAAACAGATCAGGTTGGGAAAAATTTGGAACACCAAAGAGAATACATTATATTTGATCATGGAGTTTATGGGGAGTCTTTGCAGTTAATTGAATAGGTTAGTCTTCCAGTGACCTGGAGAATAGTGGAGTGGGGAGAGACATGAGGCAGAGACAAACCAGCAGCTATGCATAGCCCTGGTATGAGTTCATGAAATTATGTGGTAAAGTGGATAAGAGCCCTCTTGGTGTCAGAAAGAACAGAAAAGTTCAATTATGACCTGACACTTAATAGCTGTGTGACTTTGGGCAAATCACTTAACCCCTGTCTCCATTAAATTGGAGAAGGAAATGGCAAGCTAACCAGTGTCCCTGCCAAGAAAATTCAATGGATAATTGGTTCACGGGATTACAAAAACTAAACAATAGCAACAAAGTAAAGAAGACCTGAACCAGGGTGGTGGCAGTAACAGAAGAGAGAAGGGAATATATATAGGTGAGATACTCTGAAAATAGAATGGATAGAACTTAGTAGTAGATTGGATATGGTGAGAGAGAGGTAATGAGAAATTGAAGATGCCACCTAGATCAATATTCATTGACCTGAGCTCAAAAAAAGGGCAGAAGATAGTCAGAGATCAAATCTTAGATTACAACAGTAATGCGTTTCTGATGCAAATTATCTTTGCCTGTAGGAGAGAAAATATATGACCAGAAAGTCCAAGAGGAAAAGAGTTAAGTCATTTTTGCTTCTTTCATAGAACCCAGAGTAGGGAAATTCCTTGCCACATAGGCAACAATGATCAGAAAATAGCTTTATTCACTATAGTTTAATCAGAAATTTGATGTGACCTCCCAGCAATCATGTTCTCCCCCAGAAAACAAATGGGAAGGGTTGGGATGAAGGTGTGAAAAAATTGGGTGTCATGGGACATGTCCAACTTCATGAGAAACGCTCCTTTCTTTTAATTTTTTTTTAATTTTTTAAGGGTTTTTGTAAGGCAATGGGGTTAAGTGGCTTGCCCAAGGCCACACAGCTAGGTAATTATTAAGTGTCTGAGGGTGGATTTGAACTCAGGTACTCTTGACTCCAAGGCCGGTGCTCTATCCAGTGTGCCACTTAGCTACCCCAGAAATGCTCCTTTCTGACAAGGGCCCTACAATCTCATGAAATGGCTTAAGGGTATTCATCTAATTAAGCAGCAGTGCTTCTGTTCACTCTTGCTACATGTTTACTATAACTATTCCTTATCTTTGTCCTAAGTGATATGTCAATGTGACTATAGCCTAAGTCATCCCACCACTCATGCCAATAGAATCATTAGCTATGACAGAAGGGTCTGTGAAGGGCCTGGGTCTTTGGTTTTACTAACTTGAGTAAGCTTACTGAAGAAACAACTCCTTTGCTTGGAACCTGTTCAGGAGACCCTTTCTTTGGGAAGAGATTACACTACTTTTTAAACCTCTGTGATTGCTGAACTTTCATGCTTCCAGAACCTTCATGATTTTTGAACTAGACTGGCTTTCTGATTATAGACTAACACCTGCCTCCCCTTTTTTCTGATATTATTTCTCAAAACCTATTTCTAGAATTCACTTCCCTCTTTTCTGTCTCTTTTTACTACACTCTCTAGACTAGTAAGTATATTTTCTAGATTTTATTTATAAGAGAAGGGAGAAGATACAATATACCAGGGTAAGATAATAAGATGTGCATATAAAATAAAACTCCCAGATTGAGTGACAGCTAAGATTTCTAATCTAATTATAACAAAAATCTACTAGATCTAGCCTGATCCCCCCTTGGGAGTGAGCTGAAGTATCTAGTCTCTTCCCTGTTCTAGGCTGGAATAAAATCTTTTCTACAAGAATATTCTGAGTCTGATTTTGGGATACATCAACTTGTGCTCACTGAACTCATTACTGGTCTTCAATCCCTTTGTCTCAGTTAACTATTAAGCCTCTAACAGGTAGGGTAGGTTTATGGTATTCCATATTTCTGCTTGCCATTTTATTTCTTCCATCCTTGGACTCAGATAAATAAAATGGGGTACTGATCATTTCAAACCTGAATTCAGAAAATTCACAAAAGACAACCTGTTCTCTTACTAGTCTTGACCGATCAATGGGATCCTTTCAGACCAGGATGGTCTTGTCCTTCCATTAGTCATAGGCTACACCTGTTACTTATACCTGCCTCTGTAGCAGTTCAGTGCCACACATCATCACTCTTGTAATGTGCAACACACAACAGTAATCCTTTTTTGAACAGTAATCCTTTTTTGCTCAGCTGCCTTATTTTTGTTCTTTTATGAAGAGGACTCCTGAGAGAGATAGGTTTTCTCTCTTTATACCTTCAGCTTTTAAAATCATACTATCCATAGTAGCATTATAAATTGTTTGAATACAGACATATAACATGTAATCATGCTTTATCACTGGCTTCATAGTCTTTAGCTTTTGCTAATTAGTAATAAGAATTCATGCCATACTAGTATGAATGCTACTAATTACAACTGCTTTGGCATTTCTTCCTGGGCATCTGATGAGCAGATGATCATCAGTCTTCAGTTCAGCAAATAATTATTAAGACCTAGAATATGAATGGCTTTGGTATAAAGTCTTATTCTGATGTCTCTTGGTGTGGAGGTGAACTTGGATTCTTGAAAACTATGTCAGAGAAGCACAAATGCTAGTAGGTCTTATCAAGGAGGTAAACCTTTGAGTTTGGAGCTGATGACAGACTGTATATTTTTGTTGACTGATGATCAACCATGTAAATTCAGAAAAACTCATTACTGATGCTGACTTTGACTTCAATAACTCTTCATCTATATCTGTTATGTTATAGAGGGGGTTGTTTGTTTTTTTCAGTTTTCTCCTACCATAGAAAAAGCTTTGGTCTAAGTCAATGGAGAGAGTATGCACATCCACAAAATTACATTTCCTTGAAATATAAAATATGAGCAATGCACTGTGTTAGGCACTGGGTACAAATCTTTTCTTTGGCAACAGTCTCCAATTCCGCATTTGGACCAATGCCCACCATGTGATCCTGCTGTTCCTAAAGATTCTATTCAGATTCTCTTCTTGGCAGAAAGAGAAAAGGATATTGATATGATACCACTCCAACCTTCCTTTTTTCAGTCATCTTTTGACTTCTTCATAGGCTTTAGTAGAACCATCAGGCCCAAATATGACCACTAATATTCTCACAATTTAGTAAGTCTTAGATAGGTCTTTTATTTTTCATTTGGTAAATATTTATTGAATACTAGAGATTTGCAGAGCCCAGTGCTATGGTAATATTGAGATAGAAAGTATGGTAAGACCTAATCCCTACCTTCCTGAAACTTTTAAGTCTGCTGGTTTTCATATGCAAAAATAAGACTATAGCTATAGAGGCAGGTTAGATAGATATAGGATTTTGTCTGACTGGATTATTTTATTATAGTCTAGTTTTCTTATAGAGCTATTTCCGAGTCCATTGTTTTTGAGCTTTAAAAAATGTCTCAATTACTTTTAAAAAATTTCTTAAGATTCTTGTAATTGAATAGGTTCCATTCGTTCATTTGTGGATCTTTTTTTTCCTTTTCTTTATATTCTTTTAAAGAGAGGTGGCATAGTGCTGTGGAGAGTGCTTGCCAGTGTTTGAGGGGTTGGATTTGAATTTTGTTCTCATATTGAATAGCCAAGTGATTTTGGGTCAGTCACTTTATCTCTGTGTGTGTCAGTTTACTCATTTGTATATGGAACCATAAGGATTTCAGAGTTGTGGTAGGCAGAATGCACTTCCATTTTAAGTACTGTAGCCATATGAGGTGTTATTTTATATTGTTTCATTAGTTGCTATGGACAAATAATGTATCAACTGGTTGCCACCCTGCTAGGGAAGTCTTTCTTTTTCCAAGCTAGGTTGACCCTTGCCTTTTCTGACAGTTAACACTTGTCAGAATTTGAGCCCTATGGAAGCTTTTGCAAAGTTGTCCAGTCCCAGAATCATGGGGCAGAACCTGATTGGTCAAATCTGTGACTCCTCAAAAGGGATTGACCAAAAATCCCCACAGGAAAACCCAAATGGATGGAAAATGCCTCATTTTCCCAAATTCCCTAATGTTCAGGTCTAGTGGACTCCAAGGTTTCCTAGGCATCACAAAAGATGGGCGTTCCCCCTCTGTGCGGAGGGGATTGGTTGGGCCTAATGGTTGCCTTAGTGACTAGCTCCGCCTTTTTGAGGAAGGAGAAGGGGCTTCCAAAAAAGGGGATGATTGATCATGATTTCTGATCCCTTGTTTGGTAATGGCAACGAGGTAATATCTGCTTTCTTCCTTCACCCTGTAAGAAATGCTGGTTGATTGTCGTGGCTCCTGACTAGGGAACAATTAAGGTTTTCCACCAGTTAGAAGTGTTTCCCAGAAATCTGGGAGCTGTGAACTCATCCAACCCTTCTGGAGAGAAATTTGGAATTATGCCCAAAGGGCAACAAAAATGTGCATACCCTTTGATCCAACAGTAGTACTATACTGGTCTATACTCTGAAAAGATCATGAAAAATAATAAAAACATCACTTGTACAAGAAAAATTCATAGCAGCCCTGTTTGTAGTAGCAAAGAATTGGAAATCAAATAAATATCCTTCAATTGGGGGAATGCCTGAACAAATTGTGGTATGTGTATGTCATGGAACACTATTGTTCTATTAGAAACCAGGAGGAATGGGAATTCAGGGAAGCCTGGAAGGATTTGCATGAACTGATGCTGAGCGAGATGAGCAGAACCAGAACATTGTACATCTTAACAGCAACATGGGAGTGATGATCAACCTTGATGAACACATTCATTCCATCAGTGCAACAATCAGGGACCATTTTGGGCTGTCTGCAAACCTTGATGGACACATTCATTCCATCAGTGCAACAATCAGGGACCAGTTTGGGCTGTCTGCAAACCTTGATGGACACATTCATTCCATCAGTGCAACAATCAGGGACCATTTTGGGCTGTCTGCAATGGAGAATACCATCTATATCCAGAGAAAGAGCCGTGGAGTTTGAATAAAGTCCAAGGACTATTTCCTTTAATTTAGGGAAAAAACTTGATATCTTATTGTCTGATCTTGTTATCTCTTATACTTTGTTTCTTCCTGGAAAAATATGATTTCTCTCTCATCACACTCAATATGGATCAATGTATACCATGGAAACAAAGTAATGACTGGAAAATTGCCTTCTGTGGGGGGTGGGGGGAGGGAAGTAATTGTAAAACTCAAAAAAATAAAATTTTTATAATGAAAAAAAGTGTTTCCCAGGAGAAGGGGTGGAGCCTTGACTCCATCCTCCACCCTCCCTCCTCCGCCCGCGTTGTTGCTGGGAGTCACCACGCATGCGCCATTCGTCCCACCTCGCCGCGGTTGGGGAGGCGGGGCATAAAGGGGGTGGGAACGAGGGGGCGGGGCGCGCCCGCGCATGCGCACTGCGTCCCCCTCTAGGGCGCTGACTTGCTCTCCGCGCTCCCGTTACCACTCGATCCACGAGTCGCTCTGCCCCACGCAAAGCGTGGCCGTGGGAGCCATGAACTGCGACAACTTCGCGGCGGGCGAGCGGTTGGTGTCCCCGGCCTACGTGCGGCAGGGCTGTGAGGCCCGCCGCTCCCACGAGCACCTCATACGGCTCCTGCTGGAGAAGGTACCCAGGTGCTCGCTCCGCCCCGCCCCGGGCCGCCGAGCCCCCCGAGCCTGGGCGCTGCCGCCGCGGCTTCCCGGGCCGCGCGGGGCCTGGAGGGGAGCTGGGCGCCAGAGGTCAAGGGGCACGCCCCGGGTCACGGGGTCATCCCTCGCGTCCATTGGACGTGCTAAGAGCTCCGCCCCCCAGCGGCGTTGACGTGCCGCCCCTCCCCCCCCAGCCTCAGTCTCAGTCTCCTTGGGTGACGGGCGGGAAACTGAGACCGGAAGCAGAATCCCTCGTGGTGGAGGCCCCGCCCCCCACTCCGAGTCAGATTTATCAAGTCAATGGGGGGGGCTGGGTGGCGCTGTGGTGGAGGAGTCAGGAGGACCCGGGTTCGAATCCGGCCTCAGACACTGAATAGCTGTGTGGCCTTGGGCAAATCGCCTAACAGTGTTTGCCTCAGTTTCCTCATCTGTAAAATGAGCCGGAGTAGAAATTGCTGAATCATTCCAGGATCTCTGCCAAGAGAACCCCAAAATGGGTCACACAAGAGTTGGACAGGAATGGAAGTAACTGAACCCACAGCAACAGCAAAAATGTGCAATTGATGCCTTTTCCTTCTTGATTCCATTTCTGGCATTTGATCCACTTATATAGACCATAGAATTGTCAGTAGAACTCTTTGGAAGAAGCACTGAGGAAGCAAATAGCTCTCACTTCCTTTTTTTAATATCTTTCAAAACATATTTTCCTCTCCTAAAGGGTAAATGTCCAGAAGACGGTTGGGATGAAAGTACTATTGAGCTGTTTCTCCATGAACTTGCCATTATGGATAGTAACAACTTCCTGGGCAACTGTGGTGTGGGAGAAAGGGAAGGTAGAGTAGCATCTGGGTTAGTTGCCCGTCGACATTACAGGTAATTTTTAAAAGTAGTTTTAATTTTTAAAAAATTTTTTAAAATTTAAAAAATTTTTTAAAAGTAGTTTGTTATCCCTTATGTCCTATAAGCATGCATAATTTTTTTTAAAGTTTTTGTCAAATTATATGGTTGTCTGTATTCTCTACATTAGAAGCATTTGAAAATGTCTTAGAAATAAACGCCAGCTGCATCTTATTTTCTGTAATACTTGTGGAGAAGTTTAAATTTTAATAAATTGAACGTTATTTTTTCTAGACTCACAGTTTTTAATTTATTTCTTGGTTACTTCATGTTTTGCATGAGTACAGAATTTATGGACCATTTCAATCTTTTGGTTTTAATATGATCTTAAAGCAAAAACAATATTCTTTTAATTTTCATTGATTTTTAATGTTTTTAATATTCCTAAAATGTTATCATTTATTTCTTTTCAACATTCATAAATTTTGAGCTCCACATTTTCTCCCTTCTTCCCACTCCTTCCCTCATCCACAAAGAGGGTGAGTTATATGTCAGTTTATATAATGAAATCATGCTAAACAATTACATATTAGTCATATTTCCCCCCAAAAGCAAGAAAAGTAAAGTGAGAAAATTTTATTTCAGTTTTCCCTCAGTTCATTGGTTCTCTCTGTAGGTATATAGCATTTTTTTTTTATCATGAGTCCTTTGACATTTTCTTGGATGATTTTATTGTTCAGAGTAGCCAAGCTTTCACAGTTGATTATCATTAATTACAACATTTTCTATTTTTATTTGACTTCTGGTACACAGACCTAGTAGTAGTACTGTTGGGTCAAAGGGAACACACAGCTTTATGACCCTGTGGTCTAAAAACCATATTGTTTTAAATATTTCTTTGAAAGGAAAAAATAGATATACATTAAATAAGCACCTGTAAGAGTGAAGTTTTACATAAATGAGATTTGAGGGAAAATGTAGGTGTCCTCTTTGGTTTAATTTAAAATTATTGTAAATATTTAAAATTTTTTTTATTTGCAGAACTCACAATAACAAGAATATACTCTTAGGGCTAAGAGCAACAATGACTTTAATAATGATATGAAAGCACTTAGCATTATAAAAATATAATTGTTGAAACAATCTTGATGATCCCATTATTTACAAGCTAAATGTTGTCTATTAGAGTCAATCAAATGCTTTCTACAGTTCCTGGCATTGTGTTAAGTTCTCAAGATACAAAGACAGCCAAAAGAGTCCCTGCTCTGGGGAGCCCACAGTTTAATGAATTATTATTGATTGACTATTGTTTTTTTTTTATCATAATGAAGCCCAGTACTAGTATGCTCTGCCTTATCACAGCCTGCTCCAAAAAGACTTTTGATTTACAAGTTAGGAAGTGATTAGTCAAATCACAGAAGGTTTTGTAAAAACTTCTATTCCAGTTAAAATTTGCATTAACTTAGGAAAACTTTTCAAGGAGCACTTTTTTGTGTCTATCGTCAGTACCAGTATGGCAATTCTGTTTTACAAACATTTATTAAGTATTTGAGATGAGTTCTTGATACTGCTAGGGGTAGAGGTAGAGAGATGAAGAATGAAGCAGCCAGTGTATTCAAAGAACATATAGTCTCATCTGGTAACAGAGGATATATAAATGAGCGAGTCAGAAGACAGATTATGATAAATGCAAAAGAGAAGTGTGGAATTTGCAGATAGAGATCAAGAAAGAAATGGTCCTTGAAAATCAGGAGTATACACTATGAGGGGGTGAGCTTGTGTACATGCTTAGAGGTGGAAGAAAACAATATTAGGGTATTATGCTAGAAGTTCATTTTGACTAGTAACATGGAGTTGATAAAGATCAACTCAAGAAATGAGAAATAAGGCCAGAAAGGCATATTGGTGTCAAATTGCTGCAGACTTTGAATACCAAAGGAGCTGGCATTTTACCTATGGCAAGTTTTTAAGCAGAGGAGTAAGATTATTAACTCTATGCTTTAGAAAAATTATTTTGATAGTAGTATGATAGATTGTAGAAAGGGAGACCAACTACTGTCAACAGTAGTTTAAAGGTTTTAAAAACTAGGGTGGTAAGAGTATAAGTGGAAAGGTATGAGATATATTGAGATAAAATTGACAGGATTTTGCAGAATGAATCTGAGGAGTAAAGAGGAAGGAAGTTGTAACTCTTGAAGAAAATAGTTTTAGAAGAATCATGGAGATAAGATCCAAATTGCAAGTTGATTGAAAATTAAAAAGGAAATGGAGTCAGCATGTATATTCTAGTGTTTCTAGAAGTTTACATTGACCAGGGGGTGGGGGGGGGGGGAGGAAGGAGAGGGGATGATAGCTAATGAGCTAACAAAATCAAGGGAAGATTTTTTTTTTGAGGAATGGAAGATACCTGAACACATTGAATGGTGGATTCGAAGAATCCCTGTGTCAGAACTAGCTTTTGAACCCAGGTTTCCTGACTCTAAGGTCCACTATTTCCATGCTTCCAAGATTCAAAAATTACCATAAATTAAAATCTCTCTCATTTCTATTACTTTTAATTACCATTACTTTAAATTACTCTTTGATATAGGTACTTTAGGATTGAGGGAATTATTCTCTCTACAGAGACGAACTGATAAATCTTGATTAAAGACTTTCATATTATACTATCCTTATTCACTTATTTTTTCTAAGTATTAGAATTTTGATACTTATGTAGCATTTGAATCATTAGATAATAAGGACTATATGGTGGTTGGATGTATATATCTGTCCCTATAGTTTATATGAAAAGTTGTGATTTCTACTACCTACCTTTTCTCATTGGGGAAAAATGAAACAAAAACAAAACTCTTATAATAAACATAGCCAAGTAAAAAAAAAAAATCCCCACATTGGCCATATCCAAAATCATTTATTCTTCAGTCTTGACTTTTAATCTATCGCCTCCCTTCTAGAGAGGTGGAGAGCATACTTCATCATCACTCTTTTGGAGTCAGGATTGTTCACTGTGTTGATTAGAGTCCTTAAATCATTCAAACTTGTTTGAAACTTGTTAAAATGTTATTATATACATTGTTCTTTTGATATGGTTTACATCTTACTGATCAGTTCATATAAGTTTTCCTGGTTTTCTGAAACTATTCCTTTCAAAATTTCATACGGTACTCTATCTTTCCATTACATTCACTTAGCATATTTTTTTCAGCCATTCTTCAATTTATGGGGACTTTGTACTTTTGGGATTTTTTTCTCTTTCTTTGATCTCTTCAGGTACACTTAGTAGTGTTATTTCTGGATCTCACTGTTTTTCCTCATAATGATTCCACTGATGAATTGTGATTCTTTGAAGTATCAGAGTAGTAATTTCAAATTTTTTTTCATTGCCAAAATTTGGGAAGCATTATTCTATCACCTAGATCAGTGGTCCAAATAAATCCTACCATATGGAGTTTAAATTAGGCACCCTAAGAAGGTGTGAAAATTGTTTTCCTTTGTTTGTACTACCCACTTGAACTTTGAGCTTGTTGTAACTTCCTGTAATAGAGCATGGAACTCATCATTTTTTGGCATTAAATATGCATTTACAAAAGTTAACAGTTTAAAAGTATCCTTTGTTTTGTTCTCATTTCATTCTTATACTTCAGACCAATGCTTTTTTTTTTTTCTACCCGTATCCTGGGTTCTTTTTATACCCAGCAGCAAGGTACCACAGTTTTCTTCTATCTGGGGAGAAAATTGTGTAATTAAAGAAAAATTGAGAGTAAGCAAATATCACTCACTCCTTCCTTCTTATTATCCAGTGTTGGCCAAATTTTAGTTTACTCTCCTGATTAAAGAGAAGGAGGAATTAAAATTTCCATGGATGATTCATTTTTTTAGATACTATGGTTTCCATATTATAAATATACATATTGGACATATTATAGAGGAAATTCTTCTGTCTGGTAAAAATTTTAATTGGATATTATTTTAGTCCATTTTAAACCTCAGATTCTACCCCTAAAAGCTAGCTTATTGCTTCTAATTTTCTAGGTTATCTTGTTTGCAAATGTACATGAATTATTTTGCATAAGACTTTTTCCCCATTCATTGATCCTTCTTTTGTTTAGGTTCATTCATGGAATTGGAAGATCAGGTGATATTGCTGCTGTGCAACCCAAAGCTGCAGGTTCTAGCCTTTTGAACAAAATAACCAATTTATTAGTTCTGGACATCATAAGGCTGGCTGGTGTGTATGATGTTGATTGTGCTACTTTTTACTGACCTGCTACAAATGAGGGAATTGGGTTAGATGCCTCTGAGTTCTCTTCAACACTGAATTTGTGATTCCATGAAATGCTTTTAGTTGACTTAATTTCTAATTGCTTCTTTATTCACAGGTGTTCGTTCAGTGGCTGACTGCTTTGTTGTTCCAATGGCAACTGGTATGAGTCTAACTCTTTGTTTCTTGACACTACGATACAAGAGACCAAAGGCAAAATACATTATTTGGCCACGAATAGATCAAAAGTCCTGCTTTAAATCCATGATCACTGCAGGTAATGGAATGTATTATTAATATTGCATTATTCTTATAACGTTGAGAAATAATGATCTCAATTGGAGTCAGGAAAAATGGATTCAAATCTTGACTGAGCTTGAGACTAAAAATTATTTATTATGCTATCTTCAAAATTTGAATTTCTAGAAGGATTTCTTTATTGTTAAAAATCACAGATCGTCGATATAGTAAGGTTACTATTATAAAGTCTTTTGTACATGTTTAGAATCATAGATGAAAAATTAAAAATTTATTAAACACAATACAATTAAAAAGTTAGAACATATTCATATACACATATATAAAGCAAATATAAAAAACCAGTATCATGAATTAAACCATCTAGATCCAATTTGAATAACTATTGAAATATTGGAGAATAATAATGATGATGATGATGATGATAGCTGACATTTCTAACTTTAGATTTTAAAAGTATATATTATCTTATTTGAGCCTTATAACTGTGTTGAGGTAGGTTCTATCATTATCTCCTTTTTTTACATTTGAGGAAATTGAGGAAGAGAAAAAGGTTAAATAAACTTGTCTAGAGTCTCATAGTGAGTATATTATAGGATTTGAACCCAGGTTTTCTTGCTTTTAAGTCTAGCTTTCTTGTTGGATTTGAAAAGAGACAAAGGCTGATGACTGGGTTGTGATATTCAAGGAAATTAAGAAGTAGACATAGATTAATGCTATGTAATGAGTCAAAATCACATAATTTTCAAGGAGGATAAAAGATAAAAACAGAGAAAATGTTAGAAATTTGGATTTGGATTTCTCTATATTTACCTAATTAAATAAGGCCTAAGATGATCATAAATTAGAAAACAGCATTTTTTTGTTTAGTTTCAACTTAATTGATAATATATTTATACTGTCATTCTATAGTTGAACTACTTATGAAACCATAAAAATATTCCACTTCCATTAGAATAATTCATATTTGTGGAGTAATGCAAATAACTTTATAGCCTTGAAAGCAGCTATAGAATTTTAAATTCAGAAATCAAAGACTGACTCCTTAGGAAAGTTTTTTATTAAGAATTCAGAGTAACTCTTCTTGTGATAATTGTATTTTCAGGAGAGTGAGCTCCTTGGTTCTGTGAGGAATGATTTGTAATTACTGTTCTTACTATTAATTTTAGGAAATGCCATTTCTTTAAATGAATTCAAGATAGACTTTTTGCAAATGTTAATGTGGAGAGAGGGTCTGTGGTCTAAAGTTCATTCTTATCATTGTATTCCAAAAGTGTTGGAGGATATAAAACTTAAGTGAAAAATTTTTCTGTTATAATTTGTGAGACTTTTACACTTCCATGAAAGAAAAGTAAGAGTTCAGAAAAGAGATGGATGCAGATGCATAGGAAAAATGATCAATCAACGCAGATTTTAAAGACAGATACAGAAAATAAAGCAGAGATCAGTGGTGGAAAATTAATACATAAGTGTGGCATTCTGATATAAGAATAATACCAGAAGAATCAAAGTTCAGAATGAGCTGATGCTGACAAATAAAGCCAAGGATGACAAAAAAATTTATCTATATTCGAATGAAAAGAATTATAGAAGAGAGAGGCCCAATACTTGCCATGCATGAAATGATAACTGAATGATAGAGAAAGGCAACTTCTCAACTCTCACTTGTTTCTGTTTTTCTCAACCAAAAGGAATAATCTTTGTCCTGGGAAAGAACAGAATTTAAATGGCTAGTAGAGAGTTGATATCTTTACAAAGTTGGGAAATGGAAAGCACTTTGCTATAGTTGGTGAGTTCAATTTACTAGTCTCAGATGAACTATGTCCTAGGATACTAAAGACCATATATATATACATATATATATATATATATATGTGTGTGTGTGTGTATATATGTATATATGTATATATGTATACATGTATACATGTATATATGTATATATGAATGACTGCTGAGTTATTTTGAGTGATCTTTTAAAGGTTATGGAGTCCCAGAGGGGTGCCTCAGAAGTGGAGAGGGGCAGATGTTCTGATTTTCCAAAAAAAAAAAAATGACATGTGAAAACTATAGACAATCTCAATGTGTCTTAGATTTCTGTCAGAATTCTAGCATGTATTGTTGGAGATGTGACTATTTGGAAAAGTGGCTATCATGAAGATGAAGGATTCATCAAAAGCAAATCATGACAAACTAAACGTTTTTGATAAGGTTACTAGACTTGTAGGTCATGGGAATATGTGAATTGTAGCAAAACAGTTAACAAAATGATCTTCCATGCTGTTTCTTATTTAAAGTTGAGAGAAATGATAATATGATTGGGTGAAGTTTAAGCTACCTAAATCTTTAGATTGAAAGAGTAGCCATTAATGGTCCTTTGTCACTGTTGAAGAAAACTTCTACCCTTAAGATTTGTGCTTTTCCCACTATTGTTGAGGTTTAACTTTTTTTTTTTTTGATCAGCAACTTAGATAAAGGGACAGAAGACATGTTTTTAAGTTTTCAAACCAGGGATAAATATCTTACCTCACTGCAAGACAGAGTTTGGCTAAAGTTCTTGACATGCTAGAACATTGGGCTGAATTAGTAGGATGAAATTTAGGAGGAATGAATGTATAGTCTTAGATTTGTTTCAAAAGATTTCACAGCTACAAGATGTAGCTCTTGTTGACTATGCAACAGCTTGAAAACGATTTGAGAATATCAGTGGATTATAAGCTCAATATGAGTTAATAGTGATTTGGCACGAAGAAAAATGAATGAAGTCTTTGAGAGTATTAAGTGTCAGGATCACATCTGGAGTATGGTGTTCAGTTTTGGGTACCTTGTTTTAGGAAGGATGTTGATTAGCTGAAGAACGTCAAGAGGAAGGCATCAAGAAACTGAAGAACCTCAAGATATTGCTGCTCATGAATCAATTGAAGGAAATGGGGATATTTTTCTTGGAGAAGAGAAGATGGAGATCATCATAGTTGTCTTCAAATATTTGAAAGGCTGTCATGTGGAGGAGTGATTAGATTATTTTCCGTTTGGTCCTCGAGGACATAACTAGAAGCAGTGGAAGATAGTAGCAAAGAGGCAAATTTAGGATTGAAAAACTAAGAATTAGAATTACTCTAAGTGGACTCTTGGAAGTGATGGGTTCCCCATCCCTGTAGATCTTTAACAAAAGACTAGTTGACCAGTTGTTGGGTATATTGTAGAGAAATGTCTTGTATATGGGTTTGACTAGCTGGTCTCTGAGAGGCAACACTGAAAATTTGTGTTAATAATTATACTTTATAACATCATATGAGATTGATAAGAGACTGTTATCTGAGAACCAGTTGAATTGAATTTAGAGAAGTTCCTTGCCAGAATATTGGTCAGCCAGGTGATTTTTTTTTTTTAAGTCTTAACAACTCAAAAAAAGATAACTTCTAAGCCGCTTAAGAAGTTTCAGTCAATATCAGTTGAAGTAATGGATCATTAAATCGTATTGCAATTTTTACTTAAGTGTCTGATGACAAATTGACTAGCAATTATTCTTTCCTCTCATGGTCAAATATTTGTTATTCCCTTTCTTTTCTTTCCTAAGACATTGAGAGTTGAATCTGGAAATTTCTTTCCTTTGAGACCATAATCTTATTTCAGACTCACTCAACAGAATTCCTTATCTATGCACTAGATCTCTCCTTCTGAGCTTCACAATTTCTGGTATGGGCGCAACCATTCTAGTCTTTCAGTTTCTTATCCTCAGTGTCTTTATCTGACTCCCCACTTTCCTTCATGGCATTTCAGTCTCCACAATATCTCTTTATGCCCCCTCTTTACTCTTACAACTATCACCCTCATTCAAGCCTTATTCATTTCTTTCCTGACTCGTGCAATGATGATATGATTCTCTTCTTTGCCTCAAGTACCCCTTCCTTCCAGTCTGATATTTATAAAGCATGCTCCTTTCCTACTCAGGAGACTCCAGAACTTTTGAATCTTCACACCCTGGCTCCATCTCACCTTTTCAGCTTCATTACATGTTATTTCCTTCTTGTCCTCCACAGTAGAGTCAGGCAGGCTGTCTTTGCTGTTCTCCTATGGGACCTTCATCTCTGTCCCACTGCCTTTTGTAATGATGGTCCTCCATGCCTGGGCTACACTCTTTTTTTTAGCTCCGCCTTTTTGAGTCACAGTTCAAGTGTCCCTTTCTTCATAAGACTTTTATGCCCTTCCAGCTGGAGTCTCACCCAGAGTACCTCATACCTGTTTTGTTTTTGTTTTACCTATTCTTATATATATGGATATACTCGTATAGGCACTTAAGTTTCTGGAACAATAGAGACACCTAATAAACTCTTCTTGGTAGATGTACTGATTGATTGAAAATGGAGAACAAATTCTGAAGCCATTAAAATACTTCACCTTCAAAGAAATATTACGGTATCCTGATTTTATTAGTTTGCAGAGATATAAAGCACAATTATTTTTTTTAAGACTGATTTTGAGTTTTACAATTTTTCCCCCCATTCTTGCTTCCCTCCCCCACCCCACCACAGAAGGCATTCTGTTAGTCTTTACATTGTTTTCATGTTATACATTGATCTCAGTTGAATGTGATGACAGAGAAATCATATCCTTAAGGAAGAAAAATAAAGTATAATATAGTAAAATTACATAATAAATAATGGTTTTTTGTTTTTCTTATTTGAAGGTAATAGTCTTTGGTCTTTGTTCAAAGTCCATAACTCTTGCTAGGTGGTGCAGTGGATAGAGCACCGGCCTTGGAGTCAGGAGTACCTGAGTTCAAATCTGGCCTCAGACACTTAATAATTACCTAGCTGTGTGGCCTTGGGCAAGCTACTTAACCCCATTGCCTAGCAAAAACTTAAAAAAAAAGTCCATAATTCTTTCTCTGGATACTTACGGTATTCTCCATTGCAGATATCTCAATATTGTCCCTGGTTGTATAAAGCACAATTCTTGTCCCTAACCAATACTGTTAGGGGTAGAAAAATAAATAGGTGAAGGGAAAAAAATGGGAAATAGTTATAACAAGTTATAAAAATAGTATGATATAGTAATAGAACTTAGTCAATAAGAACTTAGAAAGCTTTCAAGATTTGGTTTTCTAATGATAGGAAATATAAAGATTGATGTTTGGCAAGGATGCTTCAATATCATTTGGATATGATCTTATCATTTTAGAAGTTTTCTCCCACAGTACAATTACCTCTCATCCGAGCTTATCCTTCTTGTATGGTTCTTATCCATATCTTCCCATAAGTTTGACATAGGGGGTCCCATTGTTCTGGAATGACTTTTTAAAAAATTTATTTAAGGCAATGGGCTTTTGAGTAACTTGCTCAGGCTCAAACAGCTAGGCAATTATTAAGTGTCTGAGATGGGATTTGATCTCAGGTCCTCCTGACTCCAGGCTGGTGCTTTATCATTGCACCACCTAGCTGCCCTGGTCCCATTGTTCCAAAGACCTTCCTTGTTTTTTCCTGACTGTTTTTCTCTCACTCATCTTTACTATGTGACTTTGACCCATCTCTCCCCTTCATGAAAATTCTGGGACATATTTTATCTCTGTGCTTCAGATTTATTTTCATTGTTTATAGTTTGCTAACATTCTGTGTAATACTAATTTTTAATTCCTTAGAAGCCCTTGTTTTCCGTGTTTTACTGTTATAGCAAACCCAATAGAAAAATAGTATTAAAAAGAGAGATCATTGTTTTCATGAGAAGGGCTGAGGTCCGTAATGAAGCTCTGCAGTTTTCAGAGGGCCATCCAGCTTGCTTTCCTTTTATCCTACTGTAGCCCAACTTGTTCATTTGTGTGGTATGTTCCAGGTGTGGTGAAAACACTCACTCTCTGTCTGTGGGTCTGTCTCTGTCTCCCCTGCCCCAGCTCTCCAGGCTATCCATTCCAGGGCATATTGTCATCTGATCAGTGGACATCCTTTGTCCTTTTGGTCTAATCTTACCCTCAACTGAACACCTTGAGAACATCAGAATCCAAAGGGAATTCCATATCAATTTAGGCTCTGTGCTTGATCTCCTTATCATAGTGGCAGTTATGCTTGTTTAGAAAACTTCTTTCTGTTTTGTATTTTGCCTGCTGTTTTTGAGTAGAGGGTCATTGAAAAGCATTATAGTTTTTGTTATATCTTTCAGATACTTCAAGTATGGATTGAAGATGCTTTTTTGGGGGAAGAGTTTCTTTTTCATTATCAAGAAAATAGTGAGCATAGCAGTTCTCTACCATTTTTAGTTAATTATGAAACAATAAAGAGATGATCCATTGCTGAATATACTTTGCAAAAGCTTGCTTGTTCGCTGCTGTTTTAACTTCATGGGTTTATTCCAAGAGCTGGAAAAGTAATAAAATCCCAGCATTTAGCTATTAGCATTTCCTAAATGAAGGTACATGATACACACTACTCTTGTATTGCTAAAAGGTGAAAGCAAACCTTGTCTCCACAATGTTGATTATTCCAATGGGAATTATGAATGCTATCAGTTATGGATGAGATGAATTCCATCTGGGATCATGAATTCAAGGAGTGTAAAAGCTCTCTGAAGTCCTTCAGGTAAAGGGTATTCTCCTCTGAGGCTACAGAGTTCTTTTAGTCTTCTCCCAACCTTTTTATAGCAATATAAGTACTAATGTCTGTATAATATAGTAAGATGAATCTTTATTCTTGCTTACATAATAATGAAGCTATATATTTTAATGTCAGCCTTTATCAGTAAGGACCCTGTTCTTCAAGTGTTCTTGAAGGTTTATAAGCCTTAATTGCTCAGGAAGGTTTTAAAAGCCTTAATTGCTCAGGCAGATGCATGTATAAATTCATGTATAATTTTTTCTGTGATAATTAACCAGGGCACTTAAGATTAGTATTTTTATACATTCATTATTAGTCATTGAGGCAATTTGGCCTTGATACATATTCATTATCTTCAGTGGCCTTTGACATAGGTGCCTGTTATTTGATATACAATTTTATTAATATCTTATGTTTGTATATCACATACATTTTCTTCTGTATCCCTTTTCTCCTTATATGGGAGAACTATCTCATATAGTGAATTTTTTTAAAAAAAGGAAAAAAGAAAAAATTCATGAAACCAGTGAATATATAGACAAACTGAAAATATTTGTAATATTTCATATACATCTACCTCGGACTTCTGTAAGGAGTGGGAGGGAGATAGCTTTTGAAATCTCTTCTTTGAGCTTGAGCTTTTCCTCCACCCTGCTCACCTGACATTAATTTTCTGTTTTTGTGGTTCTTTCTGTGTTTATATTGTTGCACTTACTGTTTTTCTTGTTTTCTTGATCCATATTCATTTTGCATCAGTTTATGTAATTCTTTCCATGCCTCTCTATGTTCATTGAATTTGTCATTTCTTATAGCATAGTATAATTTCTGTACTACAAGTCTGTCTAGTCAGAGGCATCATATACCTGTTTTCTTTTTTTTTTTTCTCAAGGCAATGGGGTTAATTGACTTGCTCAAGGTCACACAGCTAGGTAATTATTAAGTATCTGATGCTGGATTTGAACTCAGGTACTCCTGACTCCAGGGCCAGTGTCCTACCCACTGTGCCACCTAGCTGTCCCTTTCCATCTATTTGTTTGTTTGTTTGTTCATTCGTTCATTCATTCATTTTATTTTTACATACCTATTTTCTGTTGGGAAAACTAGAATAATTTCACTGAAAAGTTGGTATACAGTTGTTGACATTAGCCGCTGGATGGTTATCTCAGCATAGTCAGTCTCCTTATCTTTGATACTAAAAAATAGCCTGTGAATGATTTTGAGAGGAGCTACAGGTATCCTGAGAGTGGGGGAAACCTTTTATTGAAGTTAAAAATCTGATGCAGAAACAATCATAAGCAACTTGTTGAACTTTATGCATTCAGATTTATGAGACTTCAAGCAGCTATTCTTCAATCAAACAGGATTATAATAAATCACACTTAATGCAGTAGAAGGATCCCAAGGGGAATTTGTGCTTGTAGTTTCAGAAACAGTAATATGAACTTCATATTAACTTACTTCATCTCACTTCTTTCTACTCGTGAGAATACACACATCATAAGGTATGTTTTTTTGGGGGGGTTATAGATGGGAGAATAGGCATATAGGTTGGTAGTTGTTTTCTTCATAGCATTATTCAGTTTTGTAAGATTTTGGTTTCTTCCCCTCCTCAGATAATTTGCATGTAGAGCCTTTACCTTTTCTCTCTAGGTTTTTGTGACATACTCTCTTCATGATTTTTCTCTTACCTATCTGACCTTTCCTCAGCCTCATTTTTTTTTTTTTTTGGTTGCAAGGCAGTGGAGTTAAGTGACTTGCCCAAGGTCACATAACTAGAGAATTATTAAGTGTTTGAGGCTGGATTTGAACTCAGGTCCTCCTGACTCCAGGGCTCTGTCCACTGTGCCACCTAGCTGCCCCACCTCTGCCTTATTTTGATATACTTATCCTGGTCACATTCATTAATCATAGCTATCCCACAGGACTATTTCTCTTGATCTTCTCAAATATACTTATCCAGTCCTAATTTCTCTGCTGACCATTAGTCTCATGTCTTCAGTTGCTTTTAAATGTCTCAAAATGGATGTCACAGACATTTTAAACTTAGCATGTCCCAAACTAAATTTATTATCTTTTACCCCCAAACCCTCCCTTTTTCCTGGCTTCCCTGTTTTTGTCATGAGTACCACAATCCTCCTAATCACCCAAGCTTACATCCTAGGTGTGTTCCTCAACCCCTCCCTCTCTTCCTCTATATCCAATATGATGCCAAGACTTGTCATTTTACTTTTGTAATATATCTCATATAACCCCCTTCTCTCCTCTGACACTGATACAGGTCGTCATCACCTCATTCTTGGACTGTTATAATCTGCTGGTTTGTCTGTCTTCCAGTTAATCCTTCACTCAGTTTCCAAAGTGATCTTCCTAAAATGTGGGTCTGATTCTGTCACCTCTCCTCCCCTCAGTCCTACTTCAGTTAAACTCACTGGTTCCCAAACACTGTAGTGCTTTGTTTGCCATTTAACCCCCTGCAAAGCCTTTCTGCTCCCCTGCTCCCCTTTTTGAAGCCTCATGCTGCTCTACACAGGGCCTCCCTATCCCTGCCCCAAACCCATAGACTTGGCAGTGAAATGATACTGACCTCCTTGATGTTCCTCACACACAAAACTCACCTCTCCTGACTGAACATTTTCTCTGGTTGTCCCGCATATGTGCAATGTGCCTCTCTCCTCAAATGAGCCTCCTGATTTCCCTGGCTTCCTTCAAAGCCCTGCTGAAATACCATCTTCCACAAGAAGTTTTTTCTATACTCCCTTAATGCTGTGACTTCCATCTGTTGACTTATTTCCAACTGATTCTGTATAGAGCTTATTTGTTCATGGCTAATTGAATATGGATCCTCCATTCTCTATACTTTATTTGACTCAGTCCTTTATAAACACATGTGAGATAGTGATAATTCAACTGTGCTTATTTCTTGTTTCTTAATGGTGAAAATTTGTTTCTATAATCTTTGCAGACTTTTTTTTCTGTTTGACAAGGTTATATAATAAATCATTAATGTACAATGCTATAGAATGAAATCGACATTGATTTAAAAAAAATTTGTTCATGTAGAAGCACATAGGTAATTCAAGCCATCCTTACTGTTTGCCCAATTGGTCTCTCTGTCACCAGGCTCTCCTTTCTAGCCTTCATTTGTAATTTGCCAGTTTTGTTATTCCTGAAGTATAGATTTTACCATGTTACCCCCCCCTTTAAGATGTTTTAATAGCTTCCCATGGTCTCTAGTATAAAATTAAACTTCTGTTTGTTAGTCAAAGCCCTTCACAATCTTCACAATCTTCAGTCTTTCAGTTTGATGTCAGTTTATTCCTTGTTTCTTGAGAGAATGAATTGAGGACTAGCCTTAGAGCCAGGGAGACCTGATATTATCTGGTCATACAACCACATAGTGAGCTAAATGATTTGTGATGAAGGTGTCACCCACACTGGTTGAAGGGATTTTCTTATCTGGAATCTTTGTAAGTCAGGTAGTTCATCTATGGCTCATTTATGGAAAAACATGAATAAGAATTACTTGGGATGGGCAAGTGTGAATGTATTGTCATAGTATACCTATATGGAAATGAGCTCTTGGATTTGTCTGATATTTTGGAAGATGGTTTTTCTATTTAGAATACTGGTCTTGGAGTCAGGAAAATCTGAATTCAAATTTTGACTTGGGCCCTTCCTAGCTGTGTGATTCTGGGCAAGTTATTTAATGTTTCTGTGCCTCACTGGTAAAATGAGAGGGGTGATCTTGAGATCTCTGATACTTCTCCCTCTAAATTCATGATGCTTTGATGCTATTTTTACACAATGGAACATCTTTCATATTCTTTTTTTTTCATTTCAGCATCATTCATATTCTTCAAATTGAGTTCAGGTATTTTTCTGGTGGGCATGCTATAATACAGTCAGTTTTGGCTTAGTTTTGCCACTCTTGGAACCTGGGTAAGTTAACTTAGCCCTTGGTCTCCTCAGCTTTATAATAAAGGAATTGGGTTACATGGTTTCTAAAAGCCCATCTGACTTATAAAATTCTATAATTTTATTATTCCAGTTGTGTAGTTGCTTAGGTATTTAACTGTAACATTTTTTCTTTTTTACTATTATTTTAAAAGACAATAAAAATTGTACTTGTATTATATATATATATGTGTATATATATATATATATATATATATATATGCAAGTAGTCTTAAATGAAACACTTGCCAATTTGATGTTTTCACCAGTAACCAAAGATTATTCTTATAATTTCTTTTTTTCTTTGTTTATACTAGTTATCTTCACAGTGTATTTAAAATAACTTGATTTTTCAAGGCTTATTTTCATTTCTTTTTTCTTTGTTTATACTAGTTATCTTCACAGTGTACTCGAAATAACCTGAATTTTTTCTAACTAATGTTTTATTTATTTATTTGCTTTTAAGGAAGATTTTATTTATTTTGAATTTTACAATTTCCCCCCTAATCTTGCTTCCCGTCCCCACACCCCCACAGAAGGCAGTCTGCTAGTCTTTACATTGTTTCCGTGGTATACATGGATCTAATTTGAATGTGATGAGAGAGAAATCATATCCTTAAGGAAGAAAAATAAAGTATAAGAGATAGCAAAATTACATAATAAGACAAGTTTTTTCCTAAATTAAAGATAATAGTCTTTGATCTTTGTTTAAACTCCACAATTCTTTCTTTGGAAACAGATAGTATTTTCCATTGAGATAGAGCCCCAAATTGTCCCTGATTGTTGCACTGATGGAATGAGCAAGTCCATCAAGGTTGATCATCACCCCCATGTTGTCTAGCTAATGTTTTATCAAGAATTTCTGCTTGTTGGGGTGGCTAGGTGGCACAGTGGATAGAGTACCGGCCCTGGAGTCAGGAGTACCTGAGTTCAAATCTGGTCTCAGACGCTTAATGGCTTTGTGGCATTGGGCAAGCCACTTAACCCCACTGCCTTGCAAAAAAAAAAAAAGAATTTCTGCTTGTAAATGAATAAATGTATACTTTGAAAATAGAAGCAAATAACTTTTCTGTGTATGAAATCTTAAATTTCTTCTGATTTAATGATACATACTTGAAAATGTCTGAAATAAGTTTTTTCTTGGTTTAATTACTGGAATTTATATGTAAGTGATAGATCAATCCACAGTGATTTCTATATCTGAGATTCATTATCTTTTCTATAAAAATTCATCTTGATTTTAAACCTTATTCCATTTCTTGAATTGCTGTTACTTAATACTTAATTGAAAAAAAAACATTATTTTTGATCATCATTGTCTCTATATTTATTTAAATGTTCTTCCTTTTCTTAATTTCTACATTTTGCTTAGAAGATATTTTACTGGAAACAATAATCAGTCAGCCTTTAGTGATAGAATGTGATTGATCCCTTTTATTTTTATAACCTTGTCTTAATCTACTTTTGTTAGGTTTTGAGCCTGTGGTGATAGAGAATGTGTTAGAAGGTGATGAGCTACGCACAGACCTGAAGGAAGTAGAAGCTAAAATCAAGGAGCTTGGGCCTGATAATATTTTGTGTGTTCACTCTACTACATCCTGTTTTGCTCCAAGGGTGCCTGATAGGTAAGTAATTTATGTATATTATTCTTTACATGTTAAATAATTTTGTTAATAAAATATACATATTTTTATTTTAATATATTTAATTAACTCTTGAAAATAATTAAGTAAATTGATATCTTCCTAAGGGAATGCTGAGAATTCCTCTGAGATGTGGAGAAAAGCATAATGGAATAGGAAAACGATATCCTGAAATAGGAGAAGAGAAAAAGAAATTAATACAATATAAATGATTCCTTTTACTTTTTTGCATTTGAATAGATTCAACTTTTTTCTCCCTTCTTTGTTAAAATTATGATCTCTTTTCCCCCAAATTGTATTAGTTCTTCTTCTTGAAAAGATGCTCTTTGTCTTATTACTTAAAAGTTTTCCTGCTATGCTCGAATGTTGTATTTTCTTGTGTTCATGTATTTCTGCTGCATCTCTAGTTCAGTATTCCACTCAATGGCTTATGTTTTCAACACTTCTGATAATCATAGGCAGGACCTAGCTTGATATTTGCTGTACAAGAATAAGGAAGTAATCTTGAAATGATAGATGAAGATTAATGACATGGTTACATATCAAATTTTTAGTTCAAGATAAAACAATGTTTACATTTATACTTTATTTTTTAAAAATTTATTTTATTTTTCCCTAGTTACGTATAAAAACAATTTTTAACATTTGTTAATATTTAGAGTACCAGATTATATCCCCTTTTCCCACCTTTCTTCCCCTCTCCCCCATTGAGAAAGCAAGCAATTTTAAATGCATAGTGATGCAACACATATCTATAACAGTCATGTTATGAAAGAAAACATAGACCACCCCCAAAAAAGAAACCTCAAGAAAAATAAAGTTTAAAAAAGTATGCTTCAGTCTGTTACATTTATCCTTTAAAAATATTAAGATACAACTCCCTTGGGGGAAAAACAATTTTAATTAAGAAAATCTTGTTTGGAAATTATTTTTAAAAAATTGCTCATGTTAATGGTTTGTTTCCTTTGTTTTTATTGGGAATGAGATAATGTAATGCTCAAATGCAGATATTTTGCTTTCCAGATGAAATAAGTATGAATTTTCTAGTCTAAATTTAATTTGTCCTAGTTTAAATTATTCAAACACTAAGTGAGTGTCTACCATATGCAGACTCGGTTGATTGTTGAGGACACAAAGACAAAATTGAAACAGTTCTGTTCTTGGTTCTATTGGGTAAGAGAACATGCCTATATAAACATATATATATATATATATATATATAATAAATATACAAGTTTAAGTTAATTGTGGAATGTGGACAAGGCAGTAGCAATTAGAAGGATTTTAAGAAAAGCCCCATGCAGGAGATGATGCTGGAGTCAAGATTTGACAGAAATTAGTGATTCCAAGGAATGGAGGTGAATCCCTGTGGGATTCCACACCTGGTAAATAGCTCTGCAAAATCATTGAGGTGGCAGGTGGAGGCTCATGTGTAAGGAATGCAAGGAAGGCTAATTTGATTGGACCACAGAATGTATGAAGAGGGAATAATGTATAGTAAGAATATAAAAGGTAAATTAGAAGCAAGTTGTGCAAGACTTTAAATTCCACAAAAGAGGAGTTTGTATTAGGTCTTAACATTAGGTTTTATTGGGAGCCACTGGCATTTGTTAATCAAATGTGTAATTTAGGAAAATTGCATGGCCATCCATGTGGAGAATCATTGTGTTGGGGGAGAGAAAGATTTGAGGCCAATTAGGAGGCTTCTACAGAAGTCCAGGTAAAAAAGGTGATAAAGGACTGAGGGAGGTAACTGTGGAAGTAGAAAGAAGGGATGTTGTGAAAATAGAGTAGAAAAGACTTGACTACTGATTGGATATGTTGGGTCAGGGAGTAAGGATGAAGCTCTGATTATAAGGATGGTATTAATATTTACCTTGACAAAAACAGTTAAGTTCAGAAGCAGAGGGGGATTGGGGAAAACAATGAATTTTATTATGGAGATCCTAAGTTTGTAATCCTTAAAGATATCTGGCTTCTTAAATGTTTCCAGTTTTTTTTTTTTTACATTTAATTTTATATTTTTAAGTTTAAAAAAAATCTATTTTCTCTTCTCTCCTCTTCTCCCCCTCCCTCCCCATTCCCTATTCCTCCTTAGGATAAAAAAATCTTGTGTCATAAATATGTACAGTTAAGTAAAACAAATTTGCACAGGGCCCATTGTTTTGTACCCAAAAATCTAGAACCTCTTTGTCAGGAGGTAGGTGGCAAATATCATTAATTTTTTAGAATTATGATTGATTATTGTGATGATAGAGTTCTTAACTTTTTCAGAGTTGTTAGTCCTGACGTTATTAAATTATTTTTCATGGCTTTGCTTCCCTATTCATCAATTCCTTTGAGTCTCTAGATTTTTCTTTCTTATAGTACAGTGCTATTCCATCCTATTCATATGGCATAATTTATTTAACCGTTGTCCTTTTGATGGGCACCTCTTTAGTTTGTACTTTTCCACTATAAATATTGCTTCTATACAAATGGATCCTTTTTTTCTTTGATCTCTTTGGGGTTTAGTTGGATAAGTGGTATTGCTAGGTCAAAGGTGAGGCCTTAGTCAATAGTGATTTTGATGCATAATTCCACATTGCTTTCTAGAATGGCTGGATACTTATATAACCCTTGAATAGGCATTTAATTTGTCTGTTTAACACAGAACTTGAGCATTTATCATTTTTCTTTTTTGTCAGTTTCATGAATCTGATGGGTGGTATGAGATAGAACTTTTCATTTATATTTCTCTCATTTGTGAGTTGGAACATTTCAGTTGCATTTTTCTATTTATTAATATCTTGAAACATTTCAGAGAGTTAGGATATTACATGCTTTATATTTCTTTTTCTGAAAATACCTATCTTTTGATTTTCAATTTGAGAATGGCTTTTATTCTTAAAATTTGAAACATTATCTTACACACACATACACACACACACACACACACACACACGTGCACATCTTATTAAAGAAACCTGCTGCCAGTTTCCCTCCCTCCATTTCCCATCAAGTTTTAATTGCATTTGTTTTTATTCATGAACAATTGTTTTAATTTTATGTAATCAAAATTGTTCATTTTAGTTTCTGTTATCCTCTCTATCCCTTGTTTGGTCATAAGCTCTTCTTTCCCATCAATACATCTGAAATGTAATTTTCTTCTTGCTTCTTTAATTTCTGTTGTCAACCTATGTGTGTCAGTCATGTCCACTTGGAGAGTATCTTGGTATATGTTCTTTTGAAATTTCGTTCTACGCAGTTAAGTTGGTCTGCTCTGAAGAGGTTGAAAAGTCATGCAGTAAAAATTATGGGAAAAATGGAATTGGGAGACAACCCTCAGAACACTTTGTTAGTGACATGTCAAGAAAAAATAGGAGCATAATAAAAGCAATAGCACAGGAGCAGCTAGATAGCACAGTGGATAGAGCACTGGCCCTGGAGTGAGGAGGACCTAAGTTCAAATCTGAGCTCAGACACTTAATAATTACCTAGCTGTGTGACCTTGGACAAGTCACTTAACCCCATTGCCTTAAAAAAAGGCAATGTTTGAAAGATAATTAAATTTTTTTTTTTAGGTTTTTGCAAGGCAAATGGAGTTAAGTGGCTTGCCCAAGGCCACACAGCTAGGTGTGTCTGAGGCTGGATTTGAACTCAGGTACTCTTGACTCCAGGGCCAGTGCTCTATCCACTTCACCACCTAGCTACCTGCACCCTGAGATACCTAAATGAGAGATACTTAAATACTACAATAAATATTGGCAGTGATCATGACCTCAGACAGTCAGGGCTGTTGTATTCTGTCTACATCCAGGTTCCCAGTGGGCCAACAGAGTTGAGCATGCCCACCAACCCTGATCTCTGAGTTGGAGACTGTGGTGGATAGTGGGATGTGGTGATGTAGACCAGCTCTTAGTCACAGATAATATACAATAATTATGATACTAGTTTGTGCAAAAAAAGACTTTAAGTTTAGTTGTAGAAGTGGATACCAGAACAGTTGCAGCTTATAAGTTATTGTGAAGCAGTATAGTTTTCTCCATTCTTGCTGTTTTTCTAGGAAGGAATTGTGCATAATCAAATTTGAAATTTGTCTTATGTTCAAATTGTTTTCTGATGTCAAATTGGAACAGATTTACATTTACAAGACAAATGTTAACAACAGAACTGATTGTGTTTAGTTTCTGCCAGATTACTTTTCAATTATTCCAGGAGATTTTTTAGATAGTTGTTAGAATCAGTAGCTGGGGGTCTTTGGATCATCAAACACTAGGTCAGTTTGTTCATTTGCTTCTGTACAAAGGTATACTTAATCTGTAGAATTGAACCGTCTCTAATTCTAGTGCCAAATTATTTTGATGATTATTGTTTTGTAAATATAATTTGAGAGCTGGTATTGCTAGGCCTCTGTTTCTTACTTTTTTCATTATTTCCATTGGGATTTCTTTTTAAAAATTTTTTTTTATTTATTTAAGGCAATGGGGTTAAGTGATTTGCCCAAGCTCACACAACTAGGAAATTATTAATTGTCTGAGTCCTCCTGACTCAAGGGCTGGTGGTGTTCTATCTGCTGTGCCACCTTAGATGCCCCTCCATTGAGATTCTTGATCCTTTGTTTCTTTTGAGGAATTCTGTTATTTTTTTTCTCTCTCTAGTGAATTAATTCTTTGGTAGTTTGATTAGTATGGCACTGGAATAAGTAAATTAATTTAGATAGTATTGGAATTTTTGTCATATTGGGTCAACCTACCCATGAACAGTAAATATTTCTTTCATTATTTAGGTCTATCTATCTTTAATTTTGTAAAAAAAGTATTTTATAATAGTATTCATGTAGTTCCCATATTTTGTCTAGGTAGATTGACTTATAAGGATTTTATTTTATTTCAAATGGAATTTCTCTATCTTTCTGTTTTGGGTTTTATTGATGTTAGAGGAAAAATGCTAATGATTTATATGTGTTAATTTTATATTTTACAACCTCACTGTTATAATTTCATTTAATTTTTTAGATGACCCTAGGTTTTTCTAAGTAAACCATTATATCATCTGCAAAGATCGATTGTTTTTTTTCTTCTGGCCAGTACTTCTTTCCTTAATTTTTTTTCTTACAACTAAAGCTAGCATTTTTAACACCTTTTCCAAGAGTGATACTTGGCATTCTTGCTTTACCCCTGATTTTATTGAAAAATTCTTTAGTTAATCCTTATGACATAAAATATTGGCTCTAAGTTTTGAATAGATATTTATCATTAAGAAAAGATCTATTTATTCCTTTGTTTTCCAGGCTTATATATTTTTTAAATAGAAATGGGAATTGTATCTTGCCAAGAGCTTTTTCTGTACTTATTGATATAGTAATATTGATGTTTATTGTTCTCATTAATATGGTCTGTTTTATTAATAGTTTTCCTAATATTAAACAAACCCTTTATTTCTGGAATAAATCCATCCTAGTCACAGTGCATAATCTCTGTGTTGTATTTTTGTAGACTCTTTGCTAGTATTTTACTTAGAATTTTCATGCCAATATTCTTTAGCTATATCAGTCTATAGTTTTCTTTCTCTCTTTCCACTCTTCTGACTTGAGTATCAATATAGTATTTATATCTTAGAAGGAATTTGATAGGACTCCTTTTCTAAGACCAAGGTTGGGACTGCTGAATCTGTGCACCTCTGCTTGGTGTCTCTCTTTTTTACCCCGTTCCTAGCCCCATAATAGCCTCAGCTTAGACTGCTTCTTGTTTTGTGAGGCTTCCACAATTTGACCGCCCCTAGCCACAGGACTGCTTCTCAGTCCACACTTGATTTCAGTCCAGTCTGGGGTCTGCATGACTGAGCTGCCTGAAAACTCCTGTTTTGATCCCTGCACAGACTTGGACCAGGCCCTGTCGGATCCTTGGTGACCCCTTCATGATTGAGCCTAGGGCATGGCTGAAGGCCCAACTCAGTCCCTGGGTGTCCTGGCTTCATGAGATACCTTTCTGACTTGACCTTGATCTCCATATCTTCAGACCTCTCTCTGTCTTCCTGTACTGTCTTGGGATAGTCAGACATGGGGCTCAATCAATCACTAAGCAACAGGTACCTACCAGGTTCCAGGCACTGGGTTAAACTGGGGATACAAAAGGACACAAAAGATAGTCCTGACCCTCAAGGAATTTTCAGTCTAATGATTGTAACAACTCATTGTATTTACTTGGGGTTTTTTCCCCCCAAGTAAAAAAAAAGCATTTATTAAGGTATTATTATATGTCAGACACTAAAAAGCACTGGGAACATGAATGTCAGGAAAGAAAAATCCTTGCCTTCGAGGAGCTTGCATTCTAATGGGAGGAGATAACATAAAAAATAACTAAAAGGTGGGGACAGGTTAGAGAATGGGTCAAGGGGTAGCATGGTAAAGAAAGTAGGAAGAATTAATGAATAAAAACTTGGTTGGCTCAGACTTCCTTCTTAAAGTGCTAGTTCTGGGAAGAACCAGTACTTCAGAGGGAAAGGTCACAGACATGGGCCTAATGTGATTACAGGAGAGAGACAGAGTGGACTTTTAGGTTTAAAAGTTTCTATGGTAAGGTAGAAAAAATTTTGGAGGATGGATCAGTAATGTAGCTTGGAGAGGCATGCATTCTTACTTTTAGCCAAAAATGGATTATTCATTCTTTGCCCAACATTTTAACCTAAGTACCTTCTCAATTCATCTCTTCTGTATAGAATACCTACCTCCTGAATCTCTGCATATAGAAATATTATCTGTCTGTCAAATCTTAGGTACAGTGTTTGTTCCTCTCTTTTGTTGCTTACTTTTTTCTGCTATTAGAGTTATTTGTGTAATAGCCATGCTGTTGGATTATAGGCCACTTGAAGAGAGGGATAATGTCTTTTTTTTTTTTTTTTGCAAGGCAGCAGGGTTAAGTGACTTCCCAAGGCCATATAGCTAGGTAATTATTAAGTGTCTGAGGCCGGATTTGAACTCAGGTATTCCTGACTCCAGGGCCAGTGCTGTATCCACTGTGCCACCTAGCTGCCCCCCAGGATAATTTCTTTTTTCTTTAAAATTTTATTTTTTCCCAATTACATGTAAAAAACAGTTTTAACATTCATTTTTTAAAATTTTGTGTGTTCCAAATTCTCTCCTTCCCTTTCTTCCCTATCCCCTCCCTGAGACAGTAAGCTATCTAATATAGGTTGTAGATATGCACTTATGTAAAACATTTCCTTGTTAGTCATGTTGTGAAAGAAACAGACAAAACCTAAGAAAAATAAAGTATGCTTTAATCTGAAACATTAAGCAATCTGATTTAGGTTATACCTATATATATATATATATATATATCTACATATACATATTAGGTTATACCTAATATATATAATATAAATATACCATATATAAATAAATATATATTTATATATACATATATATTGTGTTTAATATATTTCCATTTTAGTCATGTTTTGAAAGAATGAGAACTAAAGGGGGAAAAAAATCATGAGAAAGAAAAAATGTAAAAGAAAGTTAAAAAAAATGAACATTTGCTCTACATTCAGAGTCCATATTTTTTTCCTCTGAATTTGAATGGCATTTTCTAAAAACAGTTCTTTAAGGATTATCCCTAGCATCTGAACTGCTGAGGGGAACTGCATCTATCATAGTTGATCATCTCACAATGTTGCTATCAGTAGGTACAATGTTCTTCTGTTCTGCTCATTTCACTCAGCATCAGTTCATATAAGACTTTCCAGACTTTTCTGAAATCAATCCACTCATGATTTCTTACAGAACTCAATCATATTCATGTACCATAACATGTTCAGTCATTCCCCAATTGATGGACATCACCTAAATGTCCAATTCTTTGCCACTACAGAAAGCTGCTCATCATTTTATCTATCTATCTGTCTGTCTGTCTGTCTGTCTGTCTATCTATCTATCTATTTATTTATTTATTTTAGCTTTTTCAAGGCAATGGGATTAAGTGGTTTGCCCAAGGCCACACAGCTTGGTAATTATTAAGTGTCTGAGACCGGATTTGAACCCAAGGCAGCAGTGTTAAGTGACTTCTCAAGGCCATATAGCTAGGTAATTATTAAGTGTCTGAGGCCTGATTTGAACTCAGGTACTCCTGACTCCAGGGCCGGTGCTCTATCCACTGTGCCACCTTAGCCACCCTCATCATTTTTTTTTTTTTTTTTGCAAGGCAGTTGGGGTTAAGTGGCTTGCTCAAGGCCACACAGCTAGGTAATTATTAAGTGTCTTAGACCGGATTTGAACCCAGGTACTCCTGACTCCAGGGCTGGTGCTTTATCTACTGCGCCACCCCTCATCATTTCTTGTAACACATCCCATAACTTACTGATTCATCCCCCAATTGATGGGTATCTCCTCAATTTCCAAATCTTTGTCACCCCCCAAAAAGCTGCTATAAATATTTTTGCACAAAGAGGTGCTTTTTCTAATTTTTTTTTTAATCTCTTTGGAATACAGACCTGATAGTGGTTTTGCTTAGTCAAAGGGAATTATGCATTGTTTTTATAGACCTTTGAGCATAGTTCTAAATCACTCAATGGAATGGTTGAATTAGTTTACCACTTTACCAGCATTGCATTAGTGTCTCAACTTTCCCTCATTCTTTCCAATAGTGTCATTTTTCTTTTCTGTCTTATTAGTCAATTTAATAGATGTGAAGGGTTATTTTGAGAGTTGTTTTAATTTGCATTTCTCTAATCAGTAGTGATTTAGAGCATTTTTTCAAAGTTTTTATTACTTTATCTGAAAATGACCAATTCATATCCTTTGACCATTTATCTATAATTTTGACTCAGTTTTCTATGTATTTGAGAAATAAGGTTTTTATCAGAAAAACTTGTTGCAAATTTTTTCTAAAGTTATTACCATGTATTTTCCTTAATCCTGTTCCCCCCATTTATCTTATACTCTCTCCTTTCACCCCGTCCACTTGCAAAAGTGTTTTGACTCCCCCAATCTACCTTTCCTGCCAACTGTCTTCTGCCTTCTCTACCCCCAGTACTTTTTCTGCTTTCCTGTAGGATAAGATGGATTTCTCTACTCAATTGAGTCTGTCCATTATTCCCTCTTTGAACCAGTTTTTATGAGAGTAAGGTGAATTCACATGCTTTCCTCTCCCCCCACCCCCATGTTCCTTATCTTTCCCTCTACTATATAAGCTTTTTTGTATCTCTTACGTTACATAATTTGTCCTATTTTTTTTCTCTTTCTCATTCTCCTAGGGCATTCCTTTTTCCCTCCTTTATTTTATTTTTTTAGATAATTATTCCATCATATTCAACTTACACTTGTGTCCTCAGTCTATCTATATTCATTCTAACTATTCTAATGAGAAAGTTCTTAGGAGTTATATCATTTTTCCATGTAGGAATGTAAATAGTTTAACCTTATTGATTCTGTTATGATTTATCTTTCCATGCTTCTCTTGAATCTTCTATTTGAACATCAGATTTTCTATTCAGCTTTGGTCTTTTCATCAGAATTGCTTGAAAGTTTTCTCTGTCATTGAATCTCTTTTTTTTCCCTAAAAGGTTATACTCAGTTTTGCTAACTAGGTCATTCTTGGTTGTAATCCTAGCTCCTTTACCCTCTGGTATATCATATTCCAATCCTTCTGATCTTTTAATGTGCTACATCTTGGTAATCTTGACTGTGGTTCACGATATTTGAATTGTTTCTTTTTTGATTACTTATAGTATTTTCTTCTTAACATGGCAGTTTTGAAATTTGGCCATAATATTCCTGCAAGTTTTCAGTTTGGGATTTTTCTCAGAAGATGATTAATGTATTCTTTCAATTTCTGTTTTACTCTCTGGTTCTAGAATATCAGGGCATTTTTTTCTTTGATAATTTTTTGAAAGAATTTATCTTTTTTCTTTATGATTTTCAAACAGTGAAATAATCTGTAAATGATCTCTCCTGAATCTGTTTTCTAGGTCACTTTTTTCAGTGAAATAATTCACATTTTCTTCTGATTTTTAAATCTGTTTGATTGTTTTTGTTCTTTGTATTCATTAACTTCCACTTGCCTGTTCTAATTTTTAAGGAATTATTTTCTTCATTGAGCTTTTGTACTTCTTTTTCCATTTGACCAATTCAACTTTTTAAAGGAGATTTTTATCTTCAGTGAATTTTTGTACCTTTTTAACTTGGTCAATCCTGAAAGGCATTCTTCTCTTCTTTATGTTTTTGGGGTATTTTTTTTTGCATGGCAATGGGGTTAAGTGACTTGCCTAAGGTCACACAGCTAGGTATTATGTATCTGAGGCTGAATTTGAACTCAGGTCCTTTTGACTCCAGGACAGGTGTTCTGTCTACTGCACCACCTAGCTGCCCCTTCATTGAATTTTTGTTTGCTATTCTGGTTTTTTTAAGGTGTATTTTCTTAAGCATTTTTTGGTGCCTCCTTTACCAAGTTGTTCACTCTTTTCATGATTTGCTTCCATTATTCTCATTTCTCTTCCTATTTTTCCTCTACCTTATTTACTTGTTATTTTTGAGCTCTTCTATGACCTGTTTGTTTTTGAGACTAGATGTTTTTGTCTTCTGAATTTGTCTTCTTTCTTCACTGACACCATAATAACTTTCTCCAGTCAGGATCTTTTCCTCCTGTTTGCTCATTTTTCCAGCCTGTTTTTTTAATTTTTAACTCTTTGCTAAGGTGGTGCTCTGCTTCCAGAGTGGAGAGGAGCATTGTCCTGAACTTCTTGTGCAGTTGTTTTCAGATATAATTTTGGGGACCTGTAACTTTTAGGTTCTTCTTAGGTGAGAGAGGATGTTTCTTACTCACTTGACCTGTGTTCTGGTCTGTGAGCAAGCACACTCTTTTCCACACTGAAATTGTGATGAAGTTTCCTGCTCTTGCAACCACAGACTCTGTCGAGCTAGTACTCGTCCTTGGAGGACCATGAGATCCAGGACTGCCAACCCAAGAATTGGCAATGTAATAATAGTTCTGCTTCTTGTGCCAGTAAAGGCACCCCTGTAATTTCCTTCTGACCAATTGATTGACCCTTTTACCCTCTGTGGGATGAAAGGTCTGGAAGCTGCCACTGCTACCACTGATTTCATCTGCCCCAAGGTCAACTTCTAGGGTACATCTTGTATTTACCTGTGGTCTATTCTCTCTCCATTGTAGTAGATCTTTCCTGCTGACCTTCTAAGTTTCTTGGGTTGGAAAATCGTTCCACCCTGTCCTTTTGTGGGTTCTGCCACTCTAGAATTTGTTTTGAGTCATAATTTAAAATTGTTTGCAGGGGGTTTTTGGGAGAACGCAGGCAAATCTCTGTCTTTTCCCCATCATCTAGGCCTCACTCTCCTGTGTTTCTTCTCAGATTTCCTGATCACAACTTAAGTTTTGTTACCTTTCTCAATCTTTGTTGAAGTAATTGTAAGAAAGAGTTGAGCTGTACTATTTCCAACTGCACTGTTTTTACTGATCTTCATTATTTCCAATTTTAAAGACATTTCCTCTACTTTCTAAACTTTATTTTAGCACTTAAAATGGTTGTGTTAATACATTTTAAAGAAATACAGTGACTTTTTTCTTTCTCCACAGCTTTGGGAGACTTAGTTTGGTTTAAACTCAGAGATATCATATAATTTAGCAATAATGAATGCATGTTAATTTTCATTACAACACAAACAGTTTTTAAGAGGACTGCTATAAAAAGGTAAATAAAACCTGTTCATGGTAATAGACCTAGCTGTTTTCAAGAGCATAGGAATTATGTTTATAGGTTATAAAGCTTTGCTTTCAGTAGGCATACTCAAAGTACTGGACAAAGCTAGAGAAAAGATCACATTCTGACATCACTGTTTACTAATTCTGTGACCCTGAACAAGTCTCTAGTCATTCCTTAAACCTAGTTTTATCATCTGTAAAATTAGGCAAACACTACTTGCTTTGTGTACCTCATGAGAAAATATATTTGAAAACCTCTTCTGGAATCAGGATGGTGAAATACAATTCAGGATGCAGCTAAACTCTCCCCAAACTTTCTGCTAAACAATTTTAAAATAATTCCTCAAACAGAATTTTGATGTAATAGAAGCAACAGAAGGTCAAAGGGAGACATTTTTTCCCAGCCTAAGATGGTTTAAGATGGATGCAAAGGAGGTTTTTAACACTGGTATGAGCACAGGCCTGCAGAGTGTCAGGAGCCCCAGCAGTCGGTCTTGTAGGCAACCACGACAACTTTAGGGAGTCCTTCGTCCAGAGATGTTGGGGTGGGGCAGGCAACTGGTCAGAAAGAGAGCGTAGAGGAGCCTTTGCAGGTACTGGGTACAGTCTGGGCTAATTGGCAACTCTGATGCCCACAAGCTGTCCTGGGTTTCAGTTCAGGTCAGATAGGAGAAATTGTAAAATGTCACAAGGAAGCAGCTGGGTCACTGTTTAGGGCCAATAAAAGCACAAGCATTTGCAGCTTCAGGGAACAGGGGCCCTTCCTGGGTAAATATCAGAGGACAGATCAGTTACCACAGCTCTCCCGGGATACCACCACCTTGGAAGCACTAGAAACTTGTAGACTCTCAGAACTTACTTAGAAAATAGCTGCACAGAAAAGCCTATAGCTTGGGATAGTGCTTCCACAACCCTACCATTCAAATGAAGAAATAAACTAGGAAAATAAGTGATCAACAAAAAGGAACTTAACCATAAAAAACTACAAAGATGTCAGGGAAGACCCCAACAAACTTAGAAGACAATCACTATGTTAATAGAAATATAAGTAAAGTCTCAGAGAAAAATGCTAATTGGACCCAAGACCAGCAAGAATTCCTGGAAAGAGTTAAAGAAAGAGATAATAGTAGTAGTAAAAGAAAATTGAGGAAAAAACAGTTGACCCAATGGTGAAAGAAGCACAACAATTTACTGAAGAAAAGCAGATCAAGGGACTTGATAGAGAGAAGGCGGGAACTTTGTTAAGTCTACTGGATTTCCCTCAGAAATGATATTAATCAAGCTCCTGACAGATTTTAGAGTTACAGAATCCATAAAAGAACAGAGTGGATCATCTCCCAGCAAGGTCTGTCATGGGGAAGGGTGTGAGTGTACCCAGGAAAGAGAAAAGAAACCCAGTCTTGTCTTGGATGGTTGGGAGAGGTGGGGGCTAACCTGAGATCCTTGACTCTGGAGATCTCCAGCACAGGCTTTCACAATTTGGACTTGGGTTGGCTGCATGGTGGGCAGGCTGGGAGAGAGCTTCAGCCTAGGTGCCCAGGATTCCCATTCAGCCCATGCGACTGGTCTGGATGGCCTGAGTTGGACAATGAGCCGGGTATTCCCAGCAGGAAGTGCCTGACATTCTTGGCATAGAGAGCCCAGAGACAGCCCCAGGTGTTCTCACTTTTCCAGTGGGTCAGGGTGGTTGACCTGCCCAGCACTGAGGATTCAGAGAGAGCCTCTGGCATTCCTTATTGGTCCTTCCCTGAGCAATACTCTGGAATTTCTAGAATTGACAGCCCAGGCCAGTGAGCAAGCCTCTGGGGTTCTTAACACCATGAAGGTCTGTGAGGGAGGCCCTACCCAACACAAGAACTTTGGGATGAGGTCCAGTAACAATTCCCAAAATTAATAAGAAAACATCAGAGAAAAGCAGAGTCTATTGAAAGTTACCTTGGAGATAAGAATGGGCAAAACACTTACTCAGAAAAGAAGAGTAGAAGGAATACTATGTGTGAAACTTAGAAGGAGAATGTGAATTGGTCATCAGCCCAGAAAGATTTCTTGGAAGAACCCAGAAAGGATTTTTAAAATCAAATGGAAAAATTGAGAAAAGAATTGCAAGAGAAAATTAATATCTTGTGACAAAAAATGACAGAAGAAAATAAATCCCTTAAAATTTGGACAAAAAAATGAAAAAAGAAAATAATTCCTTCAAAAATGCAGTTGGACAAATAGAAAAAGATAACTCCTTTAAAAAGAGAATTGACCATATGGAAAAGGAAATGCAAAAACTAACTGAAGAAAACAATTCCTTGAATAATAGGTTCGGATTAGTGGAAGCTAATGACTCTAAGAGACACCAAGAATCAGTTCAACAAAATAATAAGAAATGAAAAAATAGAAGAAAATATAAAATGCCTAACTGGTAAAACAACTGACCTGGAAAATAAATATAGGAGAGATAATTTAAGAATTATTGAACTACCTGAAAAAGAACCTGGATAGTATTCCTCAGGAAATTGTCAAGGAAAAGTGCCCTGATATCCTGGAACCAGAGGGTAAAATAGTCATTCACCTCCTGAAAGGGATCCCAAAATGAAAATACTAAGGATTATTGTTACCAAATTCCAGAATTATCAGAAGAAGGAGAAAATCCTGCAAGTAGCCAGAAAGAAGCAATTCAAATACTGCAGAGCCACAGTCAGGATTACACAGGACCTGCTTACATCCGCATTAAAGGATCAAAGGGCCTGGAATATGAAATTCCAGAGGCCAAGGGAGCTTGGATTACAACCAAGAATCAACTACCCAGCAAAATTGAGCATATGCTTTCAGGGGAAAAGAAATAGGTGACTTTCAAACTTTCCTGATGAAAAGATCAGAGCTGAACAGAAAATTTGATCTTCAAACGGTAGATTGAAGAGATACATGGAAAGGTAAACAGGGGGAAAAAAACTACTATTCAATAAGATTAAAATGGTTACATCCCTACCCTAGAGGAAGATTCTCATAACTTTTGAAAATTGTAATGCTATTAGAGAGGGTATACTTAGGCTGAAGGTATGGACATAAATTGATTTTGATGAAATGATTTAACAAAAATTAAGACATTAAAAAAAAGTAGGATTGTAATAAGAGAGGAATGGAGAGCCAAAATAGTGTAAATTATATTGCATGAAGAAGTGCAAAAGACCTCTTAGACTAGAGGGAAAAGTAGGGAGGGTAGGGATGAGAACAACTTGAATCTTACTCATCAGATTTGGTTCAAAGAAGGAATAACACATACACTCAATTAGATTTAGAAATTTATCTTTCCTTCAAGTATTAGAAGGGAGAAAAAGGGGGCTGGGAGGGAAGAACTGACTGATAGACAGGAGGAAAGGAAGAAGGTAAAAAGAGAAAGGGGAAGAAAAGGGAGGATAGCTGATAGAGGGGAGGCAGATTGAGGGAGACGTTATTCAGGAGCAAAATACTGGTGAGGAGGGATAGGTTAAAAGGAGGGGGAAAAGTACCAACAGAGGGGAAGTAGCATGGAGGGTAATAAAGAGTTATTACTATAATTGTGAATGTGAATGGAATGAACTCTTCCACAAAACAAAAGTGGATAACAGAGTAGATTAAAAACCAGAATCCGGGGGCGGCTAGGTGGCGTAGTGGATAAAGCACCGGCCTTGGAGTCAGGAGTAGCTGGGTTCAAATCCGGTCTCAGACACTTAATAATTACCTAGCTGTGTGGCCTTGGGCAAGCCACTTAACCCCATTTGCCTTGCAAAAAAAAAAAACCTAAAAAAACCCCCCAAGAATCCTACAATATGCTGCTTACAAGACACATTTTAAGCAGAGAGATACGCACAGAGTGAAGGTAAAAAGCTGGAGCATATATTATGTTTCAAATGAAGTGGAAAAAAGCAGGGGGATTAGTCCTTCTCTCAGGCAAAGCAATTGCAAAAATAGATCTCTTTAAAAGGGATAAAGAAGGAAACTATATTTTCCTAAAATGTACTATAGACAATGAAGTAATTTCAGTACTAAGTATGTATGCACCAAATGGTATAGCATTCAGATTCTTAGAGGAGAAGCAAAATAGTTACAGGAAGATGTAGATAGTAGAACTGTACTGGTGCGGGACCTCAACCTCCCTCTCTCATAATTAAATAAATCTAACCATAAAATAAACAAGAAGGAAGTTAAAGAGTTGAATAGAATGTTAGAAAAGTTAGCTATGGAGAAAATTGAATGGGTTAGAAAAGAATATATCTTTTTTTCTGTGGTACATGGCACCTTCACAAAAAAATTGACCAAGTATTAGGGCATAAAAACCTCATAATCAAATGCAGAAAGGCAGAAATAGTGAATATATGCTTTTTTTTCAGATCATGATGCAATAAAAATCATCTGCAATAAAGGACTATGGAGATAAAGACTTAAAATTAGACTAAATAACATAATTTAAAAGATTAAATCAAATGATAAATCATAGAAATAGTTAATAATTTCATCCAAGATAATGACAATAAGGAGACAACATACCAAACCTTGTGGGATACAGCCAAAGTTGTTATTAGGGGAATTGCTTACATAAATAAAATAGAGAAAGAGGAAATCACTGAATTGGGTATGCAACTAAAAAAGCTAGAGAAAGAACAAATTAAAACCCCCCAATTAAATGCCAAATTAGAAATTCTGAAAATCAAAGAAGAGATTAATAAAATCGATAGTAAAACAACTATTGAAGTAATAAAACTAGGAGTTGGTTTTATGGAAAAACCAATAAAATAAACTTTTGGTTTTGGGTAATTGATTAATTGGATTTTTAAAAAAGCAGGAAAACCAAATTACCAGTATCAAAAATTAAAAAGATGAATTTACCACCAATGAGGATGAAATTAATGATTTGAAGCTCTTTTGCCCAACTGTATGCCAATAAATTTGACAATCTAAGTGAAATGAATGAATGTTTACAAAAATATAAGCTTCCCTCATACTTAAATAATCCATCTCAGAAAAAAAAAACTGATCAAACCATCAATGAACTCCCCAAGAAAAAATCTCCGGGACCAGATGAATTCACAAGTGATTTCTACCAAACATTCAAGGAACAATTAGTTCCAATTCTAAATAAACTATAAAAATAGGTGGAGTTCTATCAGATTTCTTCTGTGACACCAATATTTTGCAGATACCTAAATCAGGAAGCATCAAAACAAAGAAAATTATAGATCAATTTCTTTAATGAAATGCAAAATTTTTAAATAAAATATTAGCTAAGCAATTACAGCAAGTTATCACTAGGATGATATACTTTGATCAAGTAGAATTCATACCAGGAATGCAGGATTAGTTCTATATTAGGAAAACTATCAGCATAATTGACCATACCCAACAGAAATCATATTATTATTTCAAGAGATGCTGAAAAAACTTTTGACAAAATGAGTTCAGGATTTAGACATAAAAGGTAAATAAGGAATAGTTTATTTGTCAGGAAGGGGAGTAGTTTATGACTAAAGAAGAGATAGAGAACATTTCAAAATGCAAAATGAATAATTTTGATTACATTAAACTGAAAAGTTTTTTTCCTAAATAAAGCCAGTACAAGCAAGAATCAGAGGAACTAAATAAATTGGGAAAGAATTTTTATAATTAGTGTTTCTGACAAAGAACTCATTTCTAAAATTTATAGGGCACTGAGTCAGATTTATAAGAATAGAAGGCATTCCCCAATTGGTAAATGGTCAAGATCTGGAAAGGCAGTTCTCATGAAGAAATTAGAGCTATCTATAGTCATATGAAAAAAATGTTCTAAATTATTATTGATTAGAGGAATACAAATTAAAACAATTCTGAGGTATCACCTCACACTTATCAGACTGACCAATATGACTAAAGAGGAAAATGATCAAGTGGGAAAACTCAGACACTAATGCATTGTTGGTGGAGTTGTGAACTGATCCAACCTTTCTGGGGAGCAAATTTGGAATTATATCCATAGGGCAATAAAACTGTGCATACCCTTTGGTCCAGCAAAAACTACTAGGTTTATATTCCAAAGAGATCACAAAAATGGGTTAAAACTCACTTGTACAGAAATGTTTATAGCAGGGTTTTTTTTTTGTGGTGGTAAAGAATTAGAAATAGAGGGGATGTGATGGAACTCTATTGTTTTTTTTAAAAAAATCATGAGAGAATATCCTGGAAAGATCTGCATGGACTGATGCTGAATGAAGTGAACAGAACCAGGAGAACATTGTACATACTAATAGCAACTTTGGGTGATGATGGACTTGATAATTTTAGCAGTACAATAATCACAGATAGTTCTAAAAGACTTGTGATGGAAAATATCCATATCCAGAGAAGGAACTGTATAGTTTAAATGCAGACAAAAGCTTACTGTTGTCAATTTTTAAAAACTGTCTTATGTGTATTATGATTTTTTTCTCTCTAGTGTTTTTTTCCTGTTTTGATTTGATTATTCTTTCACAACATGAGTAATCTGGATCTATGTTTAGCCTGGTTATACGTGTATAACCTATATTAAATTACTTTCTATTGGGGGGAAGGGGAAAGGAGGGAGGGAGAAAAAATGTGAAACACAAAACCTGGCAAAAAATGATTGCTGAAAACTACCTCTGAATGTAGTTGGAAAAATAAATAAAAAAACTTTTTTAAAAGGCAAATTAGGCCAGATGGAAAAAGAGGCACAAAAATCCACCAAAGAACTCCTTAAAAAGCAGAATTGATCAAATGGAAAATAAAGTACAAAAAAGCTCATTGAACAAAACAATTCCTTAAAAATTAGACTTGGACAAATGATCATAACTGAAAAATGGAAGCTAATGATTCCAGTGCACTTCAAGAACAATAAAACAGAGACAGATGAATGAAAAAGTAGAAGAAAATGTGACTGGAATGAGCTTCTCATAGAATGGAAGTAGATTGCACAATGGATTGAAAACTAGAATCCAAAAACATTATGAAGAAGAGACACCCCTGAAACAAAGACACAGTTGAAATGGGCTGAAGCAGATTGTTGTATTTTAGCAGAAGTGATGAGAACAGGGGTGGTAATCATGATCTTAGTGAAAGCAAAAGCATAAACCTAATTGAAAGAGATAAGGGAAACTACATTTTGCTAAAAGCTACATAGACAATAGAGTAATTATTTATAAAATATGAATGTCTTTAAAATTTTACAGCAAGTTCTCTGATAAAGACCTCATTTTTTCAGATATATAGGGAATTAAGTCAAATTTTCAAAAACAAGAACCATTCTCCAATTGATAAATGGTCAAAGGATATAAACAGGATTCTTTAGAAAAAATCAAAGCTACCTATAGTGATATGAAAAAATTTACTAAATTACTGTTGATTAGAAAAAAGGAAAATTAAAGCAACAAATTAAAACATATCTATGAGAAATGACAAATATTAGAGGGGATGAAGGAAACTAGGTTGTTTTTTGTTTGTTTGTTTTTAGTTTTTGCAAGGCAGTGGGGTTAAGTGGCTTGCCGAAGGCCACACAGCTAGATAATTATTAAGTGTCTGAAGCTGGGTTTGAACTCAGCTACCCCTGACTCCAGGGCCGATGCTAGATCCACTGCGCCACCTACCCACCCCAAAACTAGGTATTCTTATGAACTCTTGGGGAAATAGTGAACTGGTCCATCCATTCTGGAGATCTGGAACTATACCCAAAGAATTACAAAACTGTGAATATATTTGATCTAGCAATACATTATTAAATCTATGCAAGGGAAAAGCCCTGTAATGACAAAAAACATTTATAATAAGCAGCTCTTTTTTGTGGTAGAAATTGAGTAGCTTATCATTCAGGTGGTAACTGAACAAGTTGTTCCATATGATTATGATGAAATACTTTTGTGGTATAAGAAATGACCAGGGAGATTTTAGAAAAAAATTAGAGGAAAAGTGAAAGTGAGAAGAACCTGGAGATCATTGTGCATATTAATTTCAGTGTTGTAAAGATGATCAACCTGAAATACTTGGCTGTTTTGATAAACATTCAATGTTTCAAGATAATTTCAAAGGACTCTTGATGAAAAATGCCATCCACCTCCAGAGAGAACTAATGAACTCCTAAGTACAAAATTAAAGTCTAATTTTCTTGCTTCCTTTCTTTTTGACCTTTTTTTGGGCAGTAAGGCTAATATTGAAATATGTTTTTGCATGATTTCATATATATAATTGTTATTGTGTTGTTTGCTTTGTCAGTGGATGAGGGAGAAGTGAGAGGGAAGGAAAGAATCGGAACTCAAAATTTATTTTTTTTCTTTTTTTTTTATTAAAGATATTGAGTTTTACAATTTTCGACCTATCTTGCTTCCCTCCCCCCACCCCACCCCACAGATAGCACTCCATCAGTCTCTACTTTGTTTCCATGTTGTACCTTGCTCCAAATTGGGTGTGATGAGAGAGAAATCATATCCTTAAAGAGAAGAGAATTCTCAGAGGTAACCAGATCAGACAATAAGATATCTTTTTTTTTTTCAAATTAAAGGGAATAGTCCTTGTACTTTGTTCAAACTCCACAGCTCCTTATCTGGATACAGATGGCACTCTCCTTTGCAGACAGCCCAAACTTGTTCCCAATTGTTGCACTGATGGAATGAGCGAGTCCTTCAAGGTTGGACATCACTCCCATGTTGCTGTTGGGGTGTACAGTGTTTTTCTGGTTCTGCTCATCCCACTCACCATCAGTTCATGCAAATCCCTCCAGGCTTCCCTGAAATCCCATCCCTCCTGGTTTCTAATAGAACAATAGTGTTCCATGACATACATATACCACAGTTTGCTAAGCCATTCCCCAATTGAAGGACGTTTACTGGATTTCCAATTCTTTGCCACCACAAACAGGGCTGCTATAAATATTTTTGTACAAGTAATGTTTTTACCCTTTTTCCTCATCTCTTCAGGGTATAGACCCAGTAGTGGTATTGCTGGGTCAAAGGGTATGCACATTTTTGTTGCCCTTTGGGCATAGTTCCAAATAGCTCTCCAGAAGGGTTGGATGAGGAACTCAAAATTAAAAAAAAGAAAAGTATGTTAAAAATAAACAATAAATATTTTTGAAAAGGAAAAAGAGTTTTCTTCCAGCCTATTCTAAACTCTCCAGACTTCACCACCATGTTTCAGCTGCCTTCTTACCCTGAAAGATTCCTCCCTTGCACTTTTTTACCCTGGAAGATTCCTCAGCCCCTGGGATCCCTTCTTCCCATTGAGTTCTTCCTGAAACCTCCATTTTGAAAAAATTCTGAGGCCAGCTATCCTTCACTCCTCTTACATCCTATTCCTGACTTGATGAACTTTTCCAAGATTCCACATTGTGTGTACCTTCTCCTTCCCCTCTCCTTTTTCAGCTCCTTTTTACATGTTATCTTCCCATATTAGAATGTGAGCTGAGAGCAGAGATGTCTTTATTTTTGCTTGTACTTGTATCCCCAATACCCCTGTGCCAGTTCTGGTATATGATAGTTTTTTTTTTTAAGAAATCCTTGTTGACTGACTAAGCTATAAAGTTCTATGAGCAGATGTGTGTAATTACTTTATAATAATATTTATTTAGCTGTTTTAACATTTCAAATTAGAGATTTTTTTATTTGTAGCTTGAATACTTAAAAAAATTAGAAATGTTAGAAATAAGTAACTCCTATGACATTTTACAAATCTTTTTGATATTTTTATATGAACATTTCTTAACTAAAAAAATATAGGTAATCAAATTTTTCACCAATCTAATAATAATGATGATAAGAATTAATATGTATATAGCATTTGAAGATTTGTAGGGCATTTGATTTACATTTACTGTTGAAGCCTTACCATAGCCTTATAAACTTTCTATTATGATCATCCCAGAAACTGTGGCAGAAGGCGTAAGTTGATTTTTTCCAAAGTCAAGAGATTTCAGAAGCAAAATTTGAACCCAGGTCTACTTTCTATCTTCTAAGTCTAGTTCTTTTTCCACTACAATGTGTTGCCTCTCCTTTTCATAATAATGATAAGGGAGATGGCAATAAATATATTAGTACTGTTACCTGTTTTTCCATTTTAATGATATTTATAATCCTCAATTTTACTATGAAGGAATTGTTATGCTTGCTATAAAGCATAATATACTTAGATGAATTGATGATTTCATCACTGTGGATATTACCTCCATTGGTTTGATCAGAGAAATCTTTTATTAAACCACTATCATATGTTAGTCATTCTGCTGAGTAATGAGGATATGATGATATAATTTATTGCTACAGCTCTTGCCTTTAAGAAGCATATATTCATTGGAGACAATGTGCATTTTTTTTAATTATATACAAAATATATATCATATAAACATAAGGTAAACTTGGGGTGGAAATTCTAGTAAATTAAAATTTATACAAAATATATATATATATATATATATATATATATATATATATATATATACACACACACAACATAAATGTCAAGTAATTTTGCCAGTGGAGGCTCCAGGAATTGGGGTCAGGAGAGATTTTCAGGAAAGGTTTCCCATTGGAAGTGATTTGTGAGCCAGACTTTAAAATCACTAAGAATTCCAAGAGGTGGTGGTAAGGAGAGAGTACATTCTAGCTACAGAGATCAACCTGTGCAAAGGCATGGAGATGGAGAAGCATTATGATTGAAGCATAGCACTACCCTTAAAAGGTAGTGATAGTAAGACTGAAAAGATAGGTTGGAAAATGGGCTGTGAAGGACTTTAGATGCTGAATAGCAGATTTCATATTTTATCTTGAAGGTGAAAGGAAACCTTTTGCAGGAGTTTATTATAAAATAGGAGAGTGATATGGTCAAACTTGTGCTACAGGAAATTCACTCTGGCAGATGTGTGGGGGATAGATTGGATGGGGAGAGACTGGAGACAGGGAAACCAATTAGGATGCTCCTAAGAAAGCCAAGGTGAAAACTGAAGAGGGTCTGACCCAGGGAGGAGATTTGTCAGCGTAGAGAAGGGAATGTGGGAGTAGAATCAAGATGACTGGGCTAATTGACAGGAGCTGCTGGTGAGAGAGCCAGGAACTAAATATGACTGAGATTCTCCCTTCTGTAATCCCTTCCTCTCCATATGGTACTGGCCTTCTCATTTCCTGTTAATAGACATCTTTAATGTTGTATTTTTTTTTTTGCAATGCAGTGGAGTTAAGTGACTTGCCCAAGGTCACACAGCTAGGCAATAATTAAGGCCAGAGGCCTTCAAATCTGTTTGAATTCAGGTCTATATAGCTGCAACACATAGCTGCCCCGTTAATGGTATTTTCACACAATTTTCACTGCAAATTGCTATCTTCCTTTCCAGTGCCATTTAACTCACATGTATTGTTGAAAGTGAAATATAAGACAGCTAGGTGGCTCCAGTGGATAGGAGCCCTGAGACACATATTACTAGCATGACCCTGGGCAAGTCAATTAATAGCACTTACCTCCTAGGGTTCTTGTGAGAATCAAATAAGATAATGATTGTAAAGTACTTAGCATAGAGTCTGACACATAGTAAACTATATAATTTTGTTATAGTTGTTATTATTATTATTGTTGTTGTCATATGGAATTCTCATGGAAAATCAACATAGTTGTCTCTGCTTAAGTCTGTAAATTATTCTGGGTTCTAGAAAGATTGTACCAGTATTGCTGAAGAGGTTTTGAATATGTATTATGACTTTTGTATGAGAAATTGATACTGGGTGATGGATTTTTCAGTTGCAACAACTCTTGAAAATCATTTATCAAACTATAAAAAAAAGAATTGTAATTTTTATTGATAGGAGAAAATAAGCATTTGTAATTTTTTTGGTGTGAAACATTCAAATAAAAATGGGTATAATTTTTATGGTTGTTACTCTTAATATTTTTTTATCCTCACAGTTGAATACATGCATATTTTCTGATAAAATCTGGAAAGAAAATCAGAAAGCAGGATGTCATCATTTATTGTGACTATAATAAACACAAGCTTTAACTTGGGAGTATAGAATGAATTGTCTCATTAACCTTGAAATATTCTTTCTTCCTAATGTATTATTTTTTATCCTTTGTCTTTTGTGTGATATTTTTTCCCATATCCTATATCCCCAAGATTGAATGGTAAGGGACTTGACCAACATGAAATGTCTCCCACTGATAAACTAATTTTATAATTCTCTTTCAGTATTACTCAAGTATTTCAAGTGACCAAAATTTGTTGCTATGAATTTTCTTTTTCATCAATGCAAATTTGACTCTCTTGCAGCATAGAGACAGACTTGAAAAATTGCTGTGGCTGAAATTTTTTTTTTAACCAAACTGAGAATGTTATTCTAAACTTCAGTCAACCAATAAACATTTATTAAGTGTCTACTATATGCCAGCACCATACTAAATACTGAGGATACAAAAAAAAAAAGACAGTCCTTAACCTAAAGGAGTTTACACTCTAATGGTATGAGACAATGTGCAAACAAATATTACAAAGCAAACCATGTATAGGAGATATAGAAATAATGAGTACAGGGAAGGCACTTGAATGAGAGATGGGAAAGGAAGGCTTCTTATAGAAGGTGAGATGTTAGTTGTGACATAAAGAAAGTCTGAGAGGTCGCTATTGGGAGAGAAGGAGGTAGAACATTCCTGGCAAACGGTTCCACCAGAGAAAAAGCCTGGAACTGAGAGACAGAGTATCTTGTTTGTGGAACAGCCAGGTCACTAGTGTCCTTGAATGAAGAACCTGTCTTGGGACTAAGATGAAGAAGACTAGAAAGGTAGGACAGGGCTATGTTAGGAAGGGCTTTGAATGCCTAACAGAGCATTTTGTATTTGCTCCAGGAGGCAAGAGGAAGACATTGGAGTTGATTGCTTAGGGCAGTGATTGGGCTGAATGGAGGATGCATTACAATGGGGAAAGATTTGATCTAGGCAGACCCACCAGCAGACTACTGTGATAGTCCATGTGTTCAGTGATGAGGCCCTGCACTAGAGGGGGTAGCAGCTTCAAAGGAGAGAAGGGCACGGATTTGAGAGATGTGGCAGAGGTGAAATCATCAATAGTCCTTGCTAACAGTTTAGATATGGGGAGATGAGAGGTAGTGAGGCATTCAAGATGACTTCTAGGTTGTGAGCCTGAAGAATTGAAAGGATGGTATTGCTCTCTATAGAAAAAATGAAGGTTGGAGATGGGGGAGGGAAAAATAGTGTTCCATTTTGCAAACAGTGAGTTCATGAAATGGCAACTGGACATCTACTTCAAGTTGTCTGAAGTACACTTAATTCTTTAATAGTATTTTTATATTGTTTTAGTCCCTACTTCCAGGAGATAATATTGGAGCTATTTTTATTTTTATTCAGTTTTTATTATAGCTTAAAAATAAATGACTTGTATGTTTTTAAGACTTAGAATCTGTTTAAAGGCTACTTCCCCATAATTATATGAGAAACAGTTGTGTTTAAATTTGTTTATAGGTTTTTTGTTTTAAAAATTAATACTGAAATTATTTCATTTAACAGAAATTCGAGCAGGTCATTGGGAAATTACAGATATTATACACTTTTTTTACTTTTTAAAAAGTATCACATACTATAGAAAGAAATTATTTACACAATAATGAAAATGATTTCACATTGTTTTGTCTGACATTTAAGTTACTCTTTAATCTTGTAGCATTTCCAGTCTTATCTAATACTGTTCCCTCTTTATAAACATTAAATCTCCTGCCAAACTGTATTATTTTCAGTAACAACAAAGAATACTGCATCTGCATTAATCTTTGCCAAAACTGCTTAAATACAGTTTTTATATATTCTTTTATATTTCACATTTGCAAAAAAAAGAGATGCCTATTTTAGGTGCATACAGTTAATAAGGGTTCCAAGTGATATCAAAAATGGTTTTTAGTTCTCTAAAGGGGTATCTTACTAGGTTTTGCTCTAAAACTTAAACTTTTTCCATAGGTTATCATAGTCTCACAATGAATTTTCAAAAACTCTCAATTACAATATTTTAGATTTAGAGTTGAAAGGGCCACTCCTTTAAAGTATCTTCAGTATTCTAATTATCTAAAAAGTCTTTAAAAAATGGACATGAGCATATAAAGATAAGTTTAAAACATCTAATTTGTAATTGATAAGTTTGATTTCTTGGTCATAAAAATTCAGCTCTTATTTTTTTGTCAATATAAACAATTAAGTAGAAATTTTAAAATGTTTCACTAGTTTGACATGGGTCAAAATTTTTCTTTATTATGTTAGTTAAGTTAAAATTGTCTAAATATGTACTGCCTTTTATCACCTGATAATATTACTTGAATTGAAAAGTCCTTTATTTATTGCTATAAAATAACAAATTGACTTTTAATATTTGAGAGATACTTGTGTCAGTCATTGAACTTTCCTACATTAAACATGAGAGCTGAATACTGTAAATCAAAGTATTATTTGGAATGCCAAAACTTTACAGTATACCATATGACTGTCACTAAATTGTATTTTTATAATTATAGATTAGAAGAACTGGCTGTGATCTGTGCTAATTATGATATTCCACATATTGTCAATAATGCGTATGGAGTACAATCTTCCAAGTGTATGCATCTCATACAACAGGTAAGTTAAGTAACTAATTAAAAATTCAAGTGTCATAAGTTTATTATTTTTAATAATAAAGAGTTTGTTTTGGAGTTCATATTCTATTTTTATTGACATTAATCAAAGTGTAGAATATTCATTCTGTAGGCAGTATGGAGTCCAGAGTAAGGTCATAGAGGAAGAAGAGAAAACAGAGATATGTACTTTTTATTCTTTCAGAGGGAATACCTGGAACTCAAATTTTCCTTTATATGTTTAAAATAAGGAGGAAATCCAGTGCTCCTACTCATCTCGATACATTGTAAGAAATACTCATATTTTACCTCAAAGAAAAATGGACATTTAACTTGGAATTAGATGAATGGCTCAACTTTGCCATGTATTAGCATGTGTTCAGTGAGCAATGTTCAACCTCTGGTGTCTGTGTCTCTCCCTGTTAAGAGAAAGGGTGGCCTGAGGGATCTCCACAGTCCTGTTCTGTCCAGCTCCTTCATGTTTCCCACATTCTTTCTTGCTGACAGAGTTCAGGAATCTAACAACTGTTTCTAGATCTCAAACCATCTGCTGATACTTTTACCAACTAAAATATGTTGACCTCAGGTCTGCTTTTCATTGTCATGTGTTTATCTTTATGATGAAAGCATGGAGTGTCAAAGTTTGTTTATGGAGCATTACTTCTTGGCATTCTTATTACAGTATGCTTTCTGTTTTTCTTTTTGGGACGTCTTAAGAAATATTTAGCAGCCTGAGATTGTGAAAATACCAACTCTGATCTTATACTTATATTCTTAGTTCTTATTAACATATTCTATGAGTCTGCTACTTTTTCTTTTCATTTTGCTAGTGGTGAGATTTGTCCCTGGTCAACTTGAACCATTGAACCATGGGGTAATCAAAAATAGGAAGTTAAAGATTTAAAGAATTAGGCAGTAGATTCTTTTGTACTCTCTGTCCAATTTCATGTTGTTGTTAGACTTGAGCTCAGAGTAGTATTTATAAAGTTGTGTACTCTGGAAGTGGACTTTCAGGTAACATGGTCAACAAGAGAGAGCACTTGATTAGATCCTCCCAAACTTTCCAGAGCTTTCCAAATCAGAAACCAAGTGGTATCAACTCTGTCCATGGTCTACGTCAGTAGTGCCAAACTCAAAGAGAAACAGAAACCATTTAGCTATATGTAAGAATATCATTAGACAACATATTGACTTTATTTAAAATGTAACGTTATCTATTTTTTTATTGTTTTTTTTAGTTGGTTAAATATTTCCCAGTTACATATTAACCTGATTTTGGCTGCATTCAGGAATACTGGGGGGTCAGGGTCACATGATTGACACCTTTGATCTAGATCCACCAAGAATCCACAGAAAACAAAAACTGTGAATTCACACCTAACTGACACCCACTCAGCACTTTCTTCACAGGCTTACAGCAGGGCTGCCCTAACCAACCCACCCCATGGGCTTACAACCCAAGATAATCTTGTACCCTGAGTCCCCTTCACTTCCAGTGCCTGGAGAGCTGGAGATTCCAAAAATGGCCTGTGAGCCAGTACTGCTAGCACATTGTATGCTGCAGAACAGCTCTGCAGGAGAGCAGGGGAACAGAACTCTCTCAGACTATTTCTGTACTCCAAATTGTCACTTGGAACAGAGACTTAGGCTGGTAAAATATGAATTGCCCAAAGGAAGTAAGAGGCTGAGACACTTGTAGCTCCATCCCTCAGTGAAACCATCATCAGATGGAAGGGAATCGGGAAAGTGAACAAAAGGGGAAAATAAGGAGTAAAAAAAAGACTGAAAACACCAAAGATCTCATGAAGAAGAAAACTCAAAAGACCATGAGCTTAAGTAGATAAATCAACAAGAAAGACATGATAGTTGAAGGAAATTTAACTTCCAGATCTAGTAAATGTGTTTTAGTTTTTGTGAATAAATACTGTAAAACAAGGGGAAATGATTCATCATTTGGTGAGGCTGAAAACCCTTTATATTTTCTTTTTTAAAAATAATATTTTGTCTTTACTTGAAAAAATAAATTTTAATATTTAAATTTAAAAAAAAATTCCCTCTACTCTCTCTCCCCTTAAATAATAAGCAAATTGATGTAGGTTATACTTGTGGAATCATGCAAAACATATTTCCATAGTAGTCATTTTTTGGAAGAAAACAAACCAAAAAAAGGAGAAAGAAAGATAAAAATAGTGTACTTTGGTTTGTATTCAGACTCCACCTTTTTTTTTCATCTCTAGATAGCATTTTTCATCATGAATCCTTTGAGATTGTCTTGGATTATTGTTTGCATAGAATAACTAAATCATTGACCGTTCTGCAATTTACTATATGGCTGTTTATCTGTTACAGTGTTGTTCTGATTCTGATCATTTCACTCTGCAGTAGTTTCTTTAAGTCTTTCCAGGTTTTTCTGAAATCATCCTACTCTTCATTTCTTATTGCACAATATCTCATCACAGTTATATCACAATTTGTTCAACCATTCTCCAACTGATGGACATCCCCTCAATTTCTAATTCTTAGTCATCACAAAAAGAGCTGCTATAAATAATCTTGTACAAATAGGTCCTTTTCCTCTTTAACTCTATGTAGAACTTGGAACCATACCACATTATTCCTGAGTAATTTAAAAGAAATGTGACAGCAGAATTTATGGCCAGTGCAGCTGGATTATTGGCAAAATGCAAATAATTAGCAGAATAGACAAATTTGAATTTGCAGTGGCAATCTCACAAAAAAAAAGAAACAAATTAAAAGACATAATAAAATTTGAATTTACAATGGCAATCTCACCCAAGAAACAAATGAAAACAACCAGCTGGGAATACAAATATACAGAAATGACGGACAGTATAGAAAAAGAAAAGCAGAAGGCAATAACATTAAAAGAAAACATTTTCTCCATACAAGCAAAGTATATTCCCTGTATTCTCAGTATTATAAAGAGCAGATGTGGGGATATGGGCTAAAATATGGTTATAATACATATTTATGGAAACTTAATACAGATAGGAAAGTTATGGATGCAGATACAGAAAAGTCTGAGCAGAACTTGGGTAGTGGCATTTATTAAATGAGGGAACTGAAACAAATTAAGCACCAGTTGTATCGGCCAGTTTTCATATTGCCCATTTATAAATTTTTACTTGGAAATATTTATTTGCAATAGAATGAAATAACTTAAAAATAATTATGTGAAAAGGAATTATATAGAGAAGTATTGCTTTTAGGATTTGCAAAACAGAACTAATATCAACTTTTTTGTTTGATCTTAGTAATGAAATTTGGTCTTGTTTTGATTTGCAATAGTCATAGTTAAAGCAAAATTTTGTAAGTAACGTAAGTTATGTAAAACAGGAATCCCAATTCACTAGGAGCTTCAAGCAACTGTTGTCCAAACAGTTGTGGACCTTCTTTAATTATCCTGAATCTTATAGACAGTGTTCAACTGTGGTGTAGAAATTATACCTACTATTAAATCTTTTTTTAAAATTTTTCTTTAATTTATTTACGCATTACTAAACTATTCTTGTTATAAGAGTAAACACAATACTCCCCCCCACAAAAAAATAAAACCTCATGAGAAATAAAGTGAAAGAGAGAAAAAAAAATGTATTTTCAGTCTGTGTTCTGATACAATCAGCTCTGTCTCTGGACCGGATCACATTTTTTATCATAAGTCTATCAGAGACGTTACTTCCATATTTTTCCACAGTTGCTGTTGCTGATGTTAATTTCCTCCATCCCTTCCTCCCCACTACCGTCTATTATATTTTCTCTTTCTTTTCACTCTCTCTTCTAAAATGTGCTGTGGGGCAGCCGAGTGACGCAGTAGATAGAGCACCAGCCCTGGGGCCAAGCTTTCATCCCACCCCAGAGACCCAGCAATCACCTAGCCCCATGGTCCCAGACAGGCCACCAAAAAGAAAATATGTTATATCTGACTATCCTCTCCTATGATCTGCCCTCTCCTTTATCACTCACATCCCCCTTCCCCTATCCCTGCCCCTGTTCTCTCCTTTTTCTTCTAGATTTCCAATGAGTATGTATGCTGTTTCTTCTCTGAGTCATTATCTGATGAGAATGAAGGGTCCCTCATTCCCCCTCACCTTCCCCCTTCCATACCATTGCAAAAGCTATTTCTTGACTCTTTTACATGAAATATCTTAGTCTATTCTACTTCTCCTTTCCTTTTCTCCCAATACATTTCCTTTTCACCATTGACTCCTTTTTTACAATATATCTTCAGATTGAGCTCCCTCTTGTGCCTTGTCTACATATGCTCCTTCTAACTGCTCTAATAAATGAGAAGGTTTATATGAGTATTATCAGTATCATCTTACAGGTCATCATCATTAAGTCCCTCATAATTTACCCTTCTCATCCACCCTCTCTATGCTTCACTTGAGTCGTGTACTTGGAGAGCAAACTTTCTGTGCAGCTCTGGCCATTTCAACAGGAACATTTGAAATTACCCTGTTTCATTGGAAGTCCATCTTTTCCCTTAGAAGAAGATGTTCAATTTTGCTGGGTAGTTGATTCTCGGTTGCATTCCAAGTTCTTGCCTTCCAGTATATTATATTCCAAGCCCTATAAGCCCTTAATGTGGATGCTACTAAGTCCAGTGTAATCCTGATTGTAGTTCCATGATATTTGGATTGTGTCCTTCTGGCTGCTTGTAATATTTTCTCTTTGACTTAGAAGTTTTGGAATTTGGCTATAATATTCCTGGGGTTGTTTTTTTTTTTTTGGATCTCTTTTCAGAAGAGATTGGTGGATTTTCTCAATTTCTATTTTTGCCCTCTGTTTCTAGGATATCAAGGCAATTTTTCTGTAGAAATTCTTTAAAAATGAAGTCAAGACTCTTTTCCTGGTCATGAATTTCAGGTAGCCAAATTATTTTTAAATTGTCTCTTTTGGATCTGTTTTTTTTTCCAGATCAGTTGTTTTTTTTCAGTGAGATAGTTCACATTTTCTTCTAGTTTTTCATTCTTTTGGTGTTGAATTATTTTGTCTTGATTTCTTGCAATGTCATCAGCTTCCTTTCTATATCTGAAGCATTTGTTTTACTCAGAAAGCTTTCTTATCTTCTTTTCCATCTGGCCAATTCTGCTTTTTAAAGCATTCTTCTTCTCAATAACTTTTTGAACTGTTTTATCTATTTGACCTAAACTAGTTTTTAATATGTTATTTTCTTCAGCATTTTTTTGGATCTCCTTGACTAAACTGCTGACTTCGTTTTCATGTTTTTCCTACATCTCTCTTTGTTTCTCTTTCCAATTTTTCTTCTACCTCCCTTATTGATTTTCAAAATCTTTTTTTAGAAAGATTTTATTTATTTTGAATTTTACAGCTTTTTCCCTAATCCCCCCCCCACAGAAGGCAGTTTGTTAGTCTTTCCATTGTTTCCATGGTATGCATTGATCTAAGTTGAATGTGATGAGAGAGAAATCATTTCCCTAAGGAAGAAACATAAAGTATGATTTATAGCAGAATTACATAATAAGATAACTATTTTTAAAAATTAAAAATAATAGTCTTTGGTTTTTGTTCAAACTCCACAATTCTTTCTCAGGATACAGATGGCATTTTCTATCGTAGATATCCCAAAATTGTGCCTGATTGTTGCCCTGTTGGTATGAACAAATCCATTAAGATTGATCATCACTCCCACGTTGCTATTAGGGTGTACAAGTTCTTCTGGTTCTGCTCATCTCGTTCAGCATCAATTCATGCAAATCCTTCCAGGCTTCCCTGAATTCCCATCCCTCCTGGTTTCTAATAGAACAATAGTGTTCCGTCATATACATATACCATAGTTTGTTTACCATTGCCCAATTGATGGAGATTCCCTCAGTTTCCATTTCTTTGCCACCACAGAGCTGCTATGAACATTTTTGTACAAGTGACATTTTTACCCTTTTTCATCATCTCTTCAGGGTATAGACCCAGTGCTGGTATTGCTGGATCAAAAGGTATGCACATTGTTGTTGCCTTTTGGGCATAATTCCAAATTGCTCTCCATAAAGGTTGGATGAGTTCAGAGCTCCACCAACAATGTATTAATGTCCCAGAGTTCTTGCATCCCTTCCAATATTGATCATTCTCCTTTTTGGTCATATTGGCCAGTCTGAGAGGTGTGAGGTGGTACCTCAGAGATGATTTAATTTGCATTTCTCTAATTAGTGATTTAGAGCAGTTTTTCATATGCCTCAAAATCTTTTTTGAGCTCTTTCATAGCTTAAGCCCAACTTCTTGGAGTCTTCAGATGCAGAAGCTTGGACTTTATCATCTTCTGATTGCATATTTTGGTCTTCCATGGGACCAAAGTAATTGTCTACGGTCAGGTTCCTTTATTTATTTTTTCCTGTTTATTCATTTCCTCAGCCTGTGCCTGGTTTTAGGGTGCTTCCTGAGCTTTTGGGGACACCCCTGCAAGGACCTCAGTATGTGAGGCTCTGACTGCTCTCCTGGTCTGTTGAATGACCACAAGTGCACCCCTGTAGGCCCCCAAACTGCAACCAGGGTCTGAACATGGTCAAAGACCCAGAGTCCTGTCCCAGGGACAGAGGATAGACCTCATCAGTCTCCCTCCATTCCCTTACCTTCTGTGGGCTGAACAATCAGTTTGCAGCTACTGGGTGTTTCCATAGGCCTGCTTCCATTTCCTGGGATCTGGCTGCTCTGAGGGTTGTGGCCTCACTGAGGAGGGCCACACTTGCCTGGGCTCCATGCTCACTCTGGCAGACGCTGATCTTCCAAGTTGTGCCTGGAGCTCCCTGGGGTGGCAGGTCAGGAGACTGCTTCTGCTGTCAGGTGCCTTGGGTTTGTTCCCAGAAGACTGAAGCTCCTTCCCTCTAGCATGCTGCTGTTCCGTCCAACCCTGTGAAGCAGAGCCTTCCCATTATTTTCCAGGTTACCTTGGGCTGGAGAATTGCCTCACTGGATCTTTCTGTGGGTTCTGTCTCTTGTAAATTTAGTTAGAGTCGTAATTTCAAGGTTTTTTGAAATATTTTGGAGAGAGCTCCTAAGAAAGGCTTTTCTCCTGCCACCATCTTAGCTCTGCCCCCACCATTAAATCTTGAATGTATGTTTGGGGAGACTAGCAACTCTGCTTGTAAGGAATAATTAAATTTCTATGTTTCTATTTCATTGTACTTCCTGCTTAGACTGAGATAAATTGTAATATTAATCTATTGTATATGGTTATATATATATATATATATATATATATATATATATATATATATATATATATATAGTTAAGATTCATTTGAGGCAACTTGGCCATGCAGTGGATAGAGCACTGACCCTGGAGTCAGGAGAGGAACTGAGTTCAAATTTGGTCTCAACTGTGTAATCATGGACAAGTTACTTAACCCTGCTTAACTGCTCCCCCATCCCCCCCAAAATGATTCATTCTAAATAAAGCTGAGAGATGGGAAAGTGTGCCAATAACAGTCAGAGCTAAGGTCCAGTGATTTTTAACCACTGAGAATAGTTTAACTTTCTATGCATGTTCTGCATTTTGTCCCCCTAGATTCTGCAAGTCTCCATGCCATTCCCCTTTGGGAGTGTTTTTAATCTCCTTTTCTCTGTTTTTCCAGGGAGAAAGGGAAAGCATGAATCTTCTACTCAAGTTATTCTTCTTTTATTTATGTCATATCCATTTTTATTTTTTTATGTCAATTTATGATGTTTCACCTATATGGAATATTCTCTTGGTAATACTTTCTGCCGGTCCAAATTTTAGATTTTTTTTGAGCTATACTTCAAATTCTGATTGCATTTTTTTTTATTATTCAGCTAGAAATTTGTAAATAGCATTCAATTCTCTTCTCAGTCTGGCTTCAGTCTACCTTTCCATGCTTGTTTCTCATTCTTCCCAATCATGTAACTCTGCCTTCTAGCTAAACTGGCCTACTTTATTGCTCCCCAAATTTGGCATGCCATCTTTTGCCACTGGACAGGCTAGGCTGACCATGATGCCAGAAACAGACTTGCCTTCTAAACTGGACTGAAGGATCTTTGAGGATGGGAATCTTTTATTCATTTTTGTAGTCCTACAAAATTTAACACCAAGAAAAATTGTATTAAATATACTTACTGATTTGATGGGTAAAATACTTTTGTAAATGGATAAGAAAGTGATTCTATACTGTGGTAGGTTTATAGAATTAATTAACATTTGTTTTCCATGAGTGGCTTAAAATATTAAGATTAAAGTACATATTTTTATGCTACTTTACTTCTCTGAAAGTTAAAATTGATTCATGAAGAAAAAGATCAATATTTAATTCTGCTAATTAGGAGAATTAATTTTATAATAAAATAGTATTTTTATTTAAATTCATTTAATTTGTACTTATTTTAATAATATTCCTTGGTATTTCTTTATTCCAGTTATTGTACATCTGATGGTATCCTACTACAAATACCTAATATTACATATCGTTTAATTTTAGGGTTCTCGATTAGGTAGAATAGATGCCTTCGTTCAGAGTTTGGACAAAAATTTTATGGTTCCAGTAGGTGGTGCTATCATTGCTGGCTTCAGTGATTCCTTCATTCAAGAAATCAGCAAGATGTATCCAGGTAAATAAGATAATTGTCCTTCAGAAGAAATTGTGTTTATTTTGCCCGTGTTAGAAATTATCTTTCCCAGAGCAATGTCTTTTTTTTTATGAGAGTAATCTGTTCTTTATTATTTCAGGAAGAGCCTCATCTTCCCCTTCTTTAGATATTCTTATTACCTTACTATCACTGGGATCAAATGGCTATAAGAAGCTATTAAAAGAAAGAAAGGTAATGATGTTTTTAATTGTAAATATATTGTGCATTGCAGTGGCACTTGTTAGCATGGATGAATGTTGTCTGGGAGGACCTGGGAGTGCTGTTGGATTTGTATCAGTGACTGGGGATCATTCTCTAATCTGGACAAAATGAAAGCTCACCTATATTTTCAAGAAAGCAACTATTGCAACTTCTTGTTAGCTTAATTATTTCAGATACCACTTAAAAATGGAAGTTCTTAAATATCAAGAAGATGATGAAGAATTTTTGTTTACATTTTTAGGCTAAGATTGGAGTGCTATTGAGGTCTGAGGGGCCAGCCACATGAGGAGAGGTGCTAAAGGAAGGATTTGACACTTGCCCTTTCTCCCCAAAAGCTGGTCTCATTATTGGTTTGGAAGGGCAAGAAACCTTAAAATTTTTTCTGTTTTTCCTTTGTCTCTGGAAACCTATTTAATTAACAAATCAAAGAAAGTAGGTGTAATTTGTGGTGGATCAATTAAGTACAGTTTCACGGAATGTAATCTAGTGTAAGATTAAGTAATATATCACCTATCTGAAAGAACTTTTAGAGCTGGTTGTAAAATTAGCTGCCAAAAAAAAAATAGTTTCTGTTCATGATAACTTCTCAGCCTGTCATCCCAAGCATTTGACAGATATTCTATAACATAAGTGTTAAGTGGGGAGATCTGTGTTTAATTGTACCTAGTCTTCTCTGCCTCCATTTAAATCAATCCACAGAAGAGCATTTATTTTATTATAGCAATGCATTTTATACACACACACACACACACACACACACACACACAAACACATATGTATATTTCTTAAGAAATATGGGATTAGAGGCAGCTAGGTGACACAGTGAATTGAACACTGGCACTGGAGTCAGGAGGACCTGAGGTCAAATCCAGTCTCAGACACTTAATAATTGCCTAGCTGTGTGATCTTGGGCAAGTCATATTTAACCGCATTGTCTTAAATGAATAAAATGAAAAAAAAACAAACAAAAAATGGAATTAAAAATCAAGTCTTCTTGGCAGTGAATTCCAGTAATACTGTCTAAATTATTTTTGTGGCATTGGAATGTGGTTGCTTTTGATATTCCTTAAAATAAATGGACTTGTTAGAATAGATGGTTTGAGCATGTAACATCTATAGTTTTGTTTGTAGTCCAAAAAACTGATCCTAAAATTTACCTTGTCTCACTGGAGAGCCCCCTAAGCCCCATCCCCCCTTTTTTTCCCTGAGATAGTGGAAAGGTAGGGTGAAAAGTATAGGGTGGAAAGTATACTTGACTGAGGCAAGAAACCAGAGCTCCAATTCCAGTTCTGCCTTTGACTAGTTATGTGACCCTGAACAAGAAACTTTACTTCTCTAGATCTCAGTTTCTGTAAAGTGAGAAGATTGAATAAGATGAAGCCAAAGCCTTTACAGACTGAATTCTGTGATTTTACTGCCATGTGGTAAACAATGAACACTTAAGTGAATGTTTCAGAATTTAGAAGACAAGTGTTATCAGTTAGGAAGGGCAAAAATCAAGATTATTTATTAATACCATTTGGGAATAAAAAGATAAAAACAAGCACAGTTCATTATTTTGCTTATTGGTGATTCCCATTTAGGAATATTAGCTTACATTGAACAATCTGAGATTTAGTTTGATATAGCTATCAGAAACTTCAGATCGGGGGTGGCTAGGTGGCGTAGTGGATAAAGCACTGGCCTTGGAGTCAGGAGTACCTGGGTTCAAATTTGGTCTCAAACACTTAATAATTACCTAGCTGTGTGGCCTTGGGCAAGCCACTTAACCCCGGTTGCATTGCAAAAACCTAAAAAAACAAAAAACAAAAAACGAAACTTCAGATTGGGACCAGGAAGAAAATGCAAAGTAGTGAAGGAAGAGCATTTACGTTTTAGTTTGTCCCATTTAATTAGAGTAATGTTGACCTTTCCTATGTACTCATGGAAGAAAATTGGTCATCTTTTACCCTTTAACACTCTAAAGTGGTTGATTGACATGAGTTTTTGGTGGACTTTGCTAAATTTCATACTTTTACAATTTATCTTTCGATGAGAATTTGAATATTTTGTAACTTAGTTGTTCAAAGTCATTAAAATATTTTAGGGGTTAAATTGATTTCTTTTTGTTAAAGAATAATCACCCCATGTGGTGATTACTATCTTTCTATTCAGTTTTGGTTAATTTGTTTTCTACTTAGTAAAAGGAGTACAATACATGGAATAGATCTAGAATGGTGTCTTTTTTTTTAAGTTTTAAGTAATTAGTTTTTAATTGCAAAACATAGTTGGCAAAATAGAAACCACTAAAATTTATGTATGTGCATATTCATTATCATGATGAAGAGCCATAATATTTTTATACTCAGATGGTATTATTTGTGTTGCTTTTTTATATACCTTGTATTGAAATTAAAGTGACAGCATTAGTAACTGGATTTTACTTAATCATTTATTAACTTTAACAAATTAACAAATGTCTTTAGTAATTTCTTTGCCATATCTCCTCAAGCTCCAAAATTCTTCCCTCTTATTATCTTTTATAAGATATGGTTTTGTTTTTACATTCTTCAAAACAAGTCAATCGATATTTGTTTATAGTACAAATTTTATTTAGGAATACACAAAAATAATGTAATTCTATAAAAAATAAAGCTTTTTAGCAAATACAGTGTTTTTGTGTTTTACAAAATAGAAATGTGCCATTAATCACAATTTGGTTCCAGTCCACCTTTCTAGACTGAATACTCCCATTTCAAAACCTGACATTTTAGCCAAGCTGTCCTACTTATCATTCCTTATATGGGACCTTTCTATTTCCATTTCTATGTCTATTGTGTATTCTATTTTATCCTCTTCCTTTTCGAGCCCCCCCATCCCTGCTTTCTTCAAAATTAGCTTACATGTCACATCCAACATGAAGTGTTTCCTGATCCCTAAGCTGCTATGTCTTCCAAGTTGAAGTTTGTATTTACTCTTTTTTGTATTTTGTCTTTTCTTTGTGTCTATGTTGCATCCTTGACAGCAGGGAATATTTAATTTTTGTATTTTGCATTTTTTTTATTTACAGTATCTAATCATCCTTTCTGGAACAAAGTAGGTAGACATTTAATAAATGTTTTTTGAATCATGATTTACTACAAAGCAGATTCTATTTTGCTATCTTGTTCTGTTCTCAAAATTTATATTCCATAAAAAATTGTTATATTTTTATTTAAAATAATTTTCACCAATTACATGGAAAGGCAATTTTTAACATTCATTTTAAAAAATTTTGAATTCTATATTCTCTCCCTCTCCTCTCTCCTTCCCTTCTATCTCAATGACAAGGCAAGAAATTTGGTATAGATTGTAAATGTTCAGTCAAGCAAAACACATATTAGTCATGATATGAAAGAAAACAAAGTCAAAAAAACCTAAGAAAAATAAGGTTAGAAAAAAGTTTGTTTTGATCTGTATTCAGACTCTATCAATTCTTTCTTTTTTTTTAAATTTAAGACAATGGGGTTAAGTGACTTGCCCAAGATCACACAGCTAGGCAATTATTAAGTGTCTGTGGTCAGATTTGAACACAGGTCCTCATGACTCTAGGGCCAGTTCTCTATCCACTGCACCACCTAGCTGCCCCTTATCAATTCTTTCTCTGAAGATGAATATGATTTTTCACTATAATTCCTTCAGAATTGTCTTGGATTATTATATTGCTGAGATTAGCAAGACCATTTACAGTAGTTCATCACATAGTAATCATACTATTACTATGTATTATGTTCTCATGGTAATAATAATAATAAATAATAATAAAAACTTACTTTATCAAAGGGCTATAAAACTATGCATGTTTTTGACAGCAAATACCATTACTAAGTCTGTATCTCAGAGATTATAAAAAACAAAAGAAAGCAAACAAATATTTATAAGCAATTCCTTTTGTGATGGCAAAGAACTGAACTTTGAGGGGATGCTCAACAATTGGCTAAAAGGCTAAACAAGCTGTGTATATGATTATGATTGAATACTATTGTCTTTAAGAAATGAAGAGCAGGATGCTTTCAGAAAAACCTGGAAAGATTTACATGAACTGATGTTCCAAATTGATGTCCAGAATATCAGTTCATAATTCCACCAATAGTGCTATAATATCTCAGTTTTGCCCTATCCCTTCCAACATAGGTATTTTTCCTTTCTGTCATAGTAACCAATCTGATAAGTAAGAGATTGTACCTCAGAGTTGTTTTAATTTTCATTTTTCTAATCCTCAATCTAATTCATATGTACAAGCTTTGATTTCTTCATCTGAAAACTGTCTGTTCATATCTTTTGACTATCAATTAGGGAAATGACTTGTAATTTCATAAATTTGACTCAGTTCTTTTATTTTGAGAAATGAGACCTTTATCAAAGAAATTTACTATAAAATTTTTTCTATACTTATAATTACTAATTGTGTATTTCCTGCCATCCTATTTTTCTCATTTATTTCTCTCTGTTTCTCATCTTTCTCTTTCTCTTCTATTTTATGCTCTCTTCCCTCTTCACCTAACCCTCCCTCAAAGGTGTTTTGCTTCTGACCACTGCCTCCCCCAATCCACCTTTCTGCTTCTCCATCTCTTATTCCCTTCTCATTCTGCTTCCCTGGAGGTAAGATAACATAAGTTTCTGTACTCAATTTAGTTGTCTATTTTCTTTGACCAGTTCTGATGAGAATAAGGCTCAAGAGTTATGCTCATGAGAGTTCATGAGACTTCAAGAAACAATAAAAAAGTCAAAAGAATGAAAAACTAGATGATGATATAAAATATCTCAATGTAAAAAAGCTGTAAAAGTTCTTTTTTCCTGCCTCTTTTATGGTTAATCCATTCTACTTCTCCCTTTCTCATTCTCCCAATGCATCCATTTTTCTTAATTATATTTTTTTTAGGCATCATCCCATTAGAGTCAACTCACATCCATGCCCTTTGTATATGAATACACCTCCTAACTATGATAATAATGTGAAAGTTCTTAGGACTTATAAGTATATCATCTTTATATGTTGGAACATAACTTAACTTTATTGAATCCCTTATAATTTCTCTTTCCTGTTTATCTTTTTATCCTTTTCTTGAGTCTTGTATTTGAAAGTTAAGTTTTTCATTCAGTTCTGGTCTTTTCATCATGAATTCTTGAAAGCTCTCTATTTCCCCACTACAGAGTTGTACTCAGTTTTGATTCTTGGTTGTAATCCTAATTTCTTCTTTGCTCTCTGGAATATCCTATTCCAAGCCCTTTGGTTTTTTTAATGTAGAAGCTGCTAAATGTTGTTTATCCTGATTGTGGCTCCATGCTATTTGGACTGTTTCTTTTTGGCTGCTTGCAGAATTTTCTCCTTGTCCTAGGAATTCTGGAATTTGACTCTAATATACTTTGAACTTCCCTTGGAAATTTCTTTGGAATCTCCTTTAGGATGTAATAGGTAGATTCTTTCAATTTCTGTTTTCCTTTATAAAATATCGAGCAGTTTTCCTTGATAATTTCTCGAAAGATGATGTCTAGGCTCATCTTTTGATGATGCTTTCAAGAAGTCCAATAATTTTGATATGTTCTCTCTTGGATTTATTTTCCAGGGTAGTTTTTCCTCCAGTGATATATTTTACATCATCATCTAGTTTTTCATTCTCAAAAGAATAGTCAATACTTTGTTTTATTGTTTCTTTTTATTGTTGCTTGAAGTCTCATGAAATCATTAGTTTCCAGTTGCCCATTCCTAATTTTTTTGAAATTATTTTTTTTCATTGAGGTTTTGTACTTTTCCATTTGGCCAAATCTGCCTTTTTTACAGGGTTCTTGTGCTTCTTTTTTTACCATTTGCCCTATTCTGTTTTACATATGGTGTTATTTTCTTTAGAATTTTTTTGTGCCTCCTGATTTTCTTGCATTCCTTTTTCTAATATTTTTTCTATTTTTAAAATGTTTTTGAGCTCTTCCAGAAAGTCTTTTTGGACCTTAGACCAATTCATTCTTTGAGGCTTTAGATGCAGTTATTTTTTTACTTTGATATCCTCTTCCGAATTTGCGTTTTGATCTTCCCTATCAGAACAGCAACTTTTTTTTGTTGTTTGATCATTGTTTGCTATTTTTTGACTTTTAACTTCATATTAAAATTGGGCTTTGTAGAGTAGAGAGGCCACTGTCCCAATCTTCAGTTGGTTTGGGGAGGGGGATCTGTGAGTTTTCAGTTCTTCCAAAGTAGTGCGATCTAAGGAGAGCTGTGGTCACATCTCTTCCTGGCCTGTTCTCTTGTTAGTGACCACAAGCACTCTTTTTCACCCTGGAACTGTAACCAGATCTCCTGTACCATTTTGGTCTAGTGTGCTAATGCTCCTGGGATTCTGACTTAGAGCCAAGTATGGGGAATATACTACAATTCTGCACCCCCCGACCAACAAAGGGTTCCTTTGCAATCTCCTTTCGACCAGTTGTCCAACTTCATCACTGTCTGTGGAGCTCCATTTCAGCTTCCTCCCAAGGCCTGCCTCTTGCTGGGGCATACCTGCTCTGCATTTGCTCCTCTGTCTCCCCAGTGAGACAGACATTTCCTGCCAAACTTCTAGGTTGTCTTGAATTGGAAAATTGTTTCAGCCCATCCTTTTGCTGGTTCTGCCTCTCCAGAATTCATTCTGAGGATTATTTTAAAGTTTTTTTGGAAAGGAGTTTGGGAGAGTTCAGGGCAAAATGGATATATTTTGTGGGGGGAATCTCTATTGTCAATGTGATGAGAAATAAACTGGGAATTGGAATCCCCATTTATCAGTTCCTATCTATTGCTCTATTGTATACCCTCCTGATTCTAAAAATTTAAGTGTTTTTATATTAGAATTTCCCTGACATTCTTATAGGTCATAAGAATTATCTCTTATGTCTATATAACTTGTCTGACTCCATACTTAGAGTTTTAGGAGTTTTACTCTTCGTTTAGCTAAATAGTTGCATTAGTTTGTATCACATGCACATAACAACAGTAGTATTGCCATCTAATTGGTAAAATACTTTTAACTTGAAAATAACTTGAAATACTAATACTACTAGCTCCATAAAGTCCTCCTGCAATGCTTACCTTTTTTTTTAAATTTTAGAATGCAATGCTTGTCTTAATGTGGAGATGAAGTTATATTTCCTTTCCTTTTTTTTTTTTTTTTTGCAAGACAATGGGATTAAGTGACTTAACCCAAGGTCACACAGTTGAGTAAGTATTAAGTGTCTGGAAGTCAGATTTGAACTCCAGTCCTCCTCACTCCAGGGCTGGTGCTCTGTCCCCTGATCCACTTAGCTGCCCCTAGGCTATATTTTCAAAGACAGTAGTGAGTATAATTTCTGATAGATTCTGCAGAGTTGCAAATGTTTTGAGTATGATCCCTGTGATAGAGTGATTCCACAAGGTGAGAGCTAACCCTGCTAAGAATGGAGAGGTTTATCAATGTAAATTAGCAAGTAGGTGTTGAAGTCTTGGGTCATGTCAAGGTATGAATCAAAGGAATAGTAAAAGTGACTCCTAGTCCTTTGTGACCCCTACCTCTTCTGAGAAGGTAATGGAATGTTATAAAGGGGGGGGGAAGAAGATCTTAAGCCATTTAAAACATTAACCTTAAGTGTTAATTTTTTAAATGCAAGAACTTTGTCAGGGATTAACAGAATAACATGCTACTGGAGGAATTCAGACACAACACTGTTAGTGTTTTTGTGATAGCTTAACTAGAAAATACCAAGAAATTGCAGGATTCATCATCATAGAACTATGACAGAGAAATGTCAGTAAAATGCAGGGCAAAGAGTATTCAGAAGAAGGGGATGGTCAACAGTTTGAAATATTACAAAATATTCAAGAAGGATGAAGACTGGAAAAAGGCCATTGGATTTGTCAAGAAATCATTGATTATCTTGGAGGCAGATTTCATTTGAGTGATGAGCTTGGAAATCATATTTCAAAGTAGTTAAAAAAAAGGAATTGTAGACAATGAGTTTTTTTCTAAAAATTTGGTTGTGAAAGGATGAAGATAATGTAGGTAGGTAGGTTGAGGGGATGGAAGGCTCCGATGAATCCTTTTTGAGACTGAAGGAGATGGGCAGGCTTGAAGGCAGTAGGAAAATAGTCAGTTGGTGGAAGATAGGAAAGAAATAAGGGAGGCTCATAGAGAAGAAACTTGAAGGGAATAAAGCAAATAGAATGGCTGATCTTGGCAAGAAGGACAGTACCTTCCTCCGAGACTATATAGAGTAAAGGAGGAGAATTGACATTGAGAGAGTTTGATTTTGAATCATAAGCATCTGAGATGTTTATGGTATGTGGCTTCAATTTTCTTTGTAAAATACAAGGTGTGGTCTTTTTCTTAGGGGGGAGAAGGAATGTAAATGCTAGTCTGAGAAGAGAAATAAATGTTTGGAAAAACCTTAGGGGAAGTACAACAAGGAGTCATGGGAAGAATAAGACGATTGTTGTGTTGAAGGTTTAATTGAGATTAAATAATACAAATTTGCAGTAAGATTGTGCAACTTTATTTAGCAGTTGTACGGCAGTCTTACTCTTTTATCTCATGACTCTCAATCCACTATAATTTCTACTATACTGTAATTGTTAGACATCTTTTTAGGTATATGTATTCTGTCTCCCCACCTAGCTCTGTAAAGGCAGGAGAGAGGGTGGAGGCAATGCTGGGATCCAGGAAAAATTACAGTAGAGCTAGTTAACTAATTTTGAAGGGAGAAAAAATGAAGCCAGATTAGGAGAGGAGGAAGGACCCAGAGTGATGAGTTTGGGGAAGTTGAAGAATAGTTTTGATGTGAATGAGACATAGTGAGAGAGAAAGATAAGAGATTGTGGTGAGAAGAAAATGGTAATAATGAATATAAGGATATGACTATTGTTCTGTGTGACCAAAATGGAATGAAAGTATAGATCATAGTGATTTTAGAAGAGCAGTAATCTGGACACCAAGGGTGTTTAAGAAATTTACCAACATCTATAATGAAATCTTCAAGTAGAAAAGAATGATTTCAGGTGTAGAGGAAGACTGAATCCAGTATTAAACTCCTAGAGAAAGGTGGGAGAATGATTTGGGAAACTGGTACATAACTACCTCTGGGATCTTGAAGCAAACTACCATAAATGGGAGATGGCTGACTGACAGCAGTAGGAAGAACTGAATGTTTTATTAAGAGATCCCAATATGTAGAGGAGCTCAAGAAAAAAGGTGACCATTAATGGAAAAGTGCACCTAACAGTGGAACAAATTTACTAATATTTCTGTAGTGATTTATTTTTGTCATCAGTGGCATAGGAACCATTGCATTCTAACAACACAACCTCTGTGGTGCTATGCAAAGTAGAAATGACTCATAGAAAGATGAAAGGAATTGGGACTGGACCAGATTAAATATAAAATGAGAAAATTCATGCTTCAATTCACTCATGACAAAACAAAATAGAACAGGCCACTAAATTATTGGCCTTAGACTTTAAGAAGCCACAGATTAATATTATCTATGTTCTATGGTATTTTTATTTATTTTGTTAATTGTTTCCCAATTATATTTTAATCTGGACTGGGCAGAAATATTGAGCTACGTATGATAAGCACCTCAGTTCCAGGCAACATGATCTTTGGAAATCTAAGGAAAATATGTACAAGAATCACAGGATAAGAATGAATAGCCTTCACCAATAGAAATACCTATGTCAGGGGTGGTTAGGTGGCGCAGTGGATAGAGCACTGGCCCTGGAGTCAGGAGTACCTGAGTTCAAATCCGACCTCAGACACTTAATAATTACCTAGCTGTGTGCCCTTGGGCAAGCACTTAACCCCATTGCCTTGCCAAAAAAAAAAAAAAAAAAGAAAGAAATACCTATGTCAGTAAAGGAAAATTATAATAGATAACTTTTAGATAATGGTTTAATGTTTAGAGAGGATTTTACAAATGTTATCAATTTAATTAATTTGAAATCCTAGGTATTTTGTTTATTGAGAATAAGAGGTTTGTTGAACTTTTCAAAAGTAATGAAATAGTTATTTGGGGATTATATCTTTACAAGTAAATAAAACTTTAGGTTTTAACAACTTCATCTAACAAGCAAATCTTTTCATTGAAAATGTGGATATTCTCCATAAACCATAATTGCAGATATGTATTATAAATACTGTTTTTTTATTGGATTTGTTGCAGAAATAAGGTTCTCTTTTGTTTAAATGTACTTGCTCTTGAACTGTGAAAATTTAATAGTGATAGTTTATTGGTTCAGCTCTGGAGTAGCTAAGGCAGAGCTATTTTGCTCTCAGCTAGAGCTATTTATATACTATCACTGAGAACTCCTTTTTATATTATTGGCGTTATTGCCTCCTAAAAAAGGAGTGTTAAAAGAAAACTTAGGAATTTTTTTATTCCATGCCCTTATATGCAGTAATGATATTTTTAGAGGTTATTTCATCCAAGCTTAGATCTTTGCAGAAAAGGCTTTATCTTCTTTGCACTAAAGGCAGACAAGAACTCAGCTTGAAGTCTTTCCTTCTCAATCCTTCTGTTTTGAAGGGGTGAAAGGATCAGACAGAGTGGAACTCAGTGTGTGAATTGAACCCTTTTGCCTTTGGCCCCCTCCTGATTAAGAAATCTGCTTGATTGAGGAAATTGTCTGCCTTTTAAAAAAAAGTTTAAACTACAAAAAGCTGCTTCTGAACTTCTCTATGCAAAATGAAAAAATAAACCTTAATGGTTATCCTTATGCCATTTTTGCTTTAAAAGAAAATATCTTGGACAGTTTTTCCTTCCAAAGAAAAAGTGTTTTAGTGTAATAAGCAGGCAAACTGCTTTATTATTATTACAAAATTACAAAAAAAATTCTTACAAAATTCCTTTAGAATTTTTCCCTGTGAACATCCTTTGGATTGGTTATATGCCAAGGATAAGCTACTGCAGGGTATTTACAGTGTGAAATAAAATGGACAAGAAGTGCTATTATGGGAATGTAAATTATTTCAAATCATATTATTATAATAATCACTGACATTTATTTATATAGTAGCCTACACAGTGCTTTAGAATATTATTCTTAGACTATACCTTTAAAGAAGGTAGATCAAGTTTTATTTTCCTTATTTCACAAATAGAAAATTGAAGTACAAGGTTAAAGGACTTAACCAAGGTCACTCAGCTAGTATATTTAAACCCAGGTTTTTGAACGCCAGTCCAACTCTATTTTCACCATGTTTTTCATAGACGTGGAATATTAAAAGAAGTTGGATTTTTGACTTAAAACCTCGTAACAGTGGAGCAACTTTAATTAGAGCTTCTATTTCAGACAGCTTCAGTAGTAGAAGGTCCTGTCCTTTAAGTAGTAGTTATAGTTACATAGGAAAGATACGGAGATCCTGACAGCTTTGTAAGCTGTCCATATCCATAGTAAGCATTATGATCTCAAATGCAGGTGTAGACAGGGTAGCATGTTTGCACAGGCATGTGTGTGTGTGTGTGTGTGTGTGTGTGTGTGTGTGTGTGTGTATGCACGTGCATCAGTGTGTTTTGACCCTACTGGTCCTGGGTTAAGGTGTAAGGTTAGGGTGGGGTGAAGCTGATGGACATGAAATTCAGTGCAAAGGTCCTCATCCCAGTATCTAGACTCTGTCCAAATATGATAAATGGGGAGTTCTTTGCTTCAGGACAAGTAGTTCATATATTCCCACCCCTTCACCTCTGTACCCCTAAGAGAAATCTTAGGAGGTAAGTGTAGCTGATGGGAGTTTCATGCCTTCTGTCCAGGGTTTAAAAACTAAAGCATCCCTATGTAGTGCCAAAGAGTTTAACATGTCAAAAGGAATTTTTTTTTAGGTTTTTTTGCAAGGCAAATGGGGTTAAGTGGCTTGTCCAAGGCCACACAGCCAGGTAATTATTTAGTGTCTGAGACCCGATTTGAACCCAAAAGGAATTTTTTAAGGCAGTTTTTTTTTTAGTTTTTGCAAGGCAGTGGGATTAAGTGAGAGGGGGAGAGACAGAGAGAGACGGAGAGAGACAGAGAGAGAGAGGTTATGTGTGAAAATATACAAATAACCTAAAAAGTGAAATACTATGTATTTCAAAGGATCATTGTGTCATCTTAAAAGAATTTTTAAATGATTATTTAAGATCAACTTCTGCAAGACTTGGTGAATTTTTTGCCTCTGTGGGGGTTTTGGAAGCTTTGTTTCATGACTGCAAATCAATTTGCAAAAAGTCTACTGAAGTATAATACTTTAATATAATTTAACATATCTACTACTAGTGTCATGTACCATGGTGTGAAGTTGGTTTTTTTCCCTTTTCAAAAATAAAGCTGACATTAGCATTCAAGTATACAGTTCAGTTTATCTCTAGTAAGAAGTCTTTTAAAATTAAGTTAAATATAGTACAAAGGGCAGAGAGAATCAATAATATTTCATTTCTTTTAAGCAAGGTCTTTATATATTTGCTTGGAGTGCTTATAAATTTCTCGTTATAGGAATATTTTATAATATATGTCAGTTATAGATTTAACCATAATAAAAAAATAGTACTGGTTCTGAAATATCTTTTATCTGCCCTGTAGAAAATGCTTTGTTAAATCTTTATATAGGAAATAAATATTTAATAATTTTTTAAATACAGCAAATGT